>NC_041382.1:617974091-618040847 GCF_002162155.2 Triticum dicoccoides | reverse complement strand
GCGAGGTGGACGCCGCTGGCAGTGAATGGGCTCTGGTACGCCGGTGGATGAGCAGTCTAGGGTTTCGAGAGGGGAGGGGAGAAAGGCCGATGAAGTACAAACGGCATGATGTGAGATGCTCTGGTGCTGTGGAGTTAGTCATTTTTGCGGGAGGGGGAGAGGAAATGGGGGTGCCGTGTAGTGGGGGGAACCGGAAGTTACCAAAGTAGCCCGACTAAGGTGGTATTGTAACTGTTGGTCTCCGTGCATCAAGGACAAAAGGGGAATTTCGCATGCTAAAGACTAAGGTGGCAGAAATTTTAGGAGGCGGGAGATTTTGCCGCCCGCGGGATCGTTCGTATCCAGTTTCAACTAATTTTGGACAGTGGTAGAGGGAAGGTCATGCGAGACTGTGTACACGGGGCACATGTCAGCAGTTAATAACTGGTGTGTCCACCCCAGAAAAAAGACAATAACTCGGGATGATGCACCGATAACTTGGACGTTGACACGGGCGCGGCCAATCGTACGGGTGTAGTGGCACGTTCACAAAAAAAGGGATCAAACGCTCAGCCTATGTATTTCTCGTGTAAATAGATAATTTAGTGCAATTGGTTATTTACTTTAAACATAATGCATTGACGTGTTAGTGTAGAGGCGCACAAAAAAAATGGATATTGTAGTCCGCTACTTAGAAGTGTTACCTCATATGATTACATAGCCTCCATTTCATAAATTGTGTACCCGTTAAATTCATATATGAATATTACATATATTACTTCATAATAGAACCTTAAATCATCCAAGACTAATGATTTTGAATGCAAGAGTAACAATGGTGCATGTACATGATAGCTACATTGGTTGTTTGAAGAAACATCACTGTAACTTTGGCATGCATAACCGAAAAGGTTTATTTAAATAGAAAAAAATGTGATACGTGAGTGTCCAATCTTTATAGCGTTGAATCGATATTGTACCTTTTGCCACGATACGAAGTAGATATTGATTTATGTTCAAGTGATGCACATCCACGATCGCTAGATAGTGATACATGAATGAATTGTGCAATCTCTCTCACACGCATACATATCTCATTTCCCTGTGGTCATCAGAATCACACACGCACACTTTGTGTATTCCTCTCCCTCCGTCAAGGTTAGAATTCGTCTTTCTACCCCGTCCTACAAGTCTCTCACACAGAAACACACACGTTCTCTCTGTCGAACACGCCCACCCCTTTAATTCCGCCCACCCACAGCCACTAATGTCTCAAAGTATAATAATGTCTCTCACACATATGCCTAAGGTTAACTCAAGTTCCGGAACCATATGAATATATACAATGGGATTCCAACAGAGCACATTTTGTTTTGATATTTCGCTCTCTCTCTCTCCCACACATTGTTTCTCGCTTCATTTTTTCCGGCACTTGCATGCACACAATTTTGTTTATCTTCGTGATGCTTTAAGTATGCCTCACACAAATGCTATCTGCATATCCCTTAATATAGCTAGATATGTGTCACACAAACTCCTTCTCCCTACTAGCAAGATGCCCATGTGTTGCACCAAACATCAAGATGCATTTGTATGAGTAGTTTATCTTGTGGGAGAAAAGGATGAATGAGGGAATGCCTTATTTGCAAATGCGGAGAGGGGTGTGGGTATCTTTTTGCAAAATTGCCACAGTTTCCTTCCTATCCGTCTGGTATAAATCGGATGGCCTATATTGCAGGATGGCAGGAACACCATCATCACCAACTATTTTTTATAAGAGTAGGGATATGTAAGTGTCACTGCCCCCCGCCCCCCGGCACACACACCCACACCCACACCCACACAACCACACACACAAACTTCCCAACACCGAAGGAGTAGGGTGACACCTCGATCTTGATACTAATCTATCGACTGGCTTCTCTCTCAAACACACACACATGCACACACACTACCCGACACCGAAGGAGTAGGGCGGCACCTCGATCTTGATAGTAATCTATCTACTCCTCTTTCAATTACACACACATACACACACACTCGCTAGTTGTGCCTCTGTGCCTACCGCGCACACTCTCGATACGTCTTTCTCTCCCTCCCCTCCCCCACCCCAACAATGACAGCAGAAGGGTGACAACTCAATCTGATCGTAATCTGTCAATTGGTTTATCTATCGAACATTGTGTCTCTGTGCCTCGCTCAGTATCCCCCTCGATATGTAGACTTCTCGCGCGTGCACAGCTGTAGTGACGAGGACGCTGAACCCAGTGTGCCTCATTTTTACCGGCCTCATGTGATAGTTTTCACCCTGTTTTCTGTTAATTAACAAGGAAACCTTTTCTTTGTTACTACTAGTGAATCCGAAATCATTTGGGGCAGACATAAAATATATCACTTCAACCCAATTATCGCAGTAACTATTTTAAAATAAACTAGCTAGATGCCCGTGTGTTGCACGGAACATCAAGATGCATTTGCATGAGTAGTTTATCTTGTGAGAGAAAAGGATGAACGAGGGAAGGACATATTTGCAAACGTGGAGACGGTGTGGGTATATTTTTACAAAATTGTCATAGTTTTCTTCCTATCCGTTACATATAAATCCGACGGCCTATATTGCAGGATGGCACACACACCATCATCACCAACTCTGTTTTCTACTCCCTCCATTCCTAAATATTTGTCTTTTTAGAGATTTCAACAAGTGACTACATATGGAGCAAAATGAGTGAATCTACACTCTAAAATATGTCCACATACACATCCGTATGTGGTAGTCCATTTGAAATCTGAAAAAGACAAATATTTAGGAACGGATGGAGTATAAGAGTAGACATGGAGATATGTCAGCAGCATGGTCTACAACAAAAATGTGCTGGACTGGTTAGCACCGGATGCTCACAACAGGATGACATGAGTTCGAATTCAGTCTTTAACTTTAGATTTTTATATTATATATTACTTATTTAATATATACTTCTTTCGCTACTGTACTGACAGTGGAACCCACAGAGTACTTAGAATACAAGATTAAGGACGGACTTGTTTCTTTTTAACTTTCTGTATGAAGCTGTAGCCTACTGATAGTGGAACCCACAGAGTACTTAGAATACAAGATTAAGGATGGACTTGTTTCTTTTTAACTTTCTGTATGAAGCTATAGCCACCCTGCAAGTCATGTGTACATTGTACATGCAATTAACTTTTTATAGAGGGACAATCATACACGCAATTAACTCAAATGGATTGGATGTCACTCTATTGTTTCCAGCATAAGAGCATCTCCAACGGCAGCAGGCAAATTTCCTCCCATTTCCTTCCGCGGAGGACGACATCAAACGCCAGCGGCTACATTTTCACAACTCTAACCAACCAGATCAAATTCATGCAAACACGGACTGATTTCATATAAGCATGAAGGATTTCGTATAAAAAAGCTGGATCTTCATATAAACATGATGGATTTCATTACATTTACATGAACTAAGCGGTGCCAATCGGGCTATCTTGGTATAATTAATACTCCCTCCGACCGGAAATACTTGTCCTAGAAATGGATGTATCTAGACTTATTTTAGTTATAGATACATACAATTTATCCATTCTTAGAACAAAAATTTCCCGCCAGCTGGAGAGGGAGTACATAATCTAAATGGCTGCCTGCGGATCCCTTTGTCTTTCTCATGTCCGGCAGACACTTTGCGGGGTCGACGAAGGTCCTCGGAAGAGACGAAGAAGCAAAGAAACCACCTGAATGCATAGCCGTCGCCTCGGCGGTGGCCTTCATGCGACCCAAGTGGCAGCGGCCTCCCGTGTTCTACTTCTCCTCGATGATGGCGGAGGACACGGAGTAGCTGGCCACCGACTCGTTGCTGTCCATGCACCCGGCTTCTGTCTCTGCCTGCATGGCGCTGCCGCAGGCATGGGAGGCGCGCCCATAGACACGGGAGGCGCGGTACGATGCGGCAGCAACGACGCCCGTACAGGTGTGCTTGCCATCGTGCCGGCGAGGAGCAACTCGCCACTCCTCATCGAGCTGAACTGGAGCGTCGAGTTGCTGAACCACACGCCTGCTTGGGGCGGCAACTGGCTCCGTCGGGCCAAGCAAGGTTGGTGAAGCACCGAGCGGCCTTGCCCGTATCCAGAGGGCTCGGCGGGCCACCCAGCCGGGTAATATGCCGGAGAACGGCTCCTTGGAAGCCATCAGAAGAGTGGAGAAAATGGTGAAGGCGGAGATGGGGGAGCGGCGGAGGGGTGCGATTCTTGCCCGCTGTCTGTCTGGCCTCGTGTAAATAGAGGGCGGACGGTAGGAGCTTGGCCGACGTCTGACCTTGTTTAAACTGAGGGCGAACGGGAGGAGCTCGGCCGGTGTTGCGTTTAATTCCGGCCTGCTCATGAACGGGCGTGTGGCCAGAGTAGGTTTCTCGGTTTGCATGCGGGTTTAATAGAGGGGTTTGATGGAGGCGAGGAGGCGTGTTCAGCCCGGCGTGCAGCGGGCGGTGCAGTACTATTCGATTTGATAGCGGGCGGCGTAGTTCCCAATACGGCTTTAATGCAGACGAGCGAGGGAGTAGCGGTTCCCGAAATGTTGAACGGCCAATGCATCCTCCTTCAGTTAATGCATGAGGGAAGTAATGGGAGGAGGACCGGGAAAAGAGGCTACACAATGTGAATGCAACGCAGTTTGCCCTCATATAAAGGCGTCCCTCCATTCCAATGCATCTCCACATCGTACGCACCTAAGAATTTTCCTAAGCACCTACACTAAGCGCAAAATAGCTCACTCCAGACCCATGGCGGCGATGCGCGCGAGCGGCCAGTGGCTGTGCCAGATGGTCCACGATGTCGGCCTGTGGCATGGCGCCGAGGATCGTCTCCAGACGGTGTTGGAGACCAGCTGGTGATGGTCACCGTCGATGCCAACTACGACTCTCAGTTGGACCAGATGATCGCTGCCACCACCAACAAGTTCACCGTACTCAAGAAGCTCGCGGACGACATCGCCGTACTCCTCCAGCCCACGCGCCCGGGCTCCTCATTGCCTGCCACCCTAATCGGCCTCCATGGCCGGAACCTCTTTCAAGCACTGGTGGCCCTGCGACTGCCCACCGATGCCATGAAGAATGTCCACCTGGAGGTCGTGCTCGCTGCGAGGAGCCTCACCCTGCAAGAATTCGTCGACCTACACATCCACGTGTACGAGCAAATCGTGTACATAGGTATCTACACGGCCAGTGAGGACGCTACGACGTTGGCTTTCCTCAACCGACTGGAAGCCTTGGATGCCTTTGCTGAGAAGCACCTCGACCTCGCCACAAAAGCCGCCGCTCATTAGCCGCCGGTCGGTGGCCCGACACACTAAGTTGAGGAGGAGGAGGTCGTACATTGATGGATGCATCTTTCTTCTTGCCTTATGTAACCACCACTTCGATCGCATCATCATCGTGGCCTTAATTCTTATTGTGGTGTTGCATTCTCGTTCCAGTCAATACCGACATGTGCGATCCCTTTGCTTAATTATATGCATCACTGTAACTAGTACTCCATCCGTCAATTTATAAGTTGTGCTTTCCTTTTCCATCAACTTCGTGCAACGCGCAAGCATCTTGCTAGAAACACTAGAACATGTCGGACCGTGTGTGACCAAACCGACGATGCGCCAACCTAGCTACTATGTACCCTGCTTATCTGGCGGAAATAGCCCCGCCCTAGCATTTCCAATCGTTATTTCTATCTATCGATCGTGCCAAGGAGCAGGACCAAAATGTTACAATTTATACATGTTTCTCTACTCCTACTCCTATAAAAGACTCAGTTGGTGATGGTGGTGTGTCTGCCATCCGTTGTTTCTGACCATTAGATCTGCATCTAACGGCTGTGAGGTAAGTTGTGGCATTTTTGCAACAATAGCCCACTTCTCTGCTCTAATTTGCAGAAAACCCCTTATTATCTTGAAATCAACCACATCCCTCCCCCACCTCATCAAAACAACCCTAGAAATATATACTCCTATAAAAGACTCAGTTGGTGATGGTGGTGTGTTTGCCATTCGTCGTTTCTGACCATTAGATCTGCATCTAACGGTTGTGAGGTAAGTTGTGGCATTTTTGCAACAATAGCCTAGTTCTTTGCTCCAATTTGCAGAAAACCCCTTATTAAATTGAAAGCAACCACATCCCTCCCTCACCTCATCAAAACAGCCCGAGAAATATATTTTGAGTGAAAAGTACTCCCTCCATTCCTAAATATTTGTCTTTCTAGAGATTTCAATAAGTGACTACACACGGAGCAAAATGAGTGAATCTACACTTCAAAATATGTCTATATAATCCGTATGTGATAGTCCATTTGAAATCTCTAAAAAGTCAAATATTTAGGAATGTAGGGAGTAATATATTAGGAATATATCAAAACAAGAGTGATTTCTTTCAAGTTTGTGAACAAGTACTACTATTCTACTACTTTGGATCCGTCGCAACGCACGGGCACATTTCTAGTAAAAGGAAAAGGCCCGCCGCGTTCGCGTCACACTCCCCCCACACGCGCCCGGGAATCGGGAGTACTCCACGGCCCATACGGCACGACACATAGCTTAGGGAAGGCGTGTTGCCTAGCATTTTCACTTTCATGCGGGACCGCTGTTGAGAAAACCGAGTATTGGCAAACCACACCCCGCCCGCCGTCGGGTTGGAAAACAGAAACGAGGGGAAGATCTAGCTGTAGCACGGAAGCCAAGAAATTTGGTGTTAGATGGGGCTCGTTGATAGAGTAGGAGCATTCTGTACTACTCTGCTCCTACTAGTACCAAGTTTGTACTATACAACTAGTACTACCACTATACAACTAGTAGGTACGTGCATGACACAACATCGTAGGAACAAAAAACGGGAAGATCTTGTTTTGGGTGATTTATCTTTTTTCTATGAACGTAGTATGAATAATATGATGTGGGGGGCACCCATGAAGCTTATGTGGCTTGGTTGCATGGCTACGAAAGGTTAGAGAAAAATAAATAGATAATGTGTTTAGAGTGCACTCCACTAAACAGATATACTTTGGATCCATTGCAACGGGCTAGCACATCTATATCTATACCCCCTATATAGTGTGTGAATTACTTTGAAATTTGGTCGTTGGATGAAGCCAATCCGACGGTACAAAGATGGCAAATCCAAGCACTACTGGTCATTGGATATCATCTACATTCCACTAGATTCCGCCACATGTAGAATCTAGAAGACTCCATGGTTGAACTTCATTCATGTCTAACTTTGCCACAACTAAGCTTAGGCAAAGTGTGTCTGAAACAAAAAATGTGGCTAACAAAATGGCCACCACAAGTGTGGCAAGATTTGGCAAGAAGTTGAGTCTATGACATGTGGACCATGTAGCTAGAAAAGTGTGGCAAGCCACAAGTGTAGCAATGAACCAAACACATGCCTGGTGTGTTTGGTAGGGTGTATGAAGGGTGCATGATCCCAAGAGTTCCCTTCTCGACCCATTTTTGGGTGTTTGGTAGAGTGTATGGAGGGTGCATGAGTCCGCACTAGATTAACACAAATACACTAGAAGCATGCATGAAGAGAGCATACATGAAGAGGGGTGTTGAGTTGAGCATGCATGAAGAGGGAACAACTATGCTGAGACGAGAACGCAACCAAACACACTTGTGGCACGCCTAAGCTTAGGCGTGGCAACCTTAGGCTGCAAACCAAACTATAACTTTGAAAGTTGGTCATTGGATGAAGCCAATCCGACGGTACAAAGATGGCAAATCCGAGCACTACTGGCCGTTGGATATCATCTACATTCCACCAGATTCTGCCACATGTAGAATCTAGAAGAATCCATGGTTTAACTTCATTCATGACTAACTTTGCCACAACTAAGCTTAGGCAAAGTGTGTCTGCCACAAAAAATCTGGCTAACAAAATGGCCACCACAAGTGTGGCAAGATTTGGCAAGAAGTTGAGTCTATGACATGTCGACCATGTATCTAGAAAAGTGTGGCAAGCCACAAGTGTAGCAAGGAACCAAACACATGCCGACACGCCTAAGCTTAGGCGTGGCAACCTTAGGCTGCAAACCAAACCGTAACTTTGAAAGTTGGTCATTGGATGAAGCCAATCCGACAGTACAAACATGGCAAATCCGAGCACTACTGGCCGTTGGATATCATCTACATTCCACCTGATTTTGCTACATGTAGAATCTAGAAGACTCCACATGTAGAAGCATAATGCACAAACCACCAGAATCTCTTGCGTGCAATGCACGTGTACCTTACTAGTAGTTGGTAGTAGTAAGAAACAAATTTCGGGTTTGGCACGAGCTCGTACTGCGGGAGCGCCACAAGGTCCGCCGCAGGAGTTACATTTCCCTCTCGAGGCCCACGGGACCGAACTTCAGTGGCTTAGTGCCCGACCTATGAGTAAATGACATGCGGACCTTAAATGCGGCTGACCCACATGTCATTCTCATGGTGGTGGTGTGGTTCGCGACTCACTGGTTCGAGATGAACCGGCAGGTGGTGGTGTGGTCGTGGCGAGGGTGCCACAGTTGGGCGTTGGGGCGTTACGAGGCGTAGATGGCCACACCGGCGGGTACTACCTGTAGTACAGAAGTACTCCAGCTGAGAATTGATGCCCGGGATGAAATGTGTCACAGCCGCTGGATGAAAATTTGATGGTGCGGGACATGTGGTGTCATGGGTTCGTGCGGCGTCGTGGGAATCGCGTGTGGCTGTGGTAGAAACTTGATGCTCACCGCAGTTAAGGTGGCCCACATGTCATGCACACAAAGGCAAAGGGGCGGTGTGGCCGAGCGGGGTGAGGTGCACATCGGGGGACGTGGTGCCGTGGGTTGGAGCGACATCGTGGGAATCGCGAGTGGTAGTGGATGAAACATGATGGTCGCCATAGTTGAACTTCCATGGACAAGCCGTCATGTCTACGAACAGATGCATTGCATACGGATCACTAGAAGGAGTAGTATAGAAAGCTAGGCGGATAAATAGTTCCTTATAGTCAAGCGGACCCATGCTACTACTTGTTCCAAAGACATGTACACCATCGAAATAGTCCATCTATATCAATATACATAGAGAGGGAATATTTTTTACAAGAGAGGAAATAGTTCATCCATCCATAATGCCCTGTTGTTGGTGCAGCTTCTTCTTCTTCTTCTTCTTCTTCTTCTTCTTCTTCTTCTTCTTCTTCTTCTTCTTCTTCTTCTTCTTCTTCTTCTTCTTCTTCTTCTTCTTCTTCTTCTTCTTCTTCTTCTTCTTATTCTTGTTCTCATTTTCTGTTGGAGACGGCTTCACAACAAGCTCTCTAGACCTTGCAGCTATCTCCAAACTCACACGGGCATCGAGGGCAGCATATTTTATCCGCTCGTACGTCAAGGGATAATTCTCCCATCCAGACGACCTTAATGCCAGTGTCTCGTCACCCTTTTGAAGATTTGTTCCTAGCACAAAATTTGCTACGTCGAATAGGGATGGTGTCGGTTTATCACAATCTTCTACATGAATTTTTATTCTGGTTTGTAGGTCAGCGATGCTTTTCAAATCAAGGTTGTACGGCCCCAACTTCTGTTTGTCCCCTGCAATGGCTGCCCCACAGAAGTATATGTCCTCCTGAGACAAGAAATCGTGAAGCTCACTTGGTATGGAGGGCGCGTGTATGATGTGGTACACAAAAACATCATCTTCGAGGCACAGCTGAAGGACAACGGCGCGTTGGATCTTCCCAGTGGCACGCTCCATGTACTCTGCATCAAGACCAATGACATTCATCTCCACCTTTTGGAGGGAGTTGGATACATTGTTGATCCACTTCCGAACAACCCTTGGGTGGTCGGTGACTGTGGCAACTATGCTCAACGAGCCTTCGACGAGGACATGTTGGACGCTAAAAACCTGCATCTCGATCTCTTTCGCCATTTGGAACCGCTGGACCAGAGGGCTATGGTTTGGAGAATTAGGATTAGATGGCTAATCTAACTAAAGAAGATGATTATTTATAGGGGCTTCGGAATTAGTCCAGGAGGATGTGAAGAGGTTAAAACAATGTGAATGCAGTGTGGTTTGGATGCAAATGAAGATCAAGGAGTAGTGAAAAAGCCGAGGAAAATCGGTTCCCGATGGAGAAGTAAATGGGAGAAGTTATGCGCATGCATGAGGAGAGGTGCGGTGGTTTGACTGCTGCATGCAATGGATTGGACGGGCTCTTCGGTTGCCTTTTCTCTCTCCCACGCGCACAGAGTGGCCCACTTGCATGCTGCAGTTTATTGGCTGGAGTTGGGCTGTAGCTTCTCATGCATACGCTAACTAATGCTGTGAATGAGGGGCATGGAGGGAAATGGGCGCATGCAAAAGGGTATATACGCAGACTAATTAGAGAAATACTGAAAAAAGTTATGCGCAGGCAAAATAGGACCGGAGGGAGTACTACTCATGTTCCTACTACGGTTAAGGAATATGTGGTTATCCTCAAAAAAGAAAAGTCCTTCTTCGCGCTTCCGCATGCACGAGAATTTGGTTCTGCTCGCAATATGGATGATAGCTGGAGGATGAAGTGAACCCAGAGGCATGCTAGCACAGGAGTGTACTCATGTTCCTACTACTCCTACTACTAGTAGTAGTACAACTGTGGTACACTTGATGGTCAAAATACTATTATTCATCCGGTCCTCACAGTAAAGTGACAAGACCCTGCGCCCGAGGTGACACCAGTCCAGGCGGTGTGTCCGGGTTACCAAAGTCAGCCTCACCTTGTGCACTGTGCAGTCACTGTCACCGCCGCTGTATAGCATGCCTTGCCTTGTCTCCCTCTCCCCTAGAACCACTCCATCTCCATCTCCGTCTCGCCGGAGATCCTGAGGTCACTCTTCATTATCTCACTATGCCCCCGCATACCCTCGCCTCGCTCGCCTCCTCTAGTACCACTATTCCCTTGCTAGCCGCTCCAGCACCGACAGCCTTCTCCCCTGTAAATCAAGCCCCCCAAAACCCCACCTTCCAAACTCCACCATGGCCGAACACGAACCGCGCAGGATCCATATGAGCCGTGATTGGAGCAATCTTCCTAGTGACGTCCTCGACCTCTGTTGTTCGTGTATGGATATGTTGAGTGCCCTGCGGATGGCTGCATGCTCGAGGGGCATGCACACGGCCATCATCGAAGCGAGGCCAAAGCTTTTCAAGACACCCTGCTTGCTGCTATCTGGTCTTGCGAGATTGGCTCACCATGACACGGAGGCGTACATGATGCCCCTCGACTTCAATCCGATCTCCATTAGCCGAAACTTCTTTGCAGATATGTAGTGGGTCACCGTACATCATTTCCCTCGACTTCGATCCGATCACCATTGCCCGAAACTTCTTGGCAGGTATGTACTAGGTCAGCATGAACTCCCACTGGATGGCTGCCTTTAGAGAAGATGGTAAAAAGTTGGTGCTCGTGAACTTCCAGACCTCCGATGAGATTATCCTTCCTCCATTGGATTATATAGAGTTTTACCATCATGGTCCTAGTCATCTAGATTACCACGTCAGTTGGACGAACCTTGTTTTGCAGAAGATTGTAATCTGCCAAGTGCCCACACGACATGCGAATTACGCAGACTTCAAGCTAATTGCCTTGTTCGACCGTGGACTCTCCTATCTTTATGCCGGTGCCTTCTTTAGCTGGAGACAACTCACCTCGTAGTGGATCATCGTCAAAGCTGATACACACTTCTGTGATGCTATTGAACACAATGGCATCATATACATGATCGACAAAGCAGATGGCACCACGTATTGCTAGGACGACGCATGTAAGTTGTTTCTGTCTCATGTTAATGATGACGCCATGACACTGTTTGAACTTTTTTTGATGATTGGCATATCCCTGTTTGAGCAGAATTTGAGTAGAACTATGGCAATGTATTAGAGACGCCGTAAATCAGCTATATTTGGAATGAGTTAATTCATGCGATTATGATCATGTCATTACAGCCAATTTGTACCCCTGAATAATCAAACGGTTAGGAATATATGGATATTCTCCTTATTTTACAGTAATCTATATACTACTACTAAATATGAGTGTGTATCAATGGCCAAGTTAGTTTCCTCATTTCCATGCTGTAGAAACATGCACCACACTATTGGTTTCATCTAACCATACATTAAGGAAGTCAATGTGCATATGGAGAACTCTATATTTGGAACTAGTGAAATCCGGTAATGCTTACCATGTGTACATACCTATATTCGCCCTTCAGCAATCAATGGCTAGAATAATATCCTCACAAAAATTTTGCCCACAGAACACGAGTATATAACAATGCCTGGTCTGTTAGTTACCTTGAAGAATTTTTTTGTGAGGACAGAACATGATTCCATAACATGCATGACATGGTAGTTTCCTATGAAGAATCGATTGCGAGATAACATGAGTATAACCATGCATGGCACTTCTATATTTTCGAACCCAGCATACGTTTCCCTGTATTTTCCTCCCAGTTCCAACATGGACATATCAATGCTGATCTTACATTAACAATGTTGATCTTACATTAACAATGTTGTTTCTTGCATTATCCTACTCATACTCTGAACAATGCTGATCTTACATTATTAATGCCTGTCCTTTTTGATATGATGTAGTGTCCCTACAGTTACTGCCCTTTGTAATCACACCACCTTGCCAAAAACAGGGAAGCACAATTGGTTCCTCGCTCGATTAGACGACGGCAAAAGACTGATGATCATTCGGACACATGAGCCAAAAAATTTATATTGCAAAAACCCCACTGTATACAAGCACTGTGAAATATGTGAGTATCTGGACAGTGGCTGTTACGTCTATGAGCAGGATACCAACTTGTTGGGGCCTTCAGGATTTTTTAGTTGGAGGCGGGTAAACAGCCTTGGTTCACACTCTGTGTTTCTCGGACTCAATTATCCGATTAACCAGGAGATCACCGTTGGCAAGGACCTTGATGGTGGAGAGGCTCTATTTTCTATGGAAAACTGTGTCTACATGGCAAGCCCTAGGAGTTCGTGAGCAAACTCCCCCGATTGTCAATGATATAGTTTGCAGCCAAAAGAAGGTGAGAATGACAAAGGCATCTGTATTAACTTTGATCCTTGGATGTCTCAATTACGACAGGCAGTGATGTGGTTCAAGCCTTCAGGTTGATAGGTAATTGGGCTGTTGCGTCGAAAGGGTGGAGTACTGGTGTCTACGGATCATTGGTCGCTGAAGCGGGGCTGCAAATTATGATGGTGTTGGATCATCTCTTTGAATGGCTTTGTTGTCCTTACTGCTTGTTCTGGATGGGCAGTTCTTTTTTTTGTTATGCATATTCCTTGTCATTTGGTCATCCTCGTCTATGTCACTCTTACTATGTAATAGTTGGCTCTGTTTAGAAAGTCATTCTCGTTTGGATCACGAGAGTCTGAGCGCTGCAGATGGGTGCGTTTTGGTGGTGTAGCAAGACTTCTTATGAACTATCATGTCTTGCTGTTTATGTCAGTAGTAGTCACTAGCCAGTGTTTGAATGTTGTATATATCATTTTTTCGAACTATTTATTGTCTCGAACTACTAGTGGGCTAAATGAGGGCATCACCATTCTCCAATGTTCAGAGTGTATCTCCTTTTTTCAAGTTATATAATTTGAGCTCAGTGTCTTTTCGATGATGTACACTTGTTTGGGCCAGTGAGGTGTCATTGAATATGGGCCGAGTAGTAATGCAATGCCAAACAGGTCAATTATGACTCTCAGGCCGGGCTCTCAAAAGATACTAAAAAGGCCGCGCTCTCCAAAAAAGAAAGAATAAGGACTCTTAGGCCGACATGTGGGCGCCACCAGTGTTTTCGTGCGCTTGCGCGCCGAGAGCATATTGGCGCGTGTTCGAAATTCAAGCTACCTTTTCATCCCCAATATCCCGCCCCTCCCCCACCTCTGGAATCTCGATACCTACTCCAGTTCCCCCAAATCCCCCTCCTGTACTCCCCGTACTCAAGCTCACTATCATGTCGCCGGTCAACACGGATCTCCGAGCTGGAGATCCTGAGGTCCGTCCTGCCTTCGGTCGCTGCGTGCTGTCGCTCGATAGTGGCATGGCAACGCTTGACGACCAACTTGCCGGCAAAGTGCTCATGGTAACCATCAACGGCGACCGGCCTCCTGTCTCGCTGGATGACCTTGTCAAAGCTCTTGGCATTGCACACGACATCCAAATAAGTGACTTGCTCGTCGAAGTCCGTCCGCCACCGGCTGATTTCTTCGTCAGGTTCCGGACAACTTTCGACTGCAGTCGTGTGTTCGAATATTCCCGGTGTTTGTTCTGCGATGGTGCGCTGGTGAGATTTGATCGGTGGCACCCAGGATGGGCTCGGTGCCCTCTGAGCTTGAGTTTTTAACAAAGCTTACCTTCCACGGCATGCCTCAACATGCTTGGAACAGCGAGTCCATGAATGAGCTTATCAACGACCTTGGAGGTGAGCTCGTAAGTATGTTTGTTCCTCCAGACAGCTGGGCTCTGGCGGTTATGGCATGGATGAAGAAGCCGTCCACCATACCGAAGGTGATTGGTGTTGAGATACCGGTGCAGGAACCGGGGTTGTACTATTCATCGCCACCAAGGCCGCCGTGGACCACGTTAGGGATGTACCTGTATCAAGTGTCCGTGCATGTTGAAGAAGTGGTCAATCCATCAATCGATGTCCCGTCGCCTGCAGGAGTCCGTCGACGACGTTCATTACAGGAGTCAACGTCATACTTTCCCCATGTTGCTCGGAACGATGGATGGCACAGGGCCTACTCCATCACACAGCGGAGGCCACTGCTTCTTTGGGAGAAGAGGCAGGGTGGGCTGCCTGGATGTGCTCTAATTTGAGGTAACAACTGAGTCTTGTCAGATACTAGTTAAATCCGAGCTATGGGTGTGAAGCATTGATGTGCCAGTACATTTGATTGTGGCCTGTTCTAATTTTGTACGTTAACTTAATGTGCTAGCAGAACTTATTGTGTTGTCTGTCTGTTTTCTTTGCACATCATTCAAGATATTTCCCTAACATTGATAAAGACGATGAACCGTTATGTACGATTTCATTGGTTTCAACATAGCCCTACCCGTAGTGATCCACTGCTTCCATCCTGATTGTGCCGCCTGCGTGAAATTTTTGTATGCAATTTCAGTGTGCTATGATGTTCTATATGATTGTGTCAACTATATAAGTTTTTACCGAGCATCAACAATGCATATGGCTAAAAGATGTATTTACGAGCATCGACTGATGGGTCTCTCTCTCTCTCACACACACACACACGCGCACACACGCACAAGTGGGACCCGTTGAATTATTTCTTTGCTCGTGACAGCTTTTAATTAGGTTCCACTGTAATCTAACTTTTTTCTTAAGTTATTAATTAAGCTCAGTGACTTCAAAAAGTTGTACAGAAGCCTTGTTTGGGCCTTTCCGGCGTCGCTGAATGTGGGCTGAGTAGCCATGTTAGGTTGTACTATACTACACATGCCTTTTTTCAACATCAGCAATGCAACTGGGCCGATAGTTGTACACAATATCCGGGTCAACTTGTTATTCTCCGCCCCGCTGGGCTGCAAACTTTCCTAGGAGGTATGCATTAGGCTTAACAAGAAAATGGACTTTAAGAAGTAATAAATGGGATGTAATTATAATAACTGGGCAGTAACTATAAAAAATGCACCAAACGCGTAATTAGTTTAAAAAATATATTATTTTTGGAATTTGAAAATTTTAATTTCATTACTTGTTGTGCGCGCAATATTTCATTGGATTTTAACGCAATACAACTTTATTTTGATATTATATTTAATCTGACTAGAAATTTCAGATAAAAATATTTTGGATCCCATAAAAATGTGGGATTTTTTTAATTCTGTTTTGAGCGGTTGGTTGAAATTATTAATCGTTGTCCTATCTAGAAAATGGGTTGTACTTTTAACAAACTGTAAATGGGCTGTAGGAAATTCCATTAGAATAAAAAAATGGGTTGTACATTCTTACAAATCGCAAATGGGCTATATGTTCTCTGCCACACACTTGTGGGCCTTCTAAGTTGACGCGTCCCCTAAAAAAACTAAGTTGACGCGTATGCAAGGCTTTGTCAACAACACACGGTTCTGGCAGCTGTGGCCATTGGATGTCCATCCAACGGATGTCGTGCTTCTTCTTCAATCTCGGATATTCTTGCTTAAGCCGCCCAAAAAATGATTCCTCCCCCTAACATCTGGGGCGCACCGTTTCGAAGGCTGACCTGTGGGCCTACTAAGTTGACGCGTACCAAGGGCTTTGTCAACTTAGTCAATATAAACGATTCTAGCTGCAGTGACCGTACGATGTCTATCCAACGGCTGTAGTGCTTCTTCAACCTCTGGTCTTCTTGCTCCAGCCGCCCAAAGCAGCGCCGGTCGTGCCGCGTGCTCCTGCCTCCCGTGGCCGGCTGTGATGCCGCGGAGGCCTCACCGCGCCCTACTACTCCCACCACTGGTCAGGCCATCCCTCTACTCACCCACACCCCCTGTTATTCCACGGTGACGGCAGCCTCACACCGCAGCCAAACCAGTGAACCCTCGTACTCCTCTCCGCGTGGGCTTCCACTGCCGCGTCTTCCTCGGCTCCATGTCGTCCCCTTCCTAGGCCTCGTCGTCGTCCACCGCCCTGGTGCTCTCGGTGCGGCATGGTCAACATGGTCAAGGAACGGCTTCCATCGAACGTGGACTGTATGTGGAGAGGCTGACAGCTGGGTCCACGACGTCAGCAAGGAAGTGCCTCCTTATTACACGGAAAATAATGATTCCTCCACCTAACAGCAGGGACCCACCGGACGGGCCACCGTATTTCGTGAAAAAAACGTTTCCCCCTAACTACTGGGACCCACCGAACAGGCCACCGTATTGCGTGAAAAAAACGTCCCCCCGCTGTGAGCTCGGACCCACCGGAAGTGCCTCCTTATTACGCACAAAAAAATGAATACTCCCCCTGCTGGTTGGGACCCAACTTGGTGGGAGGCTGACTTGTGGGCCTACTAAGTTGATGGGAACGGAGTGCTTTGTCAACTTAGTCAATATGAACGATTCTAGCTCCAGTGACCGTACGATGTCCATCCAACGGCCGTAGTGCTTCTTCAACCTCTGGTCTTGTTGCTCCCCCACCCAAAGCAGCGCTGGTTGTGCCGCATGCTCCTGCCTCCCGTGGCCGGCTGTGCTGCAGCGGAGGCCTCACCGCCCCCTACTATTCCCACCGCTGGCCAGGCCATCCCTCTACTCACCCACACCCCCTATTATTCTGCGGTGACGGCAGCCTCACACTGCAGCGAACCAGTGAACCCTCGTACTCCTCTACGCGTGGGCATCCACTGCCGCGTCTTCCCCGGCTCCGCGTCGTGCCCTTCCTAGGGCTCGCCGTAATCCCCCGCCCTGGTGCTCTCGGCGCGGCGTGGTCAACATGGTCAACGAACGGGCATCGGACGTGGACTATACGTGGAGAGGCTGACAGCTGGGTCCAGGGCCGCAGGAAGGAAGTGCCTCCTTATTACGCGCAAAATAATTATTCCTCCACCTGACAGCGGGGACCCACCGGACGGGCCACCATATTTTGTGAAAAAACATTTCCCCTGACTGCTGGGACCCACCAGCTACATCTTTGCATGCAAGGAAGTGCGCCCAGGCAAAAAAAAAATGATTCGCCCCCTGACTGCTGGGACCCACCAGCTACATCTTCGCACGCAAGGAAGTGTCTGACAGTCGGGACCCACCTGGTCGAAGCGTACGTAGTGTTGTCATTCTGGTCACGAACGTGTACGTACATACTGGTCGATGTAAAGGTGCGCACATGTCGTAGTAGAGGTGCACACGTAGCATGTACACGTACGTACAGCGGCCAGGGTGCAAGAAAGTAAATACGGCCACACACGTACATACAAGCGGGGTCTCGAATGCCTACTCGCGCGTACATACGGCCAGGGTTCGTGTACATGGCTGGGTCAGAACGAAGAAACAGCGTCATCATCGTGTTCATGGGGAGCCAACCGACTGGGTTGGAACGGAATGCATCGTCGTGTTCCCCGGGAGGGCTTGGATGGAACAGCTGATGGAAATGAGGCCTAGCGTACCGCAGAACGGAGGAAACGGCCTTGTGTTTGACCGGCCACGTTCGAAATAGGATCTTGTTCATCGGGAGGGGTCTGGCGTACCACAAAACGGATGAAACGGACCTCCTACGATCGAAACGGGGGTCCTGTTGATCGGGAGGGGTGTGGCGTACCGCAAAACGGAGGAAACAAACTTGTGTTGGAGCGCTATGGTCGAAACGGGGGTCCTGTTCATCAGGAGGGGTGTGGCGTACCGCAAAACGGGACTCCACGGGATACTATTCATCTCCACCATCGACCCCCTCCAGCCTCCATGGGCTACTGTTCATCCACCGTCGACCTCCTCCAACCTCCACCTGCGACTGTTCATCCACGGGCTCCTGTTCATCCAGCTTCCACCGCGTGCTACTCCACCAGCTACTGTTCAACCAGCCCTCTCCACGGGCTCCTGTCCAACCACCCCTCCACGGGCTACTATTCATCCTGCCCTCCACCGTCTACTGTTCATCCTGCCCTCCACGGGGTGGTCCTGTTCATCCTGCCCTCCACGGGGTCTTGTGCATCCAGCCCCAACCGGCTCGATCGATCAGGGTACTGTTCATCCAGAGGCAACACCACGGGGTCCTGTTCATCCACCCGCACCGGGAACTGTTCATCCAACCCCCCCACAACGCTCACTGTTCATCCATAGGCAGCATCGATCGACTTCAGTTAGCAGCAGTAGCGAAGGAATCACTTGATCGGGTTCAGTTAACAACCATCGATTGATCGCTCGGGTTCAGTAACGCGTAGCCTGCAATGCAATCGCTCGGGTTCAGTTAGAGCCCAACGCCTCGCTCGGGTTCAGTTAGAGCCCAACGCCTCGCACCCACGCGCGTGCGTGTATGAGAGAAACGCACATCGCTCGGCCCCGACCACCCACCGTAACCGGGAACACCCCGATATTTTCCTCGCCCTCGCTTTTACCATGGTTTTTTCTGTCATGGACGGCCCAAAGAATGTCATGCAGCTGCGTCTCTGGCCCGCCTAGGATGAAAAGCCCATTTTCTGTCATGATTTTTTTGTCATACAAGTAGGACCCCACCACATCTATGATGATACCGGGTTTTGTCACAATTATCTTCAGAGAAGTGTCATAGGTATGACATAAATTTTTTTCGTTCAGCCCAAAATGTCACGGGTGTGTGTTTTTTTGTAGTGATATAAATTGTTGTATGGGATGATCATGTTTTCTAACATAGTTATCGGCAACTGGCAGGAGCCATATGGTTGTCGCTTTATTGTATGAAATGCAATCGCCATGTAATTGCTTTACTTTATCACTAAGCGGTAGTGATAGTCATAGAAGCAATAGTTGGCGAGACGACAATGATGCTTCGATGGAGATCAAGGTGTCAAGTCAGTGACGATGGTGATCACGACGGTGCTTTGGAGATGGAGATCAAAGGCACAAGATGATGATGGCCATATCATATCACTTATATTTGATTGCATGTGATGTTTATCCTTTATGCATCTTATTTTGCTTAGTTCGACGGTAGCATTATAAGATGATCTCTCACTAAATTTCAAGGTATAATTGTTCTCCCTGAGTATGCACCATTGCTACAGTTCGTCGTGCTGAGACACCACGTGATGATCGGGTGTGATAAGCTCTACGTTCACATACAACAGGTGCAAGCCAGTTTTGCACAAGCAGAATACTCGGGTTAAACTTGAAGAGCCTAGCATATGCAGATATGGCCTCAGAACACTGAGACCGAAAGGTCGAGCGTGAATCATATAGTAGATATGATCAACATAGTGATGTTCACCATTGAAAACTACTCCATCTCACGTGATGATCGGACATGGTTTAATTGATATGGATCACGTGATCATTTAGATGACTAGAGGGATGTCTATCTAAGTGGGAGTTCTTAAGTAATATGATTGAATTGAACTTTAATTTATCATGAACTTAGTCCTAATTGTATTTGCATATCTATGTTGTAGATCAATAGCTCGCGTATAGCTTCCCCGTTTTATTTATGATATGTTCCTAGAGAAAACTAAGTTGAAAGATGATAGTAGCAATGATGTGGACTAGGTCCATGATCTGAGGATTATCCTCATTACTGCACAGAAGAATTATGTCCTCAATGCACTGCTAGGTGACAGAACTATTGCAGGAGCAGATGCAGATGTTATGAATGTTTGAAAAGCTCAGTATGATGACTACTTGATAGTTTGGTGCACCGTGCTTTACGGCTTAGAACCAGGACTTCAAAAATGTTTTGAATGACATGGAGATTATGAGATATTTCAAGAGTTGAAATTGGTATTTCAGACTTATGCCCGTGTTAAGAGGTATGAGACCTCTGACAAAGTACTTTGCCTACAAGATGGAGGAGAATAGCCTAGCTAGTGAGCATGTGCTCAGCATGTCTGAGTACTACAATCACTTGAATCAAGTGGGAGTTAATCTTCCAGATAAGATAGTGATTGACAGAGTTCTCCAGTCACTATCACCGAGTTACTAGAACTTTGTGATGAACTATAATATGCAAGGGATAACAGAATGATTCCCAAGCTCTCCGCGATGCTGAAATCGGTGAAGGTAGAAATCAGGAAAAAGCATCAAGTGTTGATGGTTGAGAAAACCACTAGTTTCAAGTAAAAGGGCAAGGGAAGGAAAGGGAACTTCGAGAAGAATGGAAAGCAAGTTTGCCACTCCCGTGAAGAAGCCCAAAGCTAGACCTAAGCCTAGAACTGAATGCTTCTACTACAAAGGGAATGGTCACTAGAAGCGGAATTACCCCAAATACTTGGCGGATAAGAAGGATGGCAAAGTGAACAAAGGTATATTTTATATACTCCCTCCGTAAAGTAATATAACAACATTTAGATTACTACTTTAGTGATCTAAACACTCTTATATTAGTTTACAGAGGGAGTACATGTTATTGATGTGTAGTTTACTAGTGTTCATAGTAACCCCAGGGTATTCTATACCGGTTTAGTTGGTAAGATTAGTAACTCAAAACAGGCGTTACAAAATGAACAAAGACTAGTTGAGGGCAAGGTAACGATGTGTGTTGGAAGTGATTCCAAGGTTCATAAGATCACCATCGCATACTCCCTTGACCTTCGAGATTAGTGTTGAACCTAAATAAATATTACTTGGTGTTTGCGTTGAGCATGAATATGATTGGATCATGTTTATTGCAATATGGTTATTCATTTAAGTTGGAGAATAATTGTTGTTCTGTTTACATGAATAAAACCTTCAATGGTCATACACCCAATGTGAATGGTTTGTTAAATCTCGATCGTAGTGATACACATATTCGTAATATTGAAGCCAAAAGATGCAAAGTTAATAATGATAGTGCAACTTATTTGTCGTTTAGGTCATAGTGGTGTAAAGCGCATGAAGAAACTCCATGCTGATGGACTTTTCGAATCACTTGATTATGAATCATTTGATGCTTGCGAACCATGCCTCATTGGCAAGATGACTAAAACTCTGTTCTCCGGAACAATGGAGCGAGCAACTGACTTGTTGGAAATAATACATACTGATGTATGCGGTCCGGTGAGTGTTGAGGCTCGCGGTGGGTATCATTATTTTCTGACCTTCACAGTAGATTTGAGAAGATATGGGTATATCTACTTGATGAAACATAAGTCTGAAACGTTTGAAAAGTTCAAAGAATTTCAGTATGAAGTGGGAAATCATCGTAACAAGAAAATAAAGTTTCTACGATCTAACCGCGGAGGCGAATATTTGAGTTACAAGTTTGGCCTTCAATTAAAACAATGTGGAATAGTTTCACAAACTCATGCCACCTGGAACACCACTGCATTATGGTGTGTCCGAACGTCGTAACCGTACTTTATTAGATATGGTGCGTTCTATGATGTCTCTTACCGACTTACCACTATCGTTTTGGGGTTATGCATTAGAGACAGCTACATTCATGTTAAATAGGGCACCGTCTAAATCCGTTGAGACGACACCGTATGAATTGTGGTTTATTAAGAAACCTAAGTTGTCGTTTCTTAAAGTTTGGGGTTGCGATGCTTATGTGAAAAAATTTCAGCCTGATAAGCTCGAATCCAAATCGGAGAAGTGCGTCTTCATAGGATACCCAAAAGAAACTATTGGGTACACCTTCTATCATAGATCCGAAGGCAAGATCTTTGTTGCTAAGAATGGATATTTTCTAGAGAAGGAGTTTCACTCAAAAGAAGTGAGTGGGAGGAAAGTAGAACTTGATGAAGTAATTGTACCTGCTCCCTTATTGGAAAGTAGTTCATCACATAAATCGATTCCAGTGATTCCTACACTAATTAGTGAGGAATCTAATGATGATGATCATGAAGCTTCAGATGAAGTTACTACCGAACCTCGTAGATCAACCAGAGTAAGATCCGCACCAGAGTGGTACGGTAATCCTGTTCTGGAGGTCATGTTACTTGAGCATGACGAACCTATGAACTATGAGGAAGCGATGATGAGCCCATATTCCGCAAAATGGCTTGAGGCCATGAAATCTAAGATGGGATCCATGTATAAGAACAAAGTGTGGACTTTGGTGGACTTGCCCGATGATCAGCGAGCCATAGAGAATAAATGGATCTTCAAGAGGAAGACAAACGCTGATGGTAGTGTTACTATCTACAAAGCTCGAATTGTCGGAAAAGGTTTTCAACGAGTTCAAGGTGTTGAATACAATGAGATTTTCTCACTCTTATCGATGCTTAAGTCTGTCCGAATCATGTTAGCCATTGTCGCATTTTATGAAATCTGGCAAATGGATGTCAAAACTGCATTCCTTAATGGATTTATTAAAGAAGAGTTGTATATGATGCAACCAGAAGGTTTTGTCAATACTAAAGGTGTTAACAAAGTGTGCAAGCTCCAGTGATCTATCTATGGACTGGTGCAAGCATCCCAGAGTTGGAATATATGCTTTGATGAGTTGATCAAAGCATATAGTTTTATATAGACTTGCGGTGAGGCCTGTATTTACAAGAAAGTGAGTGGGAGCACCACAGCTTTTCTGATAAGTATGTGTGATGACATATTGTTGATCGTAAATGATGTAGAATTTTCTGGAAATCATAAAGGAGTATTTGAAAGAAAGACCTCGGTGAAGCTGCTTACATATTGAGCATCAAGATCTATAGAGATAGATCAAGATGCTTCATAAGTTTTTCAATGAGTACATACCTTGACAAGTTTTTGAAGTAGTTCAAAATGGAACAGTCAAAGAAGGAGTTCTTGCCTGTGTTGCAAGGTGTGAAGTTGAGTAAAGACTCAAAACCGAACCACGACAGAAAATAGAAAGAGAATGAAAAGTCATTCCCTATGCCTCAGTCATAGGTTCTATAAAGTATGTTATGCTGTGTACCAGACCTATTGTGTACCTCACCATATTTGGCAAGAGGGTACAATGGTGATCCAGGAGTGGATCACTGGACAGCGGTTAAAATTATCCTTAGTGGAATAAGAATATGTTTCTCAATTATGGAGGTGACAAAAAGTTCGTCGTAAAAGGTTACGTCGATGCAAGCTTTGACACTAATCCAGATGACTCTAAGTCTCAGTCTAGATACATATTGAAAGTGGGAGCAATTAGCTAGAGTAGCTCCGTGTAGAGCATTGTAGACATAGAAATTTGCAAAATACACATACGATTCTGAATGTGGCAGACCCGTTGACTAAACTTCTCTCACAAGCAAAACATGATCACACCTTATTACTCTTTGGTTGTTAATCACATGGCGATGTGAACTAGATTATTGACTCTAGTAAACCCTTTGGGTATTGGTCACATGGCGATGTGAACTATGGGTGTTAATCACATAAAGATGTGAACTATTGGTGTTAAATCACATGGTGATGTGAACTAGATTATTGACTCTAGTGCAAGTGGGAGACTGAAGGAAATATGCCCTAGAGGCAATAATAAAGTTATTATTTTATTTCCTTATATCATGATAAATGTTTATTATTCATGCTAGAATTGTATTAACTGGAAACTTGGTACATGTGTGAATACATAGACAAACAGAGTGTCCCTAGTATGCCTCTACTTGACTAGCTCGTTAATCAAAGATGGTTAAGTTTCCTAGCCATGGACATGTGTTGTCATTAGATGAATGGTATCACATCATTAGAGAATGATGTGATGGATAAGACCCATCCATTAGCTTAGCATTATGATCGTTTAGTTTATTGCTATTGCTTTCTTCATGACTTATACATGTTCCTATGACTATGAGCTTATGCAACTCCCGAATACCAGAGGAACACTTAGTGTGCTATCAAACGTCATAACGTAACTTGGTGATTATAAAGATGCTCTACAGGTGTCTCTGATGGTGTTTGTTGAGTTGGCATAGATCGAGATTAGGATTTGTCACTCCGAGTATCGGAGAGGTATCTGTGGGCCCTCTCGATAATGCACATCACTATAAGCCTTGCAAGCAATGTGACTAATGAGTTAGTTGCGGTATGTTGCATTAAGGAACGAGTAAAGAGACTTGCCATTAACGAGATTGAACTAGGTATTAAGATAACGACGATTGAATCTCGGGCAAGTAACATACCGATGACAAAGGGAACAACATATGTTGTTATGTGGTTTGACCGATAAAGATCTTCGTAGAATATGTAGGAGCCAATATGGGCATCCATGTTCCACTATTGGTTATTGACCGGAAGTGAGTCTCGATCATGTCTACATAGTTCTCGAACCCGTAGGGTTCGCACGCTTAACGTTCGATGATGATCGGTATTATGAGTTTATGTGTGTTGATGTACCGAATGTTGTTAGGAGTCCCGAATGTGATCACGGACAAGACGAGGAGTCTCAAAATGGTCGAGACATAAATATTGATATATTGGATGACTATATTCGGAAACCAGATGAGTTCTGCGGGTCACTGGATATATATTGGAGTGCGGGAAGGGTTATCGGAACCACCGGAGAAGTAATGGGCCTTATTGGGCCTAGGGGAGAGAGAGAGGGGCTGTCAAGGGCTGGCCGCGTGCCCCCCATGGGCCTAGTCCAAATTGGACTAGGGGGAGGGGCGGCGCCCCCTCCTTCCTTCTCTTCCCCCCTCCTTCCTTCTTATCCTAGTAGGACTAAGAAAGGGGGGATTCCTACTCCTACTAGGAGGAGGATTCCTCCCCCCTTGGTGTTCCTACGAGGGCCGGCCGGCCTCCCCCTTGCTCCTTTATATACAGGGGCATGGGTCACCCTAGAACACACAAGTTGATTGTTTAGCCATGTGCGGTGCCCCCTCCACAGAATTTCACCTCGGTCATATCATTGTAGTGCTTAGGCGAAGCCCTGCGTTGGTAACTTCATCATCACCGTTGAGGGAGTCCTGGATTAGGGGGTCTCCAGACAGCCGGACTATATCCTTTGGCCGGACTGTTGGACTATGAAGATACAAGATTGAAGACTTCGTCTCGTGTCCGGATGGGACTCTACTTGGCGTGGAAGGCAAGCTAGGCAATACGGATATGGACATCTCCTCCTTTGTAACCGACCTTGTGTAACCCTAACCCTCTCCGGTGTCTATATAAACCGGAGGGTTTTAGTCCGTAGGACACAACAACTATAACATACAATCATACCATAGGCTAGCTTCTAGGGTTTAGCCTCTCTGATCTCGTGGTAGATCTACTCTTGTACTACCCATATGACCAATATTAATCAAGCAGGACGTAGGGTTTTACCTCCATCAAGAGGGCCCGAACCTGGGTAAAACATCGTGTCCCCTGCCTCCTGTTACCATCTGCCTTAGACGCACAGTTTGGGACCCCCTACCCGAGATACGCCGGTTTTGACACCGACAACCATCATCACGTCGTCGTGCTGACAAAACTCTCCCTCGGCCTCAACTGGATCAAGAGTACGAGGGACGTCACCGAGCTGAACGTGTGCAGATCGCGGAGGTTCCGTGCGTTCGGTACTTGATCGGTGGATCGCAAAGACGTTCGACTACATCAACCGTGTTTCATAACACTTCCGCTTTCATTCTACGAGGGTACGTAGACATATTCTCCCCCTCTCGGTGCTATGCATCTCCTAGATAGATCTTGCGTGATCGTAGGAAAATTTTGAAATACTGTGTTCCCCAACATGTTAGTCCATGGACATGGTCCCCCTTGAGAAGACTTTGCAAAGATCTCATATTGACGTGGGCTAAACGGAGATGCCAAAGCCATCCCACATCAACTTTAGCCAGTAGGCATGTGGCGGTCTTAGTGGGTCGCTCCGAAAAGTTAATCACACAAAGACCATTCTCAACATTCCCAACAAAGGCTACTTTAAAAGTCTTGCTCCACAAGAGGGCCAAGGTATCAATATCAAGGAAAATGGCAAAGCCCATGAGTGCAAGTTGATGAATGGAAAGTAAGTTGTATGCAAGGGACTCAACAAGCATGACTTTCTCGATCATGAGATCATGAGAAATGAAAACCTTGCCAAGACCCAATACCTTAGAAGATGAGCCATCACCCCACTTGACATTATATTGGTGGGCATAGATGAAACCTTGTGCACTTCCACCACCAAGTCCTTGCTTCCGGTCATATGATTTGTGGCTCCACTATCGAGCAACTATGATCCCCTACTGGAAGCAAACACCTACAAGAGATCAATGCTTGGTTTTAGGTACCCATTTTGTAATGGGTCCTTTGATGTTAGTAACAAAGGTCTTAGGAACCCAAATAGACCATTCAATGTACTCATAAGGAGAACCAACAAATTTGGCATAAACATGCCCATCACTAGTGTGACATAACACATAAGAAGTGTTAAAGTCGCTGGCTTTGTTGGAAGGAGTGGCATTGCCCTTCTTGACCTCACCACCCTTCACATTGTTCTTCTTCTCCTTAGAAGCACCCTCTCCCTCCTTCACAAAATTTTGCTTGAGAGGAGGAGGTCGTTTGGCCTTGTCATTCTTCTTCTTATTCTTGGACTTGGGTGCAAACCCAATTCCCTCCTTGCCCACAACTTCTTTTTGATTGCTCAAAAGGTCGTTGAGGTTCTTCTCACCTTGTAAGCAAGATACAAGGCCTTTCTCAAGTTGCAACTTGGCATTATCCTCCACAAGATGCACATGCTCACAACATGGGTTAGTAGCATTTGCATTATCAATTAAAACCATATGAGGAAAAGTGGCTTTCTCCTTGGTTAGCTTCACTTGGAGTTGATCATGAGACTCTTTGAGGCTAGCATGAGCACTCTTCAAGGCCTTGTGAGCCTTGTCAAGTATATCAAACTCCTCCGTAAGTCTAGCATGGTCAACCCCAAGTTTAGCCTTCTCGGAGTTGAGCACACGAGATACAACAAGAGCATGATCAAGATCTTTCTTTAATTTAGCACGATCATCGTTGTGTGACTCCTCAAGAGCCAAACGATGACCACGCTCTTCCTCAAGCGCATTAGAGAGATCCGATATCTCATCGGCATAGTCACGACTATGCCCTGCCATCTTAGAGATGGTATCTTCGTGAGCCTCGATCATGTCATTGGCTTCACCAAGTTGTTCCAAGAGAACAACGAAGTGCTTCTTGGGTTTACCCTTGAGCTTACTCATAAAAGACTCAAATTCATTTTCTTCCTCCTTCGACCCCTCACTTTCATCAATGGAATCCGTCAAGGAAGGATTAGTAGTGATGGTAGTTTTGATGTTGGGGGTTACCTTGTTGGTAGATTTAGCCATGAGGCACTTGGCAGTGATGTTCTCATTGGGTGAATTGAAGAGGGACACCCGTGAAGTTGTTGCAATGGCAACGGAGGCCATGGAAACTGTCTCACCATCTTCATCGTCATCCTCATTGTAATCTTCTTGTGCCACCAACCCCTTGGGAGGAGTCTTCTTGGTGAAGGTGTTCTTGTTGGGAAAGGACTTGGCCTTGTCTTTTTGGATAAGCTTGCCACCATTGTCTTCCCTCTTCTCGTACGGGCACTCCGCAACAAAGTGGCTCACATTGCCACAATTATAGCATGTTCTCCCACGTGGTTTGCCCTCGGCGCCACTTGAGTTGTTCTTGTTGAAGTTGGCCTTGAGTTCTTCTTGCTCCAAAATTGCCGTGAAGCGAGAGCCATGTGCTCATGATAAGCATATTTGGTATCACTCCTCTTCTTCCTCTTTACCCTCTTCTTCCACACTAGCACTGGCCTTCAAAGCAAAGTTGGGCTTCTTTGCTCGTTGAGAATGCAACACCGCATTGTCGGCAGTCTTGTCCAAGATCCCCATTGCAAAAAATCATCCAACACTTCACTTGAGGACAAGGCGTGAAAGTCCGGACTTTGACGGATGACGGAGGACATGGACTTATGCTAAGGCATCATGGCCTTGAGAAACTTGCGCTTGATCCAATTGTCATCCGTATCCTTGCTCCCATGTTCTCGGAGTGAGACCACGAGAGTGGTTAATCTTCGGTAAAGCTCTCGAGGTTCTTCATCTTCATTCATTGTGAACTCATCGGCTTTATGTTGCACCACTTCAAAGTTTGAGTGTTGGATACTTGCGCTTCCCTTGTAAATGGAAACAACATTTTGCCATGCTTCCTTGGCCGTGATGAAAGGACGGAGATGCGCAATATCTTCAGGTGGAATTGCTTCTTGGAGAATGAAGAGAGTGGTCTCATTGAACTGATGATCCGCGGCTTCTCTAGGAGTGAAGTTGCTTGGGTCATGCGGGTAGAAACCTTGCTCAATAATTCTCCAAAGATTAGTAGAACTATGATTTAAATGACGTTTAAAGCGATAGACCCAAGCGGCAAAATCCTCATTTTTCACAAGCTTGGGAGGAGGACCAACATGATTCATATGTGTGGAGGGAACTGGTACGTCTCCAACATATCCATAATTTTTGATTGTTCCATACTGTTATATTATCAATCTTGGATGTTTTATAATCATTTTATAGTCATTTTATATCATTTTTTGGTACTAAGCTATTGACATAGTGCCAAGTGCCAGTTCCTATTTTCCGTGTTTTTTACATCACAGAAAATCAATATCAGACGGAGTCCAAATGCCATGAAATTTCAAGGAGATTTTTATGGGCCATAAGGAACACAACGGGCCCTTGCTGCGCCTAGGGGGTTCCCCGGGGGGGGCACAACCCACCAGGGCACGCCAGGAGGCCCAGGCGCGCCCTGGTGGGTTGTGCCCACCTCGGGCCCGAACCGCCTTTTTACTCTATAAATACCCCCAAAATCCCAGAACCCTAGGGGAGTCGATGAAATATTCATCCAGCCCCCGCAGAGTCCAGAACCACCAGATCCAATCTAGACACCATCTCGGATGGGGTTCACCACCTCCATTGGCGCCTCTCCGATGATGTGTGAGTAGTTCTTTGTAGACCTTCGGGTCCGTAGTTAGTAGCTAGATGGCTTCATCTCTCTCTCTCTCTCTCTTGATTCTTAATACAATGGTCTCCTGGAGATCCATATGATGTAACTCTTTTTGCGGTGTGTTTGTTGGGATCGATGAACTTTGAGTGTATGATCAGATCTATCTTTTTATATCCATGAAAGTATTTGAGTTTCTTTGATCTCTTTTATACATGATCTCTTATATCCTCGTATTTCTTCTCTGATATTTGGGTTTTATTTAGCCAACTTGTTCTATTTATCTTGCAATGGGAAGAGATGCTTTGTAGTGGGTTCGATCTTATGGTGCTTGATCCCAGTGATAGAAAGGGAACCGACACGTATGTATCATTGCTACTAAGGATAAAATGATCGGTATGTATCTACATAGATAGATCTTGTCTACATCATGTGATCGTTCTTATTGCATTACTCCATTTTTCCATGAACTTAATACACTAGATGCATGCTGGATAGCGGTCGATGTGTGGAGTAATAGTAGTAGATGCAGGCAGGAGTCGATCTACTAATCTTGGACGTGATGCCTATATAATGATCATTGCCTAGATATCGTCATGAGTTTTTGAAGTTCTATCAATTGCCCAACAGTAATTTGTTCACCCACCTTTTGCTATTTTTCTCGAGAGAAGCCACTAGTGAAACCTACGGCTCCTGGGTCTTCTTTCTCATATTATTTGCCTTTGCGATCTATTTTTTATTTGCTTTTATTTTCAGATCTATTAATCCAAAAACCCAAAAATACCTTGCTGCAATTTATCGTTAATTATTTTGTTCGCGTCCGATCTATCAATCTACTACAAATTTACCTCACGTTCGTTTGCCTATCTTGAGGTGTCGTACGCTGGAAAGGATTGACAACCCCTTCAACATGTCGGGTTGCGAGGATTTGTTATCTGTGTGCAGGGGCTGTTTACATTGTGTTGCTTGGTTCTCCTACTAGTTCGATATCCTTGGTTCCATATATGAGGGAAATACATACCGCCACTGTGTTGCATCATCCCTTCCTCTTTGGGGAAATACCGACGTAGCTTCAAGTGATATCAAAAGGAATTTCTGGCGCCGTTGTCGGGGAGGATCTTCAACATATACCGGGTTCCTAATCACAAATCTCATCTCCTTGCAATTTACATTATTTGCCATTTGCCTCTTGTTTTCCTCTCCCCCACTTCACAAAAATTTACCATTTTATTCACCCTTTTTTCGTTCGCCTTTTTCTCGTCAGATCTCGTGTTTGCTTGTGTTGCCATGTGTCTTGCATTTGCTTGCATCTTTGCTTGCTAAAAATCTATTGATATGGATCCTCATCCCCTTGCTAATCTTTTTAAAAGATCCAATCATGATGAACAATTTGCTAGTGAGTTGAGTGCACTAGATTATCTTTATGAAGTTTTGCTTGAGATTCGTGAATCTGAAAATTGTGATGAAGAAATTTATGAAGTGATTCATGATAGTTCCTTGAATGAAAAGCATGATTTCAATGATTTTACTATAAATTCTATTAATTTCAATTTTTCTAATAATATGAAAAACCCCAAGCTTGGGGATGCTAATTTTGCTATGTCCACTATTTGTTGCAATGATCATGATTGGGCTGATTCTTCTTATGATCTTGAAAATTTATTTAAGCCTAATGATGAATATGTTTGCAATAATATTGAAAGTGGGTTCGGGAGAGTGTCAACTCTAGGTAAAAAATAATCCCACATATTTGGAGAGTGATCAATCTTATGAAACTTTTGATAAAAGTGGGTTTGGAGAGGTCATGACTTTATTTGATGATAATCCCACTATTTTGGAAGAGTGTCAACTTTGCATGCATGTAGATCATGAAGAGAAAATTTTATATGATAGGTATATTGTTGAGTTTGATTACGATCTTACATGCAATTATTTTATCAGCGGGAAATATGGTTATAGAAAATTTCATGTTACTAAATTACCTTCCGTTATGTTGAGATCGTCAATGTTTTATTCCTCTTCTTTGCATATGTTAGACGTTTCTTGTTTTGATAATTTGTTTGCTTATAAAATTCATATGCATAGGAAGTATGTTAGAATTAAATGTGGTTGTCATATGTTTCATGATGCTCTCTTTGTGTTTCAATTCTTATCTTTTGTGTGAGCACCGTTGAAATCTTATGCCTAGCTAGGGGCGTGAAACAATAGCGCTTGTTAGGAGGCAACCCAATGAGTAAAATTTATTTTTATTTTTGTTTTTTTGCTTTCTGTTCTTGAGTGTTAGCAAAATTATGCTATTGTTATGATTGTGTTTTTTGTGTTTTGATTAGTGTTTGTGCCAAGTAAAGCCTTTAGGATCTTCTTGGGTGATAGTTGTTTGAACTTGCTGAAAAACAGAAACTTTTGCGCCCACGAAATAATTATCAGTTTTTACCATAGAGCGATAAAATACACATTACAACTGCAGTAGATCGATATACAAATTACACAAGTCGTCCTAATTTTTTAGAGTTTTTGAGTTACAGAAGTATTCGAAAAGTGAGATTGCTACAGACTGTTCTGTTTTGATAGATTCTTTTTTCTTTGTGTTGTGTGCTTATTTTGATGGCTCTATGGTTTTATTTAATGAGTTTTTGCCATGGAAAAGTTGGAATACAATAGATATAATTCAAGAACAAAATAAGAATTGGTTTGATACAACACTTATAGTATTGAATTATTATTCTTATACTAATGGATCTCGCGAAGGTTTTGTTGAGTTTTGTGTGATTGAAGTTTTCAAGTTTTGGGTTATCTTACGATGGATGAAGGAAGGATAGAAGAGCCTAAGCTTGGGGATGGCCCGGCATCCCAAGCTATTATCCAGAAATGAGCAACCAACTAAGCTTGGGGATGCCCCTAAGTGGCATCCCCGCTTTCTTCCAACAACTATCAGTATTTTACTCGAAGCTATATTTTTATTCGTCACATGATATGTGTTTTGCTTGGAGCATCTTGTATGATATGAGTCTTTGCTTGTTTTATTTGGTGTTTTAAGTCATCAATCCTTGCTGGACACACCTATTTGGGAGAGCCAAAATTATGTCATGACTTGTTAGAATTGCTCTGTATGCTTCACTTAAATTTTTATGAGCAATATGACTTGCTCTAGTGCTTCACTTATATCTTTTTGAGCACGGTGTGCTTAGTATTTTTGAAGAAATTCTCTCTTGCTTCACTTAAATTATTTTGAGAGGATGAAGAAAAATTATGCTCTTGATCTTCACTTATATATTTTTGAACTTATGAAAAGCAACACATGAAAATTAGTCCCAAAGTGATAGATATCCAAGAAGGATATAATAAAAACTTCCATGAAGATCATCGGACAAAATAAACTTGATTCTTAGTAACAGTTTTGAGATATGATAATGTGATATGTGAGTTATGTTGGTGAGTAATTATGCTTTAGTAAGAATATTGGTGTTAAGGTTTGTGATTCCCTATGCAAGTACGAAAGTCAATAGTCATGCAATGAAATTATATCCTACTTGTGGTGCATTATTTGGTGTTATTTATGCTTAATGCTTGCTTATGAGATTATCGTTTCTTGGTAGGACGCTTCACAATCTTTTACTAGCCTTCACTTTGCACCAAGTATGATATCTACTTGTGCATCCAAATCCTTTAAACCAGTTTTGCCACATGAGTCCACTATATCTACCTATATGCGGTATTCCTTTGCCGTTCTAAGAAAATTTGCATGTGCCATCTCTAATTTTCAAAATAAACTTCTCTTTTGTGTGTTTGTTTCGCTCACGGAGTGGTGAGGGGTGGCTAATATGTTCCATGTTGGATGTGTTATTCTCACAATGAGTATTTATTCACTTGTCATTGCACGGGAGTAAGGCAAAGGTCTTATGGATGCCCAGTCCCGAAATGCAAAAAATGAATTTACTTTATGTTGTCAAATAATAAATTCCTTGGAAAGTGTTGGTATGGAGGGCACCCGTGGATACGGTTAGCCATGGAAAGTGAAAGTATGGTGGAAAAAGGAATAAACTTTTTTTGTTTGGGAACCGCGTATGGCATATCTAGCATGGAAAGTGTTGGGAACTCTAAGTCGTTTGTGTTGGTGGGATGGATACACCTGCCAAAATGTTTTTATCTCTAATTTTTCGCTTTGAGATCTGCCACCTCTACAAATCCCTACTTCCCTCTGCGAAGGGCCTTTCTTTTACTTTACGTAATTTTTATTTTGAATTTGATTCTCCATCTTCTCTTACAAAAGCAGCATTAGGAGGCTATATGATCGTACTTAAGTATTGGGTGTAGCTAATATTCGAGTGTGTTTCATGAATGGATCAATGTTTGAGCATAATGGGCTAGGGATAACTTATTTTAGCATTGATATTTTGAAAGACATGGTTGCTTGTTGATATGCTTTAGTATCTAAATTATTATGTCAAAACTAGACTATTGCTTAGAATCACATAAAAGTCGAATTGTCCACTCTATGAAGAAAAGAATATGATATGACATGATAGGCAGCATTCCACATCAAAAATTCTGTTTTTATCACTTACCTACTCGAGGACGAGTAGGAGTTAAGCTTGGGGATGCTGATACATCTCCAACATATCTATAATTTTTTTATTGTTTCATGATGTTATATTATCAATCTTAGATGTTTTATAATCATTTTATATCATTTTTGGCACTAACCTATTGACATAGTGCCAAGTGCCAGTTCCTGTTTTTTCTGTGTTTTTTACATCGCAGAAAATCAATATGAGATGGAGTACAAATGCCACGAAACTTCATGGAGATTTTTTATGGGCCAGAAGGAACACAACGGGCCCTGGCTACGCCTGGGGGGTACCCTGAGGGGGCACAATCCCCCAGGGCGCGCTAGGAGGCCCAGGCGCGCCCTGGTGGATTGTGCCCACCTTGGGTGCCCCCCAGACCGCCTCTTTACTCTATAAATACCCCAAAAATCCCAGAACCCTAGGGGAGTCGACGGAATATTCATCCAGCCACCGCAGAGTCCAGAACCACCAGATCCAGTCTAGACACCATCTCGTATGGGGTTCACCACCTCATTTGGTGCCTCTCCGATGATGCGTGAGTAGTTTTTGTAGACCTTCGGGTCCGTAGTGTCGGATTACGGGTTCCGGCAAACCCTTGAGGTTCGAACACTAGGGTGCGCACGAAGATCTCTCTCCCCCTAGCTCACACTCTCGCAACGATCTCAAAGCCTAGCTCGCCGAACCCAAGGAACAAAGGACACAAGAGTTTATACTGGTTCGGGCCACCGTTGTGGTGTAGTACCCTACTCCAGTGTGGTGTGGTGGATTGCCTTGTAGGATGGGGATGAACAAGTACAAGGGAAGAACACCCTCCTGAGGAGAGGTGTTCTTGAGCTCAATGAGCTTGTGTGGCTAGGGATGAGCTGAATGATCCGCCCTCTACTATGGGGGTTGCTAGCCCTATTTATAGAGGCCCGGGTCCTCTCGCCAAATATTAGGTGGGAAGGGATCCCACAACGACCAATTTGAAGGGGGACAACAAGTACAAGTTATCCTGACAAAAGGTGGTCTTCGCCTACCAAAGGCCCTGGTGGTGACGCTGTCGTGGGCTCCATGATGACCTCCTTCTTGCCGTCCCGCTGGTCTTGGTCTAGTTGCACGGATATGGAAACCTTTGGCTGACGCCTCGGGACTCCCCGCCTGCGCCTGCCTCTTTAGCACCATAGAGGAAACTGGCACTCTGCACCACTGGCGCCCGCCTGGCCTTGGTCGTCATGGCTCACATCACGGAAACCTCACGAGGTGCCGCTTGCCTTGATCTCTCTGCTCCTCGCGAGCCAGCCTAGTGAGGCTGCCCCTAAGGAGGTCTTGTGTCGTCCGCCTCATGAGGCTTGGCCCCTCGCGAGGGTCTTGAGTGTTGATTGATGAAGATGGGTCGTACCAGGCCGCTGGTGGAGCCACGCCCTGGGCTGCAAGCAGGCAAGTTTGGGTACCCCCGTTCCCAAGACGCCGACAGTAGCCCCCGGGCCCAAGGCGCGCTCGTGCTTGGCTTTGCGGCGAAGCCAAGGGTCAAGTGCAGAGGCCGCAGGCCCCCAATAGCCTGCGGTCTTGATTGACGTGTGGCAATCGACGGGACGTGGGCGCCTCCACTTCCCCACGCAACCTCGATTTCTGCCTGGCTAGGCAACCACCGTTGTCTTCGTAGCTCCTCCTCCTTTACAGGCAGAACTCTCTGCTGCTCCCCCATCTTCCAGAAGGCTGCAAATCTCTCTCCCTGGCCCAATCTGACACCAACTCCCCCACCGCCATGGCACCAAGCCAGAAGAAGACGGGAAAGAAGGAGTCCCATACCTCGGCCCCCATGATGCTGGTCCTCGAGCCCGCCATCGAGCGATCGGTGGTGCTCAACCAAGAGGTGACGGGCAAGGTGCGCCCGACGCTCGCCGCCGATTTCAATGAGCGGGGGGGCAATGGTGGCCTAGCCTGCTTCCCGCGCCGAAGTTGGCAGGACGACAACCGAGGTCCCCATTCATCTCCACGCCCTCTGGGCAGGCTTGATTCCCCCCTTCTCCAATTTCTTCAATGCGGTGCTCTTGCATTACCAGATTAACGCGCTGCATCTCGATCCCCAATCCATCATCCTCCTTGCTGTCTTCGCCTTCGTCTGCAAGGCCATGGTGGGCATTGCCCCTTCCGTGGCTCTGCTTTGCCACTTCTTCTCGCTGCACCTGACAGATTCTCTCCAACGCTCCGGGTGTGTATCCCTCTAGGATGTTGTGGCGACGGCCGGCTCAGGGATTGACTTTGAGCTCTCGCTAGTTATCGGAGACTTTAGGAAGAGGTGGGTGTTCGTGGACGTTGGCATGCGCAGCCCCTTACTGCTGCTCCCTCGGGTTCCAGCTGCTCCGAGCTCCGGTTGGGGGCACGCGAAGCTCACCGATCGGCGGCTCGCCCATGTGTGGCTTCGGTTCGCCAGGTTGATGGACATTGGTGTGACGGTGCCCATGGTGGTGAAGGAGTTGATCCGGTGTCACATCGCTCCGATTCAACACCTCTCTCGGCAAATATGGATCTTCTCTGGCTACGGGGATCATATGAGGCTTCAGGATCCAGCTCTTCCTCCTGAGGTGCGGCGGATGGTGCTCGAGCTCCTGACAGGCGACCCGATGCCAGCCAACCTGCCGGAGGAGGGTTGTCTTCTGTACTGCTGCTCTAACAAGGTGGAGTTCATGAAGCAGATGCCCCTCTTCGACAAATGGGGACCACACCTAGTTGGCCTTGAAGGGCCTCACGAGAGCCCTGTCTTCGTGGCCCCTCTACCTGCCACGAGCGCGAGGCCCGCCTCGAGAGTGGGCGCAGGGAGGCGGTTGCCATCGGGTGATGGCGATGCTGCTTCTGAGGAATGGGCTCCACTCGGGGCTCCTGAAGTGCCATCCCTCGGGACCCTAGAGAGTCGTCCTGAGAAGACGGACTGGGAGGCAACGCAGTCCGATGCTCCTGAGGCTGGAGCCCCCGAGGCCTCGGTAAACCTCCACGAGGCGAGTGCCGAGGTCTCAACACGGTCTGGCACCCCTGAGGTCGCCTCCCCAGGGGTCACACCATCCGCGCCCGGACTTGGTGACCGTGCCCAGGGCTTCGGTCAGCTCCGACCGAACTTGGCGGCGCTTCGCAAGAGGAGGGGATCTCCAGGCTACAAGGGTGATGCCTTCCAGCCATTGAAGCAGAGGAAGTACATCAGTATTAACGAGTGAGTACCTTATATTTGTAATTTCTAGGGTGCCACTTGTCCTCCTAACCGTGATTCCTTAGGGTCCCTTCTGCCAAGGCGAAAAAGTCTCCCGAGAAACAACCTCCTCCTGCCTCGAGTCCTCTGCTGACCTTGAGCACCTCAAGCCAGCCTGTAGCACTTGGTGTGAGGTTGGCCGGAGAGGCAAGCACACCGGCTTGGCATCTCGACCCCGCATTCTTGCCGTCCGCTCTTCGCGGCCTTGCTTGGGGTGCGGAAGGTGTGCCGAGGGCTCCTCCTCTGGTTATTGCTCGCAGCTGGGTGGCCTCGGCTCTGGCCTCTCCTTCGGGTAACGAGCCTCCGCCCCTCCGGGCCCCCATCGGGGCCCGAAGGGCGGATGGAAAGGCGCCGGCCTCCATCCCCCTGCTCGGAGGAGGCGAGCCACCTTGAACCTCTTCAACAACTCCCGGCGTGGAGGAGGGACCCGATTGCGCATTCAAGCTTGCGTGCAGGCGGGGTGCCATCCACCACGAGCTCTTCCAGGAAGCTATGAGTGCCCTGAGTCGGCTCGGGGAAGAGCTTGTGGATGTAGATGCTCGCCTTGAAACTAAGGGTCTTCGGCTGCTGGATGAATGGTGTCAATTGAAGGTGGCCATCAACCTCGGGCGCCTCCAGCGTGAGCATGCCATGCGAAAGCCGACGCATCCCTTGCAACCTCGCACGAGGCCAGCGGCCAAGCCTTGGAGGAGGCCAGGGAGGCAGACCACCGCCGCGAGGTTGCCAGGAAGTGCAGGCAGGAGCTTCAGACCCTGAATGCCTTCCTGGAGCAGCAGACGGAGGCGCATAGAGCTGCCTTGGCGTCGATGAAGGGGGCGCCGTTCGACAAGGAGGAGATCTTGAAGTGCGAGGAAGCGCTAATGCTGGAGTCCACAGAGCGCAGCCTCGAGCTCGATCTGTTGGAGACGAGGGAGCGTCAGGTTGCTCAGGCGGAAGATGTCGTCAGCGCACGCGAGGCCAGTATCCGGGAGGAAGTGGACCGCATGGTGGAGGAGGCTTGCACTGATCTTGCTAGTAGGTACGACCTAAAGCCGAAGCTCGTGGAAGCCAAAGCTGAGGGCAGGACCACCGCCCTCAGGTTGAGGTCGACTAAGGCGGAGCAGCGCGAGAAGGCTGCCGCAACTGCTTTGATCTCCGTGCAGGTCGAGTTGGCCTCCGCCCGTGCTGAGCTGCTCCCGCTTCAGCAGCGAGTTACCACTGCTGCCGACATACGTTGCAGCGCGAACACACCCCCATGCTCCAAGACCTTAGGGTGAGGGCCAACCAGGTGCTGGGCATCATCTGTGATGAATACCCCCCTCATCCTCATGCAGAATACTACGCCGGCCACCTTCACTTCTTCACCGATGTCGTGACACGCCTGGAGGACTGGGCTGAGAGGGCCCGCGAGCTCGTTGACGAAAAGAGCGGTGGTCTCCTCGGGCGCGCATTTTCCCGCGTCTTCAACCATCTTTAGAATGCCGACCCCAACTTCGACTTCGACGCCACCATCGCCCTAGTGCCCGGGGCTACCTGGCGCGTTGGGTGGATGATAACATGGATGCTCTAGTCAGAGCTTTCACTTCCGATGACGACGATGTGGTGGTCGTGGCAGATGAAAGCCACGTGGTCAATGATGGTGAAGACAATGCTGGCGACGACGCCGGTAGCATGTCTGGGAGCGATTCGGAAGACATTGCGAGTGACATGTCCGATTGAGCCCACACTCCTTGTTCTGAACCTGCGTGCAAAGAGCTCGGGCATGGCCCCCGATGATGTGAGTGCATTTTGGGGAGGGGGAGCCCCTCATGTAATCATACTATTGTTTTATTCCCTAAGGCAGACTTAAGGCATGCTTTAGCGAGTTCTCAAGTTCCTCCACGAGCTCACCACAGTAACTTACCTCAGTCTAGGCGGGTGGCGGTGTCAAAACCGGCGGATCTCGGGTAGGGGGTCCCGAACTGTGCGTCTAAGGTCGATGGTAACAGGAGACAGGGGACACAATGTTTTACCCAGGTTCGGGCCCTCTCTATGTAGGTAATACCCTACGTCCTGCTTGATTGATCTTGATGAATATGAGTATTACAAGAGTTGATCCACCACGAGATCGTAATGGCTAAGCCCTAGAGGCCTAGCTTGTTTGGTTATGATAATGTCTCTCCTCCGGACTAAGTCCTCCGGTTTATATAGAAACCGGGAGGATCTAGGGTTACACAAGGTCGGTTACAAAGAAAGGAATCTACATATTTGGTCACCAAGCTTGCATTCCACGCCAAGGAGAGTCCCATCCGGACACGGGTGCAGTCTCCGGTCTTCGTATCTTCACAACCCATCAGTCCGACCCATGGCTAACATGTCGGACGCCCGAGGACCCCTTAGTCAAGAACTCCCTCAGTAGCCCTCATACGTCTCCGTCGTATCTACTTTTCCAAACACTTTTGCCCTTGTTTTAGACTCTAACTTGCATGATTTGAATGGAACTAACACTTTTGCCCTTGTTTCAGGGAAAGAACATCGGATGAAGCTGAAATTCTATTGAATAATATGTTGCAAATGAAAATAATTGGACACCTCCAGAGCCAATTCCTGAGCTATTCCTAAACCAACTCCGAAGAAGAGGGGTATTCTATTTCTCAGTCCTGAAGATATGCAAGAGGCAAAGAAATCTATGAAAGAAAAATGTATTAAAGCTGAAGCGGATAAGAATTTACCTCCTATTGAAGAAATACATGGTCTTAAATTACCGCCTGTTGAAGAAACATGTGGTCTTAATCCTTTACCTATTGAATAAACTCATGGTCTTGATAGCCCGACACAGGTAGTAAAGGTAAGTTCTCTCTAGATATGATAAAGCTGAAATCTCATTTACTAAGTTTGCTAGCCCATGCTTAGATGAGTTTGATAAATTTATGGTTAAGCAAGAAGATTTTAATGCTTATTTTGGTAGACAATTGAAATACAATTCAAATATGCTTGAACACTTGGGTGATTATATGGCTAATGTCAAAGGTGAACTTAAACTTATTAGTAAACATGCTTCTATGGTTACCACTCAAGTAGAACAAATACTTAAAGCTCAAAATGATTTGCTCAATGAATTGAATAGTAAGAATAATGATAATGATGTTAGAGTTATGACTAGAGGTGGTAAAATGACTCAGGAACCTTTGTATCCTGAAGGCCACCCTAAGAGAATTGAGCAAGATTCTCAGAGAAATAATGTAGATGCACCTAGTCCTTCTAAAAGGAGGAAAAAGAAAAATGATAGGACTTTGCATGCTTCTAGTGAACCTATTACTGAAACACCCAAGAATCCAAATGATATTTCTATTTCTGATGCTGAAACACAATCTGGTAATGAACCTGAAACTAGTGATAAGGTTAATGATAATGTTCATGATGATGCTCAACCTAGTAATGATAATGATATAGAAATTGAACCTGCTGTTGATCTTGATAACCCACAATCGAAGAATCAACATTATGATAAGAAAGACTCTATTGCTAGGAAACACGATAAAGAAAGAGAACCATGGGTTCAGAAACCCATGCCTTTTCCTCCCAAACCATCCAAGAAAAAGGATGATGAGGATTTTGAGCGCTTTGCTGAAATGATTAGACCTATGTTTTTGCGTATGCAATTAACTGATATGCTCAAAATGAATCCTTATGCTAAGTATATGAAAGATATTGTTACAAATAAGAGAAAGATATCGGAAGCTAAAATTTCCACCATGCTTGATAATTATACTTTTAAGGGTGGAATACCAAAGAAACTTGGAGATCCCGGTGTACCAACTATACCATGCTCCATTGGAAGAAACTATGTTAAAACCGCTTTATGTGATCTTGGAGCCGGTGTTAGTGTTATGCCTCTCTGTTTATATGGTAGACTTGATTTGAATAAGTTGACACCTACTGAAATATCTTTGCAAATGGCTAATAAATCAACTGCTATACCTGTCGGTATTTGTGAGGATGTGCCTGCTGTAGTTGCAAACGTTACTATTTTAACGGACTTTGTTATTCTTGATATTCCCGAGGACGATAGTATGTCTATTATTCTTGGAAGACCCTTTTTGAGTACTGCAGGGGATGTTATTGATTGCACTAAAGGCAATGGCACTTTTCGTGTTAATGGTAATGAGCACACGGTACACTTTCCGAGGAAACAACCTCAAGTTCATAGTATCAACTCTATTGGAAAAATTCCATCGATTATATTTGGAGGTTTTGAATTTCCCTTTCCTACTGTCAAGAAGAAATATGATAATCTTATTATTGGGGATGTGCATATCCCAGTTGAGGTAACATAGTGTTATTCGAAATTTCTCCGGTTCCATGTTATTCGTAATGAGTTCATTAACAAGACTTGATCAACCTTGTTAGTTGATTCCTTTTGATGATCACAAGATGGATGAAACTAGAAGGCACAATTTTCTGTACCTTCCTTTTACTTTCTGTTATTTATATTAAATAAAATAAAAATAAGTATTTTTCTATCTGTTATCTGAATTATCCGTGCAATATAAAAATACCCCGAAAATAAAAGTTCTCCAAATGCCCTGAAATTTAAATATGATTTTTTCTAAAATATTTGAGAATATTTGGCACTGAGAACATAGCAGGGGGGTCACCCACCTGCCCACGAGGGTGGAGGGCGCGCCCTACCCCCTGGGCGCGCCCCCTGCCTCGTGGGCCCACGGTGGCCCTCCTTCACTTTTCCTTTCACCCACACACTCCTTCTTCCTCCCCCAAACACGAATATCCGGCTCAAACCCGAGTCCAAGCTCATTTTGCTGCCATTTTCGATCTCCTTGCTCAAAGCACCCCTCACAAAACTGCTTGGGGAAATTGTTCCTTGGTATGTGACTCCTCCATTGGTCCAATTAGTTTTTGTTCTAGTGCTTTATTCATTGCAGATTTTTGCTGCCTAGGTGACCATGTTCTTGAGCTTGCATGTCAAATTTATATGGTTCCAAGTAGTTTTGATGCATGATATAGGCCCTAGGCACTTGTAGGAGTAGTTGCTATCAATATTATTGAGTTTGGTTTACTTTTATTTTGAAGTTACTAAAAAATTTCAGAATTTTCCAGAGGAAGAAATATGCTTAAGAAAATGTTCCAAGGTGGTTCTTCAAGGAAGCAAGGACCCAGGCTTGCAATGTGTGATGCTGATGATGAGCCACCAAGAAACGCTCCAGTGCGTCCTTGTGAATGGCCTTCGGAAAACTTTATGGGTTGAGCGGGAATTAAGGAAGGATTTAACGCATATTTGCGTAACACTGATCTTGTGAGCTTCGAGGAAGAGAAGTGCAGCCAGTATCACCAACTCACTAGTTCCTTTGTGAGGAGGTTTGAATTTTCATCTTCACGTAATTCTCCAACTGTCCTGTTTGATCTTTATGAAAATTCTTACACTATGGACTTAGAGGATTTTACCACTGCTTGCAAACTTCCACAATGGGTAGTATAAGGGATCATCGCAAATCTGAATTTAGAGATTTTCTTGCTAGCATAACTGTGGGAGAATCTAGAGATAAAACACAAGCTACCATAGGGAGCATTCACTTTCCTGCTGTAAGTGCATCTAGTGCCCCTTAGTGATTTTGGTATACTGAAGACTTATAGGTTAAGGGACTAATGCGTTTGTGAGTATACACAAGTCTATGAGTCTATGAGGAGTTTGATATTTACAGAGAAATTCGACCCCTAAAAATGAAGTTCTTCAACTGAAGACTTTAAATCTCTGAAGACTTTCTGAAGACTTTGAAAGTGAAGAAATTGGTGTGACCTTGAAGACTTGGTATTCATTCGAGGAACATGAAGTGTGAAGACTTTTGTTTTCGTAGTTTGATTTTCTCTTTCTTGAGTCATAGGAAACACCGTACTGTTAAAGGGGGTCAAGGAAATACTAAGGAAAAAATTCCATGTGATGCTCAACTCAAAATCCTACACCTACCAATCCCTTCGAGTGAAGCCATTGGAAATCTCATATAGTTCAGTCATATTCTTCAGCGACAGAGACGAAGTTCTTCTGGTCTCTGAGGAATTTGTTCTGACTGAGGAGTTAGGAATTCGCCAGTGCAGATTGCCTACACAGTGAGGAACATGATAGCCCTGAGGATTTTGCTACTCAAAATTCTGACCGTTGCTGTGCTATGCGCCAGCTGTCCCAAAATATCTATCCACCTAACGGTCATATCATTGAAGGGCATTTATGTCTTATCATGTCGGGCTGCTCCCTAGGCTATAAATAGCTGCCCCCTACAACCACTAGCTGGTTGGCTGCTCTGAGAGAAACTGACACTTGTCATTTGAGAGCAACCCATCCTCCGAGGACTTTGAGCGAAAACCATCAAGTGAGGAAAAAACCCAAACCCAAACACCTACAAACCCCAAGTGATTGAGCATCACTAAAGAGATTGATCCTGCGTGGATCCGACGCTTGTTACCTTTGAAGACTATGCTTCTTCCAGATGGTTAGGCGTCAAGGCCTAGAGCATCCAAGAGGAATTATGGATCGCCGAGTGACCAAGTTTGTGAAGGTTCGGAAGTCACCTGAAGACTTACCACGAGTGATTGGACGAGGTCTGTGTGACCTTAGTTCAAGGAGAATACGGTGAGGACTTGGTGTCCTGAGCTGCCTGCTTTGGACTGGGTGTCCGGGACTGTGTGTCCTTGAGTTTAAATACTCAGCCCCTCCAACTAGATGTACAACTGAGACAACAGTTGGAACTGGTCTACCAAATCATTGTCTTCACGAAGCTTACTGGTTCTATTTCCTGAACTCTTTCATTTCCTCATAACTGTGTTGTGTGCTTGTTCGTATCTGTGTTTGAAGACTTTGACTGAAGACCTTCTCAATTTCCTCAGTTCCATTTCTTCAGTCTGTTTGTCTTCATCCTGTGTTATCCTGTGATTATGCTTTTAGTACTCTGTGCTTGACTTCATTTCATCATGATGACCATGCTTGTCTTCAGTTATGTTTACTTTTGAGTACTTATTCCGCTGCTAGTAGTTCTTCACTAAGGAATTTCCTCACCGACAAATTCCTCAGTGAAGAATTTCATAAAAATCGCCTATTCACCCCCCCTCTAGTCGATATAACACACTTTCAATTGGTACCAAAGCAAGGTACTCCCTTGTTCTGTGTGATTTTGGTTTAACCACCTGGAGTTTAGTTATGTCGACCGCAAGTATGATCAAGGTCCCTGCTGGGTGTCCTACCTTCGATGGGACGGACTACCCCTACTGGAAGAATAAGATGCGAATGCATCTTGTGGCAATTGATAACAATCTCTGGTATGTTGTGGAAAATGGTGTTCCCTCAGTCACACCTTCTCTGAATGCTGTTGATGTGAAGAGATTCAAGCAACTCGACTCTCAAGCGAAGAATATCATATGTGGTCATCTGAGCAAAGGACAGTATGGCAGAGTAAGTGCTTTGGAGACAGGCGAAGCTTATCTGGGACAGGTTGTCCAAAGTGAATGAAGGAGTCTCAACACAGCATGACTCTCGAGTTGATGTTCTTCGCAATCTCTTAAATTGCTTCAAAAGACTTGACAATGAAAATGTTCAACAAACCTTCGATCGCCTCACTGACATCTCAAATGAGCTTCAAGCACTTGGTGCCACTGACATCAGCGACCATGAGGTGGTGAACAAATTGCTGAGATCGCTTGATTCCTCATTTGACACTCTGGCATTGATGATACAAGAACGTGCTGATTACAAGTCACTTGATCCCGCTGATATTCTCGAGAGGCTAAATACTCATGAGTTCCAACTTGCTGAAAAAGAGATCTCTATGGTTCGAGCTATGGCTGATCACGCACACTGAAGGCCAAGGCGGTATCTGAGTCCGAAGATGAAGACTCTGGTAGCAGCCTTGGTGATCCTAAAGAACTAAGCCATGATCTTGCTCTATTGGTGAAGAAGTTCCAAAAGTTCTCAAGACGTGGTTGCCTTGGAAGACCCTCAAGGAGCAATGATTCCTCATCCAGTGACTACAAGAGGAGGCTCTGTCACAAATGCAAGAAACCTAGACATTACATTCAAGATTGTTCTTAGTGGGAAAAGGAATCAAAGAAGAAGAAATACAAGGATTACAGTTCTGATGATGCGAAGAAAAGAAGAAATCCACAAAATCTTCATCATCAAAATCCTCAAAGTCTTCATATCACAAGAAGAGTATCTCCAAGAAGGCTAGGGCATTCATTGGCAAGGAAATGGACTCTGAGGCTGAATCTAAAGAAAATGAGGAAGAGGAGTCATCTGAGGAGTCCGAATCCAGAGTGGCGAGCCTAGCTCTCGCTACTACATTCGTGAGCAAGTCTATCTTCAACACTGAAGAAAATGACCTCACCAACAAGGCTGATGAAGGCGATGATGACTATGGTCCCACCTATTGCTTCATGGCAAAGGGTGCCAAGGTACTCAAATATACCTCCTCTGAATCAAGTGAGAATGAATCTGATTAAAACCTTAAGCCCAGCTATTCTAAACTTGCTAAGATTGCTATAATACAACAAAGGGCTCTTGAAAAAGGTTCAAAACATGCTAGACAAAAGTGATGATATGTTGGTGAAGAAATGGATCGCACTAAAGCCTTGACTGAAAATATTCAGAGACTTCAGACTAGGTTTGACAAACTTCAAGGTCATCATAACACTGTCTTATCCGATCATGAGAAGCTTTCTTATGAATTTCTTCAAAGAAAGCAAGACCTTGAGAAGCTAAGAGTGAGTTATGAAGATCTTCAGAAGGAGCGCGATTCATTACTTGCTCAACAAATTAGCGCTTCTCAGGAAGAATTTGTTCCTCCTTGTTTGAAATGCATTGAACGTGAATCTGCTAATTCTTCACCTGAATGTTCAAATGCTGCTAATGTTTCAAATTCTTCACATGCCTCTGCTATCACTAATTCCTCATCTGAGGACATTGCTAGTATCACTGACGATGCAGGGCTGAAGGAATTGTACATGATAGGCATGTACAAAAGCCTCAAAGGGCATCAGAGTCTTTGTGATGTGCTTAAAAAGCAGATCCTCAACAGGAACCCTAGGAAAGAGGGTATTGCCTTTGAGAGGAAACTCAATGCTGATGGTACATATTGGAAGCCTGAGCAGTATCCCAAAACTACATGGGTTGCTGCAAAGGGACCTCCAGTTGATCCATCTAACTTATCTGAATTTGCATGTGAATCTCCTCGTTCTGATGATGAGTCATTTGACTCCAACTATAAACAGTTCAAAAATCAGAATGGTCAAGTATTTGCTAGATATGTTGGCACTAACTGTAGGAACGGTTTCCCTATGAAGAAAATCTGGGTTCCCAAAAGATGCCTCGAAAATATTTAGGTGAATGTCATCATGACGCCACCTGTGAAGAATAGGAACCCCAGATCAAATTCTTCATATGGACCAAATTCTTCATATGGATCCAAGTCCTCATACGGACCAAACTCCTCACATGGATCATATTCCTCAAAAGGATCAAAGTCCTCATATGAACATCATCGTGCTAACCCGTCTGTTTTGCAGGGAAGATCTAAGGATTATGGATATGTGCATTATTCTTCATATCATTATGTCCATAAGTCCTCGAAGAATTTCTCTCCTTACTCTAACCCCTCTTATGTGAAACAAAGTGGACTGGCTTCTATGCCATCCTTCTCGTATGGAGCTCGCAGAATGATGAACTCTTTGCCACCCCTTTAGATGTGGGTGGTGAAGAAAAAGAACTAATCTCTTCTGCAGGGCCAGGTCTCCAGACGTACGTAATCGTCTGAAGAATTTGATGGAGACCTGAGCATGCCTGATAGGACGCAGGCTAATCATGAAGAAATGAACTTTCATTTCTCACGTCCTCATACTGCTTTATCTGTTCTCTTGCTTGATGAAATTGATCTGATGAATTGATGTCATATTCTTCACTGATGAAGTATATGAGTTTGTAAGCTGCACTAATTCATCTGCAGGATGATCAACCCAAAGCCACTGAGTGGGTCCTCGATAGTGGATGTACAAATCACATGACTGGTGACAAGAATCTATTGATGGATACTCCATTATCTCCGTTGCATCTGAAGCATATCATCTTTGCCGACAAAGGCAAAAGTCAGGTATTGGGTCTAGTTAAGGTTGCGATCACAAAAGATCGACACATGGACAAAGTCATGCTTGTTGAGTCCTTAGGATATAACCTTTTGTCTGTCTCAATGCTTTGTGATCTTGATATGGTTGTTGTCTTTGGCAAGTACCGTTGTGTTGTGGTTATGGAAGCTGACAATTCCAAAGTCTTCGAAGGCTTTAGGAGAGGAGACCTGTATATTGTTGATTTCTCTACAGGACCACAACCAGCCGTGTGCCTACTTGCAAAAGCTTCAGAAGGCTGGCTCTGGCATCGATGACTTGGTCATGCAGGCATGAGGAATCTGCACACGCTTGCGAAGAAGAAACATGTCATTGGCATCAATAATGTCAAATTCCTCAAGAATCACCTATGCAGAGCCTGTGAAGCTGGGAAGATGACAAAGGCCAAGCATCCAGTAAAGACTATCATGACCAGTACTTGCCCATTTGAATTGCTTCACATGGATCTCTTCGGTCCTAATCATTATTCTGCTATTTCAAATGAAGCATCTCAATATGGCTTTGTTATTGTTGATGATTACTCTCGTTACACATGGGTACACCTTGTTACTTACAAACATGAAGTGCAGGAAGTCTTCAAATGATTTTCCTCGAGGGCTTCAACCAACTTTGCTGTGAAGATCAAGCACATCAGAAGTGACAATGGCACTGAGTTCAAGAATTCTGGTCTCGATGACTATCTTGATGAACTTGGTATTACTCATGAGTTATCTGCTCCTTATACTCCTCAACAGAACAGCGTCGTGGAGTGCAAGAACATGACTCTTGCTGAGATGGCTCACACTATGCTTGATGAATACAAAACGCATCGTCGTTTCTAGACTGAGGCAATTGATACTGTGTGCCACATCATGAATAGGGTATGTCTTCACAAATTCTTCAAGAAGACTGCCTATGAACTCCTCACTGATAAGAAACTCAATGTAAGTTATTTCAAAGTATTCGGTGCTAAATGTTGGATTAGAGATCCTCATCACAACTCAAAATTTGCACCGAAAGCACATGGAAGTTTTATGCTTGAAAGGACTCGCACACCTACAGAGTCTTCAACAACGTTCTTCACAAGGTTGTTGAAACTGTAGATGTGCGGTTCGATGAAACTAATGGCTCGCAAAGAGAGCACCTACCTACTGTGATAGATGAACCAGCACCTGAGGAAACTATCAAGTTCAAGGCTACTGAGGATGTCATTCCTACTGAAGAATCTGCTGAAGAATTCATTCCAGAACATGAAGAACGTCGAGCTAATGCACCTGAAGAAAATACTGAAGAAAATGGTGCTGAAGAGAATGCTGATCAAATTCTTCAACGACAACCAGCTCATCCTCGCATTGCAAAAGAAGTCCAAGTTGAAAAGATCATCAATGACATCAAAGTGCCAGGTCCTCTCACACGCTCAAAAGCTTCACATTTATCTAACTTTTGTGGGCACTATGCTTTTGTCTCTATTACAGGGCCCACTAAGGTAGATGAAGCATTTCTGGAGCCTGAGTGGATTCAGGCCATGCAAGAAGAATTACATCAGTTCGAGCTCAACAATGTCTGGGAACTGGTCAAACGTCCAGATCCTCGCAAGCACAATATCATTGTCACAAAGTGGATCTACCGCAACAAGCAAGATGAAAATGGCCTTGTGGTGAGGAATAAGGCACGGCTCGTAGCTCAAGGCTACACACAGGTTGAAGGAATTGATTTGGATGAAACTTTTGCACCTGTTGCTAGACTTGAGGCTATTCGCATATTACTTGCTTATGCTAACCCTCATGATAACACTTTATATCAAATGGATGTGAAAAGTGCATTCCTCAATGGTAATCTTGAGGAAGAAGTATATGTTGCTCAACCCCCAGGTTTTGAAGATCCAAAGAATCCTGACAAAGTCTTCAGACTCAACAAGGCCCTCTATGATACCTTGAAGGAATTCTTCATGAAGAAAGGCTTCAAACCCGGTTCACTCGACCCTACTCTTTTCACTAAATCTTATGATGGTGAATTGTTTGTGTGCCAAATATATGTTGATGATATTATCTTTGGTCGTACTAACCAACGTTATAGTGATGAATTTGCCTATATGATGAGTGAAGAATATCAAATGTCTATGATGGGAGAGTTAAAATTCTTCTTAGGTCTTCAAATTCGTCAACAACGCAATGGCATATTCATATCCCAGGAGAAATACCTCAAGGATGTACTAAGGAAATTTGGCATGCAAGATTGCAAAGGCGTCAAAATTCCTATGCCCACAAATGGCCATCTGTGCACTAATGAAAATGGTATCGACTTCGATCATAAGGTATACCGCTCCATGATTGGCTCTTTATTGTACTTATGTGCATCTAGGCCAGACATAATGCTTAGTGTTTGCATGTGTGCCCAATTTCAAGCTACACCAAAGGAATCACACCATAAGGCTGTGAAGCATATTCTTTGATATCTAGCTCACACACCAACACCTGGATTATGGTACCCCAAGGGCTCGGCTTTTGATCTCATTGGATATTCTGACTCTGACTATGCTGGTGATCATGTGGACCACAAGTCAACATCTGGTACATGTCATTTCCTCGGACGATCTTTGGTCTGTTGGTCCTCGAAGAAACAGAACTGCGTATCACTATCTACTGCTGAAGCTGAGTACATTGCCGCTGGTTCTTGCTGTGCTCAATTGCTATGGATGAAGCAAACTCTCAAGGACTACGACGTCAACATGAAGAATGTGCCTCTCTTCTGTGAAAATGAGAGTGCCATCAAGATTGCTCACAACCCAGTTCAACACTCGAAGACTAAGCACATTCAGATTCATCATCATTTTCTTCATGATCATGTGTTGAAGGGCGACATTTCTATTGAGCATGTGAAGACTGAAGAACAGCTAGCAGATATCTTCACAAAGCCCTTGGATGAGAAGAGATTTAGCAAGTTGCGGTGCGAGATAAATATCCTAGAATCTTTGAATGTTCTTTGAAAAGGACACTCATCCTAACACTTATGCAAAAATGATGACTTAAATGTGCAACACATGAAGAAACGTTTTTCTTCAATCAATGAAGAATAACACTCTTAGTGTGAAGAAATTAACAAAGAATTTGATTCTCAGAACCCTACGATAAATGTACGCGATGTCTGAAATCATCATTCTTATACGGTGGGTCATGCCACCACCAAAAGTTGAAATTCCTCAGTTGTTCATATTCTTCAACTTTGCATTGTCTTCACTGTTTCCGTCATTTTTCTTCACTAGCTATATATATATATATATATATATATATATATATATATATATATATATATATATATATATATATATGAGTTTATGTCCTCTACAACATTTACTTATTGCTAATTCTTCAAGTTGATTTTTCTGCTAAGCGAATGTGATCGGACCCTTCCCCTCTATGCTATACTCAGCCCAATCTGTTCACAAATTCTTCATATGCGTTCTATTTGAAACTCATTCAAAATCTTCACTGTGTCCTTGTCAGCTGAAGAAATTGCGAACGAAACTTTAAAACCTATCATGTCTAAATTTTTGGCTTTGCCGCTCAAACTGTTCCGCATCCCACGATACACTTATCCATTCACCCACAATCGCACACGATCTCCACCTCTCAATACGTGGGTGACACATGTCAAGCGAATGAGAAGGGTCAGGGGCACGTTCGTCCAATTTCTTCGGGCGAACAGTTTTTCACCGTGCCTATAAATACCCCTCCTTCCCTTCCTCACTTCTTTTACTCCGCTCGACCTCTCTCCAGCTTGAGCTTCTCAAACCCTAGCGCCGCCGCTACTTCATCATTGCCGGTGAGGAAGAGCTTCACTGCCTCGACCTTGTCGCCGTTGTACTCGTGCCGTCCGCGGAAATCTTCGCTCCGCCGCCACCGTAGCCATCTTCCTCCGCCGAGTTAGGGCGTGGAAGGTCTACACAGACGAACTTCACCTCTCTACTTCACTGTTCATCGTGTTCTTCATCCAGGGTAATTAAAAGTTACTTTTACTGCCTTCGTTGATTCGAATGATTATCTACAAAATCTTCAAAGGTGTTTTTCTTCATATCTTCACACACTAAACACCTCACAAGTCATCTGTTCTTGATTCTTTTCTCTAAGCATCATTTTTCTTCAAGATTCCTCAATTGTGTGGATCTTCGATCTATAAAACTCTGGAACCTAAGACAAAGAACGCTTAGTGAAACTCTTCAACACTCATCTGGTCAAATTCCTCAAACTTGTTCCTTTTTGAAAAACCTTCTGAGAACGCATATGACCTCTCCAAATTCCTCGCAACTATACTCTGTTCACAGGTACTCATGTCAGCTGCTGAATCACTAGGTTCTCATCAACTTAACTCATTTGCAACATTCCTCGAAGAAAAGTTGCATACTTCTTCAGAGAATTCAATTGTCCAAATTCCTCAACTGAAGAAAATGGCTGACGGTAAGAAGCCACAGAAAGGAGGAAAGAGGCCTGAGGTCAATTTAGTGTTTGAGATCCCTGATGAAATATATGCTGGGTACTGCACACCTGCTGAGGAAACCAAGAATGAGCGCAAGGTGCGCATTCAGAAGATAGAGAGGAGATGGGCTAGAGTGTGGAGGGAGTACAGATATGTCACTCCCAAGTACATGAAGAAATTCGCACTCAATCCTCCATGCCCAAGACCTCCATTGGCACCTGGCCAAATAGCAGATCCCACCAGCCTCAAGCACGGCGAGGACTATCTTGACGAATGGGCCAAGCACCAAGCCAAGTTGTCTAAGCAAGCCAGAGAAGCAGTGAGGAAATTCAATGAAGACTCTACTGCTGCTGCCTCTGCTGAGGCCTCTACTGTCAAGTTGAAGAAGGCTATGTTAAAGAAGCCTGCGTGCAAGCCAAGTGCTTCACCAACAGTGCCCTCAAGGCCAAGTTCCTCAGCAATGCCCTCACGGCCAGAATCCTCAAAGCCCTCACGGCAAATTCCTCATGCTACTCCTGCTCCTTCAAAATCCTCAGCTCCTCCAAAGTCCTCGGCTGTTCCGACAAAGTCCTCAGCACCTGTGCATCTTGCCTTGTGCCAAAGGACTGCAGGCATCTCAATTGCCTCAGGAGCTTCAGCTAGTTCCTCAGCTGCACCAACTTCCTCAACGGGACCCTCTCTACTGAAGACTAAGGCCACTGCTGGACGAGGTCCTCGCCCTAGTCCTCAGAAGAAGCAAGTTGCCTTCCAAGTGCCGTCTGATGAAGACGAAGCCGATGATGATAAACTTGCTGAAATCATCAGAGATAGGCAAGTCAGGGCCGCTAGAACCAAGGGAACAAATGTGCCACTTCTTTTGGATCCCAAGTTGATCCTTGACTTCATTGACTTGTGGCACAAGGACCCCAACACACCTCTGCCTGAGCTGAACCTCACTCCTGGTCAAAGTCATGTACTGACTCACTTCATTGATGAAGAGAAATGGACATTTGAACAGGGGAGGAGGGTGAAGAAAGCGCAATACAAAAAGAGCGCTTTCTGAAGCAAAACGTTCTAAAGCTTTCACCTGAAGAACTTGTTGCTCTCCAATCAGAAATGAAGAAGCCGAGTGATGAATTTGATCGCTATTATGCTGACTGGCTGGGAGCCAAAGTTAGATTTGTAAAGATAACATAACAGTTCACCTCCAATGTTGCAGCCCCAACGCAACAGGAAATTCCTTAGGCTGAAGCATCTGCTCAGCCTACTGAAGAAAATGCCAGCACCGCTGATGACAATCAGGCTGCTGAAGAAAATGTGAGTTCTAGGGCTGATGACTGCATTCCAGCCGCTGAAGAAATTGCCAGGGCATCCACTAGTGGTGCACCTGAAGAAACTGAAGAAATTAGGGCAACTGTATCAGTTGTGCCTGAAGAAAATCAACCAGATTCCTCTGTTCCTCCTGCGCCAACACCAACTCCGATCCTTCCATCTGCATCAGATGTGAAGAAGACCAAGGCTGCAGAGCATGCAGTAGTGAAGAAAAGGAAAGCATCAGCTACTTCAGATTCTTCAGCTTCGAAGAAGATGAAGCCTTTGACCAATTCATTTGCTAATCCCATTGATGCTGTTCCGATCTCAACCATGCCATCAAAGGACCTTGTTCCTTTTGGTGAAGAATATGAGATCCCTAGCGGATCTGATGAAGAAAATCATCTGCTGCTTCATCAGAGCAGATTGATGAAGAAATTGAAGTGGATACGAGCCCTTCAACACCTGTCATCTCCTCGCCCATGCCTCAGCTCACAGCTGAAGAGGCTAGCGTTGAAGAAATGGAAGATGAAGATGTGGACTCTGGCTGCTCCACACCCATAATAAGTGATGAATTCTGGGAAAGTCAGCATCCAAACTCTCCAATGTTCACACCGTTGCAGCAAATACCTCAGTCACCTGCACAAACTGTTCAAATGGGCTATGAAGAAACTCACCCCACTTCATCTGTGCGTGAAGAAATTCTAGCCACTAGCGTTGAAGAAACTGCTGCTGCTGAACATCTGAAGACACAGACTACCACTGAAGAGGAACCAGAAATTCCTCAGCCTGAAGAACCTGAGATTGCGATTCCTGAGGTCGTGATGCAACTCACTAACACTAATTTTCCCAAGCCAAAGGATCCATTCTCACGCAAGCAAAAGTTCAAGGCTGATGATTTCTTCGGCGAGCATGTATTCTTCGAAGACTACAACCCTTATAACTCTCCTCGCATTAGGAAGAGGCGTTTCTGGACTGCTAGTCAAGCCAATTTGTATTGCTCAGTGCTGTTCAACAAAGAGAAAATCTTCTACCATGAGAACATTCCTCACGTGGATATGGAATCTCTGCCATGTTTCGTGCCAGTCCTCAGTGTTCTTCACGACGCTGGACTGTTAAACTTTTGCTCTGACATGTGTGATTGGAATGAAGAACGGATTCTTCAATTTTATGCAACGCTACACATCACAGGAGATTCTGAAGATGTGAATTCATGGGTGCTGGACTGGATGTCTGAAAACACTCACTACACTGCACCAGCTTCTGAATTGCTTCATGCCTTACCACTCAGTCCTCCCCTTGAAGAAGCTCGTTGCATCTATAGTGAACCTGAGCTTACAAATCACTATATGCAGGTTCTGATGAAACCTTTGAAGCCAGGTCAGGCCCCAAGAACCAAATTCCTTGTGAAGGAATTACTTTATGTGCCCAGAACTGTCTATCGTATTCCTACGAGGACAATGAGTCCTATCAAAGGCCACGACTCATCTGATGAGGAAATTGTTGGCATCATGAAGAATCTGGTATTCAACATCGTTCATGGCATTCCTATCAATTATCATGATTTCTTCATGAGGACTCTGGCAAATGTTGCACTGTCTCCATTTGAGCTGAAGCCTTATGCACCTTGGATTATGAGATTCCTCAGGACAAGGTCTTCACTCAACTACAAAGCTGATTTTCAGAATCACCTCAGCTACTTGCCCCCGATTGAAGTCCTCAAGCAGACCTATTCCTCAGTTGATGAAAAGGGCAAGGCGCCAGCTATTATAGATGAAGGCATTCGTCGATTGGATGGACAGTTTCGCAAAGCTGCCTCTTATTCCACCAATGATGACTCTGCCACACATAACTCTGCCAATGCACCCAAATCTACTCCTTAAGCCACTACTCCTCATGTGATGACTGATCATGAGCTTCTGCTTAGTCTTCACCAGAAGGTGGATCGAAATCATAAATGGGTTAAGCGTCAGTTTGGTTCATTTCTTCACAACATGACTGCTACACACAATGCAGTGAAGAAAAACCATTACTACCTCCATGAAGTGTTTGGTCGCACCTGGGCAATTCAGTCACATCTATATGAAGAAAATTAAGACTTGGATGACACTGCGGCAGGCCCTACTACGACAAACGACCCTAACAACGTTGGTGCTCCTTCATCAACTTGATATTCTTCAGGGGCATTAGTCCTCATATTCGATCCTTTTGGTCATTTGATGACAAAGGGGGAGAATTTTGAGTTAGTCTTCAAGCGGGTCTTTCTATATGGGCATGTTTTTCAAGTTACAACTCTCGTTCTTCTGAGACTTTATTGGATCGAGTTGTAAACTTAAACCTGATGGTGCTCTGATACTATTGATATGTTTTACTGCATGCTTATTCCTCATATATGCTAATGCACACATGATGAATTACATCAGTCACCATATTCATTTCAAATTCTACACTGTTATATGTAAAATGCGTGTATGAATTACAAGATATAGGGGGAGATCTCCATGATTCAACTCTTGAAGTGTGCATTGCTTCAAAAGCAAATTCCTCACTATGCACATCTTCAGGGGGAGTTCTTCTATATCTTGCAATCAAATTCCTCAATATTAGTATTTACACTTCATATGTTTATCCCCGTTGAAAAGTTAACCTATATTGTCATCAATCACCAAAAAGGGGGAGATTGTAAGTGCATCTAGTGCCCCTTAGTGATTTTTGTGTATTGAAGACTTATAGGTTAAGGGAGTAATGCGTTTGTGAGTATACACAGGTCTGTAAGTCTATGAGGAGTTTGATATTTACAGAGAAAGTCGACCCCTAAAAATGAAGTTCTTCGACTGAAGACTTTAAATCTCTGAAGACTTTCTGAAGACTTTGAAAGTGAAGAAATTGGTTTGACCTTGAAGACTTGGTATTCATTCGAGGAACATGAAGCGTGAAGATTTTTGTTTTCGTAGTTTCATTTTCTCTTTATTGAGTCATAGGAAACACCGTACTATTAAAGGGGTCGAGGAAATACTAAGGAAAAATTTCCATGTGATGCTCAACTCAAAATCGTACACCTACCAATCCCTTCAAGTGAAGCCATTGGAAATCTCATATAGTTCAGTCATATTCTTCAGCGACAGAGACGAAGTTCTTCTGGTCTCTGAGGAATTTGTTCTGACTGAGGAGTTAGGAATTCGCTAGTGTAGATTGCCTACACAGTGAGGAACATGATAGCCCTGAGGATTTTGCTACTCAAAATTCCGACCGTTGATGTGCTATGCGCCAACTGTCCCAAAATATCTATCCACCTAACGGTCATATCATTGAAGGGCATTTATGTCTTATCATGTCGGGCTGCTTTCCCTAGGCTATAAATAGCCGCCCCCTACAACCACTAGCTGGTTGGCTGCTCTGAGAGAAACTGACACTTGTCATTTGAGAGCAACCCATCCTCCGAGGACTTTGAGCGAAAATCATCACGTGAGGAAAAAACCCAAACCCAAACACCTACAAACCCCAAGTGATTGAGCATCACTAAAGAGATTGATCTTGCGAGGATCCGATGCTTGTTACCTTTGAAGACTGTGCTTCTTCTAGATGGTTAGGCGTCAAGGTCTAGAGCATCCAAGAGGAATTGTGGATCACCGAGTGACCAAGTTTGTGAAGGTTCGGAAGTCACCTGAAGACTTACCACGAGTGATTGGACGAGTTCTATGTGACCTTAGTTCAAGGAGAATACGGTGAGGACTTGGTGTCCTGAGCTGCATGCTCAGGACTGGGTGTCCGGGATTGTGTGTCCTCGAGTTTAAATACTCAGCCGCTCCAACTAGACGTACAACTAAGACAGCAATTGGAACTGGTCTACCAAATCATTGTCTTCACCAAGCTTACTGGTTCTATTTCCTCAACTCTTTCATTTCCTCATAACTGTGTTGCGTGCTTGTTCATATCTGTGTTTGAAGACTTTGACTGAAGACCTTCTCAATTTCGTCAGTTCAATTTCTTCAGTCTGTTTGTCTTCATCCTGTGTTATCCTGTGATTACGCTTTCAGTACTCTGTGCTTGACTTCATTTCATCATGATGACCATGCTTGTCTTCAGTTATGTTTACTTTTGAGTACTTATTCCGCTGCTAGTAGTTCTTCACTAAGAAATTTCCTCACCGGCAAATTCCTCAGTGAAGAATTTCATAAAAATCGCCTATTCACCCCCTCTAGTCTTTATAACACACTTTCACCTCCTATACATTATTTTGCTATCTTCATAGTTAGATGCATGAATGGTAAAGATGAGGCATGTCACATGTGTGTCCCTGACCTCAGTATTCTTAGGAGTGCCGTGTTAGGAGATAAATCTTATAATTTGGGTGCCATTATTGCACGTAGGTTGCATCTTAATAGATTTAATGGAGATTTCTTTGAAGGAATTTATGCAACCCGCATAGCTAATTTTCTTGGTATAGCCATAAGCGAAGATGATATTGAATTACCCCTGCTTACCTAGACTTTAATGCTATGGTTCACCACCAGTTTGTCGAGAGGAATGAATCACCTCTCCAGTATCGACTAATCTTGGACAGACGCCGGGCTGTCCATATTACTCTCGCTGCTCCTGCCTTCTTTGATCATTAGGCAAAAGGAAGATATGTTATTACCAGAGAGGAGGTAGATGAGTACGAGAGGAGAGCGGAGGCCACTCGTCGCCATGCTGCAGTGCAGGAGGCGATAGCCGCTGCATCTCAGTACGGCCCCAACTACTATTATGGATATCCGCCAGGCCAGCCGTGGCCATAGACCAACTTAGGCCAAAAGCCTAAGCTTGGGGGAGTACGTATTTCCCACCGACATTACATTTATGTTCACACACTCATTGCTAGATGTCGGTGCTCATACTTTTTCATTGTATCATCCATGCTAGTTTACTTTCCTTTTTATGCTTTCTTTTTGCGTGTTTAATAAACCTTAAGAAAAACCAAAAAAATTAGTTTTAGCTTTTAATTAGTTTACTTTCCATGCTTGTAGCAGTAATTAAAAAGAAAACCCAAAAAGATTTCATGTTCTTCTTTTACTTGTTGGGAGCTCTCCCGTGTAAATAGTTTTATTTCTTTTGTTTTCTTTGGGGGTCGATAGGAGAAGAACATGATTAAATTGTTGAAGTGGCTCTTATATGCATAATTGTTGATTTGACAAAAGAGCCCATATTGCCTTGTCTTCTCCTGTTTATTGAATGCTTGCAGATTCTAGCTTAGTCCAATGCACATGCACAATTATTATTATTCACATTGTTCGGTCGTGCGAGTGAAAGGCAATTATGACGATATATGATGGACTGACTGAGATGAGAAAGGCTGGTATGAACTTGACCTCTTTTGTTTTTGTAAATATGATTAGTTCATCGTTCCTGATTCGGCCTATTATGAATAAACATGTTTGCAATGACAACTAGAGATCATAGGTCTTGTGCCATGCTTGATTAGCTATGAGTTATAATGGTTTACCTTGAGTGTCAACATGCTATTGAAATGGTTATGATGTGGTATGATAGGGTGGTATCCTCCTCTGAATGATTTAAGTGACTTGACTTGGCGCATGTTCACGCATGTAGTTGAAACAAAATCAACATAGCCTTCACGATATTTATGTTCATGATGGATTATATCCTACTCATGCTTGCATTAGGTGTTGATTAATTTTAATGCATGTTCATGACTGTTGTCGCTCTCTAGCTGGTTGCTTCCCAGTCTTTTGCTAGCCTTCACCTGTACTAAGCGGGAATACTGCTTGTGCATCCAACTCCATAAACCCCAAAGTTATTCCATATGAGTCCACCATACCTACCTATATACGGTATCTACCTGCCGTTCCAAGTAAATTTGCATGTGCCAAACTCTAAACCTTCAAATAAATATCCTGTTTTTCTATGCTTGAATAGCTCATGTATCAAATAGGGTTGTCCGTATCTTCCATGTTAGGCGGGTTATTCTCAAGAGGAGTGGACTCCGCTCCTCACTCACGAGAAAGTGGCTGGTCACCGGGATGCCCAGTCCCATGCTTTATGCAAATCAAAGCAAAACAATTGCAAAGAAAACTCCCCCTGGGACTCTTGTTAGTTGGAGGCACTCGTTGTTTCAAGCAAGCCATGGATTGATGCTTGTTGGTGGAAGGGGGAGTATAAACTTTACCATTCTGTTCGGGAACCGCCTATAATGTGTGTATCATGGAAGATATCACTATCTCTTGGTTGTTATGTTGACAATGAAAGTATACCACTCAAAATATTATTCACCTCTATTTCAAAACCGAGCTCTGGCACCTATACAAATCCCTGCTTCCCTCTGCGAAGGGCCTATCTATTTACTTTTATGCCGAGTCATCATCCTCTTATTAAAAAGCACCAGTTGGAGAGCACTTCTGTCATTTGCATTCATTATTGTTAGTTTACATTGAGTATGACTTGACTGGATCTCTTTTACCATGAATTACAATGTCTAGTCAGTCCTTGGTCTTTAAAGGTGCTGTGCATTTATGTTTTGAGGCCTCAGAAAGGGCTAGCGAGATACCATCTTGTTATATCATATTATGATTGTTTTGAGAAAGTGTTGTCATCCGAGATTTATTATTATTGCTCGCTAGTTGATTATGCCATTGATATGAGTAAAGTTGAGACCTAAGCATTATTGTGAATATGGTTAGTTATAATCTTTGCTGAAAACTTGAATGCTGGCTTTACATATTTACAACAACAAGAGCAAACAGAGTTTGTAAAAGTCTTTCTTCATCACTCTTAGTTTATCAACTGAATTGCTCGAGGACAAGCAAAGGTTTAAGCTTGGGGGAGTTGATACGTCTCCGTCGTATCTACTTTTCCAAACACTTTTGCCCTTGTTTTGGACTCTAACTTGCATGATTTGAATGGAACTAACCCGGACTGACGCTGTTTTCAGCAGAATTGCCATGGTGTTATTTATGTGCAGAAACAAAAGTTCTCGGAATGACCTGAAACTTCACGGGACAACTTTTCGGAAAATATAAAAAATCCTTGCAAAAGATGAAGGCCAGGGGCCCACCACCTATCCACGAGAGTGGGGGGCGCGCCCCCTACCTCGTGCTCCCCCTGGAGCTCCTCCGACTCCAACTCCAACTCTATATATTGTGTTTTGGGGAGAAAAAAATCAGAGAGAAGAATTCATCGCGTTTTACGATACGGAGCCGCCGCCAAGCCCTAAAACCTCTCGGGAGGCCTGCTCTGGAGTCCGTTCAGGGCTCCGAAGAGGGGAATCCATCGCCATCGTCATCATCAACCATCCTCCATCACCCATTTCATGATGCTCACCGCCGTGTGTGAGTAATTCCATCGTAGGCTTGCTGGACGGTGATGGGTTGGATGGGATCTATCATGTAATCGAGTTAGTTTTGTTAGGGTTTGATCCCTAGTGTCCACTATGTTCTGAGATTGATGTTGCTATGACTTTGCTATGCTTAATGCTTGTCACTAGGGACCGAGTACCATGATTTCAGATCTGAACCTATTATGTTTTCATCAATATATGAGAGTTCTAGATCCTATCTTGCAAATCTATAGTCACCTATTATGTGTTATGATCCGTTAACCCCAAAGTGACAATAATCAGGATACTTACCGGTGATGACCGTAGTTTGAGGAGTTCATGTATTCACTATGTGTTAACGCTTTGTTCCGGTACTCTATTAAAAGGAGCCCTTAATATCCCTTAGTTTCTGTAAGGAGCCCGCTGCCACGGGAAGGTAGGACAAAAGATGTCATGCAAGTTCTTTTCCATAAGCATGTATGACTATATTCGGAATACATGCCTACATTACATTGATGAACTGGAGCTAGTTCTGTGTCACCCTAGGTTATGACTATTACATGATGAACCGCATCCGGCATAATTCTCCATCGCCGAACCATTGCCTATGAGCTTTCTATATATTGTCCTTCGCTTATTTACTTTTCTGTTGCTATTGTTATCATCACTACAAAATACCAAAAACATTACTTTTACTACTATTACCTTTTATTATCATTGCCACTACTATCATATTACTTTGCTACTAGACACTTTGCTGCAGATACTAAGTTTCCATGTGTGGTTGAATTGACAACTCGGCTGCTAATACCTGAAAATATTCTTTGGCTCCCCTTGTGTCGAATCAATAAATTTGGGTTGAATACTCTACCCTCGAAAACTGTTGTAATCCCCTATACTTGTGGGTTATCAAGCCCCTGAACCTGGCTTCAATGACAACGTATCTGGCGCGTAGATCTGTCTTCGGCATTGCAAGGCGGGTTCCTTCCTCCGAACTCCAAGATAGTCTTCGGACGTATTTGAACGTGTCCGGACCTGTAACACAACACCACACACAACCGCGGAGAGAATATAATATTCTAGGAGTCCAATCTGATGACAACTTTTATAATGTGACGTCACGCTCGCCCGACTTTTCGAACCGTTTCCTGTCCCGACGTTCCATGTTCTGAGGCGCGGTTGCTATTGGCACACTCTGTCAAAATAGAGATCGTGTCCCCTTATTGCGGGATTCTCATTAACACGAGCGTGGGTGAGGGAGTCCTGGATTAGGGGGTATCCGGACAGCCGGATTATATCCTTTGGCCGAACTGTTGTACTATGAAGATACAAGATTGAAGACTTCGTCTCGGGTCCGGATGGGACTCTACTTGGCGTGGAAGGCAAGCTAGGCAATACGGATATGTATATCTCCTCCTTTGTAACCGACCTTGTGTAACCCTAGCCCCCTCTGGTGTCTATATAAACCGGAGGGTTTTAGTCTGTAGGACAACATACAATCATACCATAGGCTAGCTTCTAGGATTTAGCCTCTCCGATCTTGTGGTAGATCAACTCTTGTAATACTCATATCATCAAGAATAAATCAAGCAGGATGTAGGGTTTTACCTCCATCAAGAGGGCCCGAACCTGGGTAAAACATCGTGTCCCCTGCCTCCTGTTACCATCCGCCTTAGACGCACAGTTCGGGACCCCCTACCCGAGATCCGCCGGTTTTGACACTGACATTGGTGCTTTCATTGAGAGTTCCTCTATGACGTCGCCGTAAGGAAGAATGCCTCATCTCATTGTTAAAAACAACATTACCGCCGGGGGAGCTCTGGCTGTCGGCCAAACTCTCCGGCTAGGCAGTTTCGTCATGATCGCCTGTTCGGCCGCTGCACGGACGATGACTTCTCGGGTCATCAGAAACAGTGTCCACATCGGCTCGGAATTCTCCGGGTAGATGGATCCAATGGAGCTCTCTTCCCTAAACGAACTCTTGGATCGCTTCGCCGCCTTGGGAGTCGCTATGGACTATGATCAGATTGGGCTTAAACCCGATCAAAGGGAGATTAACTCTCCACCGGTCACCCATCATGTTGCGGTGGTGGAGGAACAATGCGGTGATTCTTCCTCTATCTTGAGGACTAACTATGTCTGAATTCCTGAGCTCTCTGAGCCGGATACCCATTTATGAGAGGACATCACCCAAACCCTGAACCTAGAGTCAGGCAGCGGGCCAGACTCATCGGGCAACATATCGGAATCCAAACTTCCAAGATCGGAAATCCCCCGGCCCCTGGGTCTCAGATCGGGTAGGGGTCCGGACTCACACCCACCCACCCACCAAGACATAAACTATATTTCCCACATCAGGCAAGAGCCCCACAAAACAGTACATCATTATTGGGCCAGATTCCTCCTTGTGATGAACAAGGTTAAGGACTGCCGCGAGGAAGACGCGGTCTCACTTTTCTGCAATAGCTGCACGGACAAGGGAATCCTTAACGCCATAAGTCGCCATGACATATCACGCTTCATCGACTTGGCGTCCATAGTACGAAAGTACTGCGCGATGGAAAGTGCCTGGAAAACCGAAACGAAATTTTGGGATAATCCGTCTATGAGTATGCACCCAGTCCGAGGTAAAAGGGTGCACTATCATAAGACACCCGAGTTGATTACAAAGAAACAAAAACCCTCTACAGGGCACGGAACCGTATTGGAGGGATGGCTTAACGGACCCTGCAAAATTCATAGCACAGCGGATACAATACCAACCCACAACCTTAGAGCATGTTGGATACTCCGGCAGGTGGCCAAAAGTGGTGAGGATCTTCTTATCCCAAATACCACAGAGCACCATCCCATGGATAACAATAGGGTTTTAACAGTCTTTGAGACCTTCGCGTCAAATAATAGGCGCAATGTCGGGACCCCGATCCTAAGTCACACCGATCTAGCATGTAACACTTCATATCACTTTGCGGCCTCACGCACGGTATTCCCACGGGTGCCACCTTACCTGGCCCGGGACCGTTTGCGCCTTTTGGCTCACGTATATGATAGTGTCGCTAGCATCCATATGACAGAGAAGCCGGGCCGACATGACTAGTCGTGAACCCAAAGTAGCACTAACTTACAGGGACATGCATACATGAATCAACCTCGAGCATGTCGGTCAACAGCGTATGAATCCGGGCTGTAGCACTGGGCTAACAGGACTCCGGGAACCCGGGCTGTAGCAGGCTAGACAGGACTGCGGATGCCACCGCGTGACATTTCCCCAAAGGGACAGACACATGAACGAAGTGAATCACATGCCGGCCAGTCAAGTGTTCCGGAGCAGTAGTGCTGGGCTAGTAGGACTCCGGTGAACCGGGCTGTAGCGGACTACTATGGCACAAGGGAGCACAAGACTACATTTCCCCATAAGAGAGGCTATCAGAGGTAAACAAGTAGGTTGTCGGATCCCACACATAGCAATACACGTTACACGTACGCATAACATGCAAGTATGTGTTGTACATCATGGCATCACAACATAACTCAAACTCATGTAGATAAAGGCCTAGAAGAGCCACATAGCATTCAATACAAATAGGGGTCTCATGACCCATCATTCAGAGCATGCAAGCAACGGAAGCATTACATGTCTGAGTACAGACAACTACAAAGGAAAAGATTAAGAAGCCTGACTAAAAATGACCCTCCCAAGGGTACAAGATTGTAGCTGGGATACAAGCTACTCGTCGAAGCCACTAGTGTAACCAACTGCAAAACATAAATAAGCAAACATGAGTACTAAGGTACTCAGCAAGTCTTACATCAGAACTATCTACATATGCAACATTATCAACAAAGGGGGTGGTGGAGTTTAACAGCAGCAAGCCAGCTTTGACTCAGTGGCTAACCTATACTACAAGTATCAGAAACTTATTTGAGGTGAGAAGACGCACACGAGCCCACATATTCACCATATCAATACTCCACTATGGATCCGTTCTCGCCTCCCTACGAGAAGGCCATCCATAGCACTCACGCTTATCTTGCAGATTTTAGAGTATCCACTTCAAGTTGTCTATGTACTACATAAGTCCTCCAAGTTTCCATATCCGAGGAAAACGACTATTTGAATAGATAATGTTGACCCTGCATTGGTGTACTTCGTCACACACGCTCTCGCCACTTATAGCCCTATACACGTCATGTACCTCGGCAACCTTCAAGCGGATGTCGGGCGAGGGTGTCGGCCACGACCTGACTAACCACACAAGTCTCTCGTCCAGGTTTATCGCCTATTCGGGTTCCATCCGCAAGGAGATCCGGCTGGGGTGTCGCTCACGGCCCCAAACGATGTGTGCAGGGTTCCCAAGCCCACCATCCGGGTGCCACCTGGTACACCGTGCCACGGTGCCTAGTCTGTCCCAAGCCCGTCCCGTCGGACACCACCTGGTAGACAAGTAGCACTACCTACAAACGCCAGAAACTAGTTGCAACTCCTGGACAGAGATCAAGCGGATTAATAAGCCGAGAGGGGCCGGATAACCGGAACCCAATGTGTGGTAGTAACTGGACTTGGATAACATACACAGAACTCAGTGCTTAAGGACAGTTCCAATGAGACAACCCACCATGTACTCCTACATGGCCTCTCACCGCTACCTTTACCAAAACGTGTTCACACACTTAGCCTTTATCGGTAGGACATGTTCACCACTCCGATTCATTCCCGATGAATCAGACCTGACACAACTCTAAGAATAGCTGACATAAAGAAAAACAAGCATGGATGAGCAGGCACATCAAGGCTCAAGCAACTCCTACTCATGCTAGTGGGTTTCAACTATTTACTGTGGCAATGACAGGTCATGCAGAGGAATGGTTTCAGCTACCGCAGCAGAAAGTAGCAGTTTGAATCGTTGTTGTCCTAATGCAGTAAATGGAGCAGGAGCGAGAGAGTGGGATTTATCGAGATGCTCAAGGGGGTTTGCTTGCCTGATAGATCCACGAAGAAACACTGCTCCTCAGACAGGTACTCGGGGCACCTTCCGGAGTAGAACCTATCGAGAGGGGACGGTGCCGGCAATCAATAAACAACCATATGCAACAATATGATGCATGAAGATGAAATTTCAAAGATGCTATGATTTGCCCTAATGCATCTAGCATCAATTTGGTTGAAGTCCATATGTACCAAGGGTTCATATGCAAACCCCAAATTAAATATATAAATGCCATTATTATGTTTTCACTTATACATCAAGTATAAGTTGGTTTTTCATGCATGAAACTAGCATAAATGGATTCCTTGCATTTTTCTGATGATTTTTCATATATATTTTATTTCATTCTGAGCTACGGTTTAATTTCTATGATTTTTAGAAGTTTTAACTATTTTCTGGAATTCTCTGAATTATTTAAAATCCAGAAATCAAGTACTGCGTCAGTGTGACGTCATAGAGGCGTCAGGAGGTCAATGGCTCGGTCCAGGTCAAACCTGGACGGTGGGGCCCGCGTGTCAGTGTCACAGGGCTAATCCTATTTTAGTTAACCCTAAACTAGGTAATTAGATGGGGCTGGCCCCACATGTCAATGACCCAGGGGAGGTCAAACCCCTGGTCAAAGGCCCAACACGCCAGCGGCTCGTTGCCGGCGACAGCACGCACGGCGGAGGCTCGGGTTTCTCCCTCAGGCGACCAAAAGGACGGCGGAGGGGCTCTACGTGGAGCTGGGTGTGCGCCGCATCCAGGAAAGCACACGAGAGGGGCTGGGGTGGCCGGAGTCCACGGCACCGACGAACGGAGCAACGGCGGAGTTCGAACGTCGATGGAAACGGGGCTACGGAGCACCAGGGGAGGAGCTGGTGAGTGCATCATGCTCCTAGGGGTGCGCTGAGCGTGCTGATGAGCTCGAATGCGGGTGGCAGCAGCTGTGGCCGCGGCAGCGCCATGGACGGTGGCATCGAGCTTCGGCCGAGGTGAAAAAACATGGCTAGAGGACGAACGCGTCGACGGGGAGAGGGGCGAGGGGCGTACGAGCTCACAGCGGTTCCGCAGGGTTGGTCAGTGGGCTCGGGGAGGGGCCGGAGCAAGCGGGGCGGCGATGGAGATTTCCGGCGTCGGGAGGTTGAAGAAAACGGCGTGGAGGCGCTCAGGGGCTTCTGGCATTGCACAGTTTGATGAGGAGGAAGAGGGGTACTAGGCGGAACTCTTTGGCATCTCAGGGCGTCGCCGGGATGGCGGTGTCCGCGGTGGTGGCGAGCGGTGGCGACGGAGGTGTTCGAGTGGGAAGAACAGAGGAGGGGGA
>NC_041382.1:617955023-617973512 GCF_002162155.2 Triticum dicoccoides | reverse complement strand
CGTTGGGGGGGGGGGAATGGAGAGAGACCAGGGGGGCTCGGTGGAGCTCTTGGGGGTGGACAGCGCCGAGGAGGGAGAGGAGGCAGCAAGCAGCTGCATGGCGGGCATGCACGCTCGCCGTGCTCCCTTTCGCCGCTGCCTCCTGGCGAGGGAGACGACTGGCAACGGCTAGTTGGGCCGGGCCACTGCTGGGCCGGGGTGGGGCGCCAGGTAAGTCAGGTAAATTCCTTTTCCTATTTTCTTTTTCTATTTCTGACATTTGTTTTGTATCCAAAAGAAATGTTAAAACACTTTCATAAATGCTGAAAATATTTGTGGCATCTAGATATAATATTCCAGAGGCCCTTACAAATTCCCAACATTTTTGGAGCCATTAAAATATTTATATAATTTAAACAGCTCCAAATCAAATATTTATGCATTGATTCAGAAATCCAAAATGTGTAGCAAAAATGTGCATCACTTCTGGTTGTTGTTCCCAACATTATCCAAAGAGCATGAACATTTTTGAATAGCATTTTGGGTTCATTGAAAGTCCATTTTAAAGTTGAACCTATTTGAATTTGCTTTGGTGCTAGGGTTTGAAACATCCCCATTTCAATTTCATTTGAAATTTAAACATGATTCACAAAGCAAGCCTAGGACCATACCAGACCTAGGGATGTGACAGCTCGTCCCCACTCGAAGAAATCTCGTCCCGAGATTCAGGAGTTGGGGGAAAGAAAGCGGGGTACTCAAGTAAAAGACGATCTTCTCGCTCCCAAGTAGCTTCTCTCTTGGAATGATGAGACCATTGAACCTTGAGAAACTTGATGTTATGACGTCGAGTGACACGCTCTGCTTGATCCAGAATGCTAACGGGGTACTCTCGATAAGTGAGGTTATCTTGGAGATCAAGCGTTTCGTGGTCCACTCCGCGGATGGGATCCGAGAAGCAACGCCTGAGTTGAGAGACGTGGAAGACATCATGAACTCGAGAAAGATGTGTGGGTAGTTCCAACTGGTAGGCAACCTCTCCTCGTTTAGCGAGAATGCAAAAAGGACCGATGTAACGAGGAGCCAACTTGCCCTTGATACCGAAACGATGGGTACCCTTCAAAGGAGTAACCCGAAGGTAAGCCTTGTCGCCAACTTCATAAGCCACTTCCTTATGACGACGGTCATATTGGCTCTTTTGACGAGATTGGGCTGTTTTCAAATTCTCACGGATGATGCGAACTTGCTCTTCTGCCTCCTGGATCATATCCGGTCCAAAGAATTGTCTTTCACCGGTTTCTGACCAGTTCAAAGGTGTTCGACATCTTCGTCCATACAGAATCTCGAAGGGTGCTTTCTTAAGACTGGATTGGTAGCTATTGTTATAAGCAAACTCGGCAAAGGGAAGACATTTCTCCCAATCCACACCGAATGAGATAACGCAAGCTCTAAGCATGTCTTCGAGAATTTGGTCGACCCTTTCCACCTGACCACTTGATTGAGGGTGGAAAGCGGTACTGAAGGAAAGATGGGTGCCCATGGAAGTTTGGAAACTTTCCCAGAAATGAGAGGTGAAAAGACTGCCACGGTCTGAATTGATCTCTAGTGGAACACCATGGAGTGACACTATTCGGGAGATATATAAGTCAGCGAGCTGACTAGCAGTGATACTCTCTCGAACTGGTAGGAAGTGAGCCACTTTGGTAAGACGGTCAATGACTACGAAGATAGCATTATTTCCCTTCTTGGTCCTGGGAAAGCCGGTGATGAAGTCCATACCAACTTTGCCCCATTTCCACTCGGGAATAGCTAAAGGTTGAAGGGTGCCAGCAGGTCTTTGATGCTCTGCCTTAACGCGACGACAAACATCACAGTTGGCAATAAACTGCGCGATTTCTCTCCTCATCCTAGTCCACCAGAACCTCTGGCGTAGGTCCTGATACATCTTTGTACTACCGGGATGAATCGTGAGAGGGGATTCATGGGCCTCCTTAAGGATTAGTTGCTGCATCTGTTGACATTTGGGAACCACCAAACGGTTTCAAAAGTAAACCACACCTCGTTCATCCATAGAGAAACAGCCAGCAACTCCCTTGGAAATATTCTTCTTGATTCGGGAGATTCCCGTATCATGCTTCTGAGCCTCTATGATCTGATCCGTAATGGTAGGTTTCGCCACCAAGGTAGAAAGGGAACCATGAGGAGCTATGTGAAGGTTAAGCTTACAGAATTCCTCATGGAGGGGTGGTTGACATTGTTGCAACATGAGGTTGTTGCAATAGGATTTACGACTTAAAGCATCAGCCATGACATTGGCTTTGCTTGGGGTGTAGGTGATTCCTAAGTCGTAATCCGAGATCAACTCCAACCAATGTCTCTGTCTGAGATTCAGATCCGGTTGGGTGAAGATATACTTGAGACTCTGATGGTCAGTGTAGATTTCGCAACGGTTACCAAGAAGGTAATGTCGCCAAGTCTTAAGTGCATAGACTACGGCTGTAAGCTCCAGATCATGTGTAGGATAATTTTCCTCATGTGGATGCAACTGTCGAGATGCATAGGCAATCACATGACGATCCTGCATAAGAATACAACCTAGTCCTTGACGCGAAGCGTCGCAATAGATAACAAAGTCTTTGGTGAAATCCGGTGGCACGAGTATGGGCGCAGAAGTCAGGCGTCTTTTCAGTTCCTGAAAACTGTGCTCACACTGTGGGGTCCACTCAAACCTTTTATCTTTCTTGAGAAGCTCCATGAGGGGTTTGGCCCCTTTGGAGAAGTTTTCAACGAAGCAGCGACAATAACTGGCTAGACCAAGGAAACTCCTAACTTGTTTCACCGTTTCGGGTGGTGTCCAATCGAGAATTGCTTTAACTCTCTTGGGATTGACAGCAATGCCCTTACCAGAGATCACCTGGCCCAGATAGGTCACTTCTGGCAACCAAAATTCACACTTGGAGAACTTGGCATAAAGGCGGTGCTCTCTGAGTTTTCCTAACACAAGCCTAAGATGCTCGGCATGCTCTTCCTCGTTCTTCGAGTAAATAAGAATATCATCGAGATAAACCACGACGAACTTATCTAAGTACTCCATAAAGATCGAGTTCATCAAGCGGGAGAAAGTAGCTGGAGCATTGGTTAGGCCGAAAGACATCACGGTGTACTCGTATTGACCATAACGAGTGACAAAGGCCGTTTTGGGGATGTCCCCATTTATGATTTTGATTTGGTGGTAGCCTAACCTCAAATCCATCTTGGAAAAGACTGAGGATCCAGCGAGCTGATCATACAGGTCGTTGATCCTGGGGAGCGGATACTTGTTCTTTATCGTGACCAAATTAACGGGACAATAATATACAACCATCCGATCCGTACCATCCTTCTTCTTGACGAAGAGGACAGGACAAGCCCAAGGAGAAGAACTGGGACGGATGAAACCCTTTTGCAAGGACTCATCAAGTTGTTTCTTAAGCTCGGCTAACTCCAAAGGTGCCATCTTGTATGGTCTCCTAGAGATTGGAACAGTTCCTGGGATAAGTTCTATGAGAAACTCTACATCTCTGTCAGGTGGGACACCTGGCAGTTCTTCTGGAAAAACATCCGAGAAGTCACGGACTACCGGAATATCTTCAAGGTCTGAAAGAGGGCTGGCATTAAGAGAATAGAGTTGACGCCTTGCAACTCTAGTGGAGACAGTGACTATTTTGCCAGATGGATGTGTAAGTTGAACAGATCTAGTGTAACAATCGATCTTGGCATGATGAGCTGTCATCCAGTCCATCCCCAAGATGATGTTAATATCTAAGGACTTTAGAGATATCAAAGAAGCAAGGAATACCAGTCTGTCAACAAGGATGTCATTACCATGCCTTACCTTGGAGGTTTGCCATTTGGAACCAGGTGTCTGGATTATTAGTGGAGTCGGCATATCACAAAATGACATGTCGTGCAACCGAGCGCATCCTTCGGATATGAAGGAGTGGGATGCTCCAGTATCGAACAGAACTGAAGCTGGGTGACAATTGACAAGAAGCGTACCCAGTACGACATCGGGATCATCTTGAGCTTCTGTAGCTGAGACATGGTGCACAGATGCTCGTTCAATGGAGGCTGGCTTGGTACTGATCATCTTGCCTGATGGCTTTTCACGGCCAACAGACCTCTTAGAGTGGGGTGGAGTATAACTGGACTGAGGGCAGTCGCGTGCGTAGTGTCCCGGTTCTCTGCAGGTGAAGCAAGTTCCTGAGGTAGGACGTGGACCTACATTGGCAAGTGGTCCACTAATAGGTCTGGGTGGAGCACGTTGCTGAGTTGGGTGAGGCACCACATAGGATGGCCTCGGTGCATATCGAGGTGGAAGAGCTGAGTTCGGAATCCAAATCCATCACTTCTGAGAGCCAGAGCGGGAGGAAGAACCCACATCACGGTTGTGCTTTCGAGACTCCTCGTAAGTGAGTTGAGCTGTCTCTGCATTAATGGCCTTGTTCACAAATGCTCAAAAGGATTTTTGAGACATTCATCAAAGGAATAACATAATCAATCAGCATCATAATATCAAGGTTCTGGGTCAAACTGAGGACACACGGAAGTAGTAGAACCGTACGAAGACTCAACCCAACAATCCTAAGACTTTACGGTTTAGTAACACGTCATCTTGAGAGATAGAGGAGAAGCCTAGGCCTTAACCCTCGTAGAAAAGAAGAGGCTGACTCAGAAAGAATGACATGAGGTAAAGGAGTAAAAAGAGCCTTACGTTCCCTTCCACAATCAATTCCCTTATATAACTAAAGCATTTCTAGACTCAACTTTGACCAGTTTGGCTTGGTAATCCTATAGTCAGTCAAGCTCTGATACCAACGTTGTCGGGACCCCGATCCTAAGTCACACCAATCTAGCATGTAACACTTCATATCACTTTGTGGCCTCACGCACGGTATTCCCACGGGTGCCACCTTACCTGGCCCGGGACCGTTTGCACCTTTTGGCTCACGTATGTGATAGTGTCGCTAGCATCCATATGACAGAGAACCCGGGCCGACATGACTAGTCGTGAACCCAAAGTAGCACTAACTTACAGGGACAGGCATACATGAATCAACCTCAAGCATGTCGGTCAACAGCGTATGAATCCGGGCTGTAGCACTGGGCTAACAGGACTCCGGGAACCCAGGCTGTAGCAGGCTAGACAGGACTCCGGATGTCACCGCGTGACATTTCCCCGAAGGGACAGACACAGGAACGAAGTGAATCACATGCCGGCCAGTCAAGTGTTCCGGAGCAGTAGTGCCGGGCTAGCAGGACTCCAGTGAACCGGGCTGTAGCGGACTACTATGGCACATGGAAGCACAAGACTACATTTCCACATAAGAGAGGCTATCAGAGGTAAACAACTAGGTTGTCGGATCCCACACATAGCAATACACGTTACACGTACGCATAACATGCAAGTAGTTGCTGTACATCATGGCATCGCAACATAACTCAAACTCATATAGATAAAGGCCTAGAAGAGCCACATAACATTCAATGCAAACAGGGGTCTCATGACCCATCATTTCAGAGCATACAAGCAACGGAAGCATTACATGTCTGAGTACAGACAACTACAAAGGAAAAGACTAAGAAGCCTAACTAAACACGACCCTCCCAAGGGTACAAGATCGTAGCTGGGATACAAGCTACTCGTCGAAGCCACTAGTGTAACCAACTGCAAAACATAAATAAGAAAACGTGAGTACAAAGGTACTTAGGAAGTCTTACATCAGAACTATCTACATATGCAACATTATCAACAAAGGGGGTGGTGGAGTTTAACAGCAGCAAGCCAGCTTTGACTCAGTGGCTAACCTATACTACGAGTATCAGAAACTTCTTTGAGGTGAGAAGACGTACACGAGCCCACATATTCACCATATCAATACTCCACTATGGATCCGTTCCCGCCTCCCTACGAGAAGGCCATCCATAGCACTCACGCTTATCTTGCGGATTTTAGAGTATCCACTTCAAGTTGTGTAACATCCCAAATTTTCAATTTGGAATGTTATACATTAGATCATTATGCATATCATATTTTATTTTGCTTTTGGTTTTAATCCTAGAAAATCCTAAGCAACTCAAGGATCCACGGAGAGAGTTGGGGATTTCGTTATTTACATATTTGAGTTTTCTCAAATTATGTAAACAGGATCATTTGATTTTATTTATTTTATCATCAATTATTTCTATTACAAAAATATGAGAGAGGGAATAAAATGACTTTCCCAAAATATAGAAATATTGAGGATTTAATAAAAAAATCAAATAAGTTTTATTTCGGAGTGTTTCGGTATTTTTATTTGAATTTAGGAAAAATGCGCATTTTTCAAAGTTGTAGTTTGGGCCCAGATAAATGTTCACTTTATCGGGCTTGATTTTAGGAACCCGGGAAAATTTATTTCGTGATTTTTGGAGTCCATTTAGTATTTCTTTTTATTTTTCTTCCGAGCGGAATTATTTAAAAAAAACGCGGAACCGACTTTGGGCCGTACTTGGCCAGGACACCGCCGGCCAAGGCTATATAAGCCGCTGCCCCGGGGCCCGAAAGCCCAGCCGCCAGCCGCCCCTGCCCTAACCCTAGCCGCCGCCTCCAGCCGCCGCCGCCGCCCGCCGCCGCCGCCGCCCTGCCGCCGACTCGCCGGAGTGCGCGCCGCCCGAGGTTCGCCACTGCCTCATTTTCCGTGCTGTTTAAAAAAAATTCTGTTCATCGTTTTTCTTTTTCGTCGGATTTTTCGCGATTATTTTCTGATCGCGATTTCTGATCCGATTTTCGTTTTAGTATAACTTTTCGCTCGTTTGTTGGAATCAGGCGATTCAAGCGCCTGGAGTTTCGTCTCGAAACCCTCTTTCCAAATAATCAACTTAAACAAGTTTTTGCTACTGTAAAATTTTCCCTAGATCCAGATTACTAGAACGAAGTTGTTTTCTTTCGCCGTTTGATTTCTTTTGCTTTGTTCGATTTGATTCTTTTGCAAACCAGGGTTCTTAAGTTGAACTTTCTGGTTAGATCTTCTATTTGAGTTTTACCTGTGCATTAGATGAGTACTTATTGTATGCTTGTGTGTTTGTCTGCGATAGAATACCCGGAGTGCGCCGCCTGTTACTTCGAATCTCTAGGTTTCGCGGATCATCAGCAAGGCAAGTAACACTTTGATCATACCTTTTTCTACAACCCAGTTTTATTGCATTAGATCAATCCTCACACATTGCATGATTAGGATCTAATTAAATCGTGGGATGGGAAGTAGATGAGGTAGTACCTATTACCTGTTTATTATCAAACCTTTGGGAGTTACTTCTACGTTTGCTTATTATGCCATGCTATGCTAGTAGACGTGGATTGGGTGAGTGATATCCATGACAGATGTGAGATTGTTAATTAATGGTTTATCTAAGGTGGCAACCTAACACACATCTGGGTGGTTGAGGCACCTGGGGTTTCCAGGACTTGCCTGTTTTCTTTTGGACCGCCACCCAGGCTCAAAGGGATCATGAGATTATTCATACTAGAAACTTCTGTGTGCAGCCACAAGCCATTATGGGCTCTGGCATAGTTCACTAAGTTGTGCGAACTCTTACAGTGGTAGACTAGCAGATGTAGGGGATGTAGGTGGTACGGTCTACCCGATCATAAGGTGCTAGCGCTTCTGAAAGACTATGTCTCGGTCATCCGTTTCTCAAACACCCTGTAGTGCGAGAAACCAAACGGAGGCGATCGAGTCTTGTGGGGAAAAGTGCGCAAACCTCTACAGATTGTAACAAACTAATCATGGTTAGCCGTGTCCCCAGTTATGGACATCTTGAGTATCTAGTACCTGGATTATCATGTGAATCTCAACATGTTACTCTAAAATTAATTTTGTTGGGTTTTAATGATGTTACTTAATTGGGATTGAGAATGCTGTCAACCGTTCTCAATGTTTAACAACCACCATGATAGTAATTAATTTTATTCCTTTGAAGTAGGGAAAAATTGGCTTTACGCAAAAACTGTAACCATAGAGCTTTCCACCAGCCAAATATGCATATAGTATAGCTGTTGCATTCCATTATTCTCTATGTGTTACCTTGCCAGCATATTCCATGTGCTGACCCGCTTTCGGGCTGCAACGTTAATGTTGTAGACTTTTCAGACGACGATTAAGGAGTTTTTAGGTTGTGGTTCTATACTTAGTGATGCCGTTGGAGTTGATGGACTCACTTATCTTCCTAGCCTTCCGCTGTTATCATTATTAGATGGCCTTAAGCCATATTTATTGTAATAAGCTCTCTTTTAAGACACTCGATGTAATAAGTGTGTGATTGCTACTCTGCTATAAATCCTCCGAGTACTGTGTGGTGTCAGCATTACTGATCCAGGGATGACACCGGAGCACAGAGATCAGACTGTTTGAGGTCTGGTCGCTACAGAGATGGTATCAGAGCACACACTGACTGTAGGACACGACCACTAAGCTAAAGACCTAGATCACTACTCACTCTCTTCTCTTCTGACCTCTCATCTTTTCTACTCTTTAGGATGGCGGATGCAAGGAACAAGTTCACCCAACCGGACGAAGATACACCCTTTGGACGCCACTTGAAGGAAGTCACTAGATACCTAAACATAGGAGTACCAAGCTTCACGGGAACCTACAACACCACTTTACCTGAAGAAGAGCGCTGGATGATACAAGTTCAAGTTCCAGGAAGGACGTTCATGCCAGTCACTGAGCCCATAGAGTTTTCTTTTGATGCACCAACTTGGAGTCTAGGAAAGAGTATGGCAGCTCACATCGCCATGGGATGCATTGGAGAAGTCTACCGCAAGGATCTTAAGGATACTATCTACCAGATTTGTGGGTGCCGAGATGAACACTGGGAGATGATCAGCACCAGGAAAGATAGATCAATTGCAGCTTTTATTCAGGAGTTAAACCAGCACATTCGACGACAGGAGAATCAGATGTGCGCCGACATGATAGATCTGAAGAAGGCTAAGACTAGAATCAAGGAACTGGAGGAAGAACTCAAGGCTACACGCGAAGAGTATGAAGAAGAAATTGAAGTATTGGTGGAGAAGAATGACGATCTGATCAAGAAGATTGGAATATTTATGGGAGGCCCGACACTAGTAGATGAAGACGAAGAACCCAAAGAGATTAGCCCGGAAGACTACATCATCATTGATGGCATCGACTCGGAACAAGATAGTAGCGATGATGACTATGTGGATAAAGCAGGAGCAGATATCATGGAGTCTACAACCGTAGAATATTTCTAGTAGACCACCTCATCAGTAGTAGTAGTCCACCATGTAAATATAGTAGTCCAAGCACTTTTGCGATAGCTAGATCGATTGTATGTCCTTGTTTGATTGATTGAAGTGAATTGTGTGCTTTTGCCTCATGTGCATATGGGTAGTGTTTTCTCTTTAGACCCCCTCTATTCTTATATCTCGTCTTTTCTAAAAAACCTCAGATGCCTCCGAGACGTGACCCCGGATTTGCCTTTCTGCCGGAGCTCACCCAGTTGATCCAGCAGTAGAACACCTTGATGCAGTTGCTAGTTCAGAATCAGAATCAAGGGAACAACAACAACAACCCACCACCACCACCACCTGTTGACCACTTAGCCCGTTTTCTTAGGCTGAATCCGCCGGTGTTTTCCAGTAGCACCGAGCTGATAGTAGCAGATGATTGGCTCCGCAAGATAGCTAGGGAGTTGACCACAGCAGGATGCACAGATGTGGAGAAGGTTAAGTTTGCCGCACATCAGTTAGAAGGACTCGTAGCATCTTGGTGGGAGAATTTCACAGCCACCTTCCTAGTCGACACTATCACATGGGACCAGTTTCTGCAGGCTTTTCGTACTGCCCATGTTTTAGCAGGAGCAATGGCCATGAAGAAGTGTGAGTTTCGTAACTTGCGCCAAGGAGGACGGACAGTTGGCCAGTATGTGGAGGAGTTTAGTAAGCTAGCACGTTATGCCCCAGATGACGTTGCTACGGATGCAGCTAAGCAGGAGAAATTCCTGGAAGGATTGAATGATGAGTTGAGTATGCAGTTGATGGTAGCCACCTTCAACAACTACCAGGAGTTGGTAGATCATGCTCTTATGATTGAAGGGAAGCAACAGAAAATTGAGAACCACAAGAGGAAGTATGGACAAGGAAAGTATAATTCAGGAGCTCAGCAGAACCCTCGTTTTACCACTAGGCCGGGAGGACATTTTCAGCATACCCATGGAGTAGGTAGCTCGCAAAATCACAATGGCACCAAGAATGGTAATGGGAATGGAGGAAGTAACGGACAGAACTGCAGCACCCCATCAACCCCAGCCAAGAAGGACTTGAGCCACATCACTTGCTATAAGTGTTCGAAGCCAGGACACTATGCAAATGAATGTCCTGAAGTCCAAAACGGCAATGGAAGCTCTTGAAAGAAGCCGAACCCTTTCAACAGGGGACAGGTGAACCACGTTAATGTGGAGGAGGTGGAAGCTCAGCCTGATGCAGTAATAGGGAAGTTTTTGGTTAAGTCATTTACTGCACTCGTTCTTTTTGATACTGGTGCATCGCATTCATACATATCAAGGGGATTTGTGGATAAGTATAACCTACCAACCCAAGCCCTTAGGTCACCCATGTTAGTAACCTCGCCAGGAGCAGAGTATGAGGCAAGTCTATGGTGTGATCGGTTACCATTAAGGATTGGTAACTATGTTTTTCCCTCAGACCTAATAGTATTGGAATCTCAAGGATTGGATGTGATATTAGGCATGGATTGGTTATCAAAGTATGAAGGGAATATTGAGTGTGCTAGTAAGTCAATATTGCTTACCACACCAGAAGGGAGAAGGATCAAGTATGTATCCCGGCATGTACCAAAGAGGACACAAGTAAATTCCTTATCAGGAGTTGTGCAGGAGGAAGTACCAGTGGTAAAGGATTTTCCTGATGTATTTCCCGAAGAGTTGCCAGGCATGCCACCGGATAGAGACATCGAGTCTTTGATTGAGCTTTTGCCAGGCACTGGGCCAATATCGAAGAGACCATATAGGATGCCAGCAAAAGATTTGGTGGAAATTAAGAAGCAGATTAAGGAGTTACTGGATAAAGGTTACATTTGCCCAAGTTCTTCGCCTTGGGGATCACCAATACTTCTAGTAGAGAAGAAGGATGGATCGTTAAGGATGGTTGTTGACTATCGAGGATTGAATGAAGTAACAATCAAGAACAAGTACCCGCTACCCATGATCAATGATCTGTTTGATCGATTGCAAGGAGCTAAAGTGTTTTCCAAGATCGATTTGCGATCAGGATACCATCAGTTGAAGATTCGAGAACAGGATATTCCAAAGACAGCTTTTACCACCAGGTATGGGTTGTACGAGTATACCGTTATGTCATTTGGACTGACTAACGCGCCTGCCTATTTTATGAACATGATGAACAAAGTGTTTATGGAGTTTTTGGATAAGTTCGTTGTGGTGTTCATTGATGATATCCTGGTATATTCGAAGAATGAAGAGGAGCATAAGGAGCATTTGCGTTTGGTACTTGGAAAGCTCAGAGAACATCAATTATATGCCAAGTTCAGCAAATGTGAATTTTGGTTGAAGGAAGTAGGATTCCTCGGACATGTTATATCTGGAGAAGGTATAGCAGTAGATCCCGCTAAAGTTGAAACCGTGACCAAGTGGGAAGCCCCAACTACCGTTGGAGAGATCCGGAGTTTTCTTGGACTCGCAGGATACTACCGGAGGTTTATTGAGAATTTCTCAAGGATTGCGAAGCCTATGACGGAGTTGTTGAATAAGGATACTAAGTTCAAATGGACTGATGAGTGTGAGGCAAGTTTCCAGGAGTTGAAGAAACGTTTGGTTACCTCACCAGTGTTGATTTTGCCAGATCAAATCAAGGACTATGAGGTGTATTGCGACGCTTCATGTCGAGGACTTGGAGCAGTGCTTATGCAGGAAGGAAGAGTTGTTTCATATGCTTCACGACAACTGAAGCCTCACGAATTGAATTATGCCATGCATGATTTGGAGTTAGCAGCCGTAGTGCATGCATTGAAGACATGGAGACATTTCCTCATTGGAAATCATTGTGAGGTGTACATGGATCATAAGAGTTTGAAGTACATTTTCACACAGAAGGAGTTGAATCTCAGACAAAGGAGATGGTTGGAGCTTATCAAGGATTATGATATGAAATTGCATTATCATCCCGGGAAGGCTAATGTAGTAGCTGATGCATTAAGCCGCAAGAGCCATGTCAATACGTTAATGACGGGAGAAATACCCAAGGAGTTAGCAGAAAATCTTTGTGAGCTATGTTTAGAAATAGTTCTGAGAGGTTATGTGGCAGCATTGGAAATTTAGTCAACTTTGATGGATAGAATCAGAGAAGCTCAGAAAACTGACAAAGAGATTGCCACTATAAAGGAGAAACTGAGCAAAGGAAAAGCTAAAGGATTTCGTGAGGATGAGCACGACACCCTATGGTTTGAAGACCGTGTTTACGTGCCCAATGACTCGGAGATCAGGAAGTTGATTCTGCAAGAGGCACATGATTCACCGTATTCGATTCACCCAGGAAATACCAAGATGTATTTGGATTTGAAGGATATTTTCTGGTAGACCGGAATGAAGAAGGATATTGCGGAGTATGTAGCAGTTTGTGACGTATGTCAGAGAGTAAAGGCAGAGCATCAAAAGCCAGCAGGATTGTTGCAACCATTGCCGATACCCGAATGGAAGTGGGATAAGCTAGGCATGGATTTTATCACGGGATTACCAAGGACTCGTTCGGGCTATGACTCAATTTGGGTCGTAGTTGATCGATTGACGAAGGTAGCTCATTTCATCCCAGTAAAGACCACTTACACCAGTGCTAGGTTGGCAAAGATATACATGACCAGGATCGTATGTTTGCATGGAGTTTCGAGGAGCATCGTATAAGATAGAGGAACCCAGTTTACCTCAAAGTTTTGGAAGCAGTTGCATGAGACGTTGGGTACTAGGCTAGAATTTAGTACAACTTTTCATCCGTAGACTGATGGATAGACTGAGAGAGTCAATCAGATTTTGGAGGATATGCTGAGAGCTTGTGCGCTAGATTATGGATCTAGTTGGGACGATAATTTTCCATATGCAGAGTTCTCTTACAATAATAGCTACCAGACCAGTTTGAAGATGGCCCCTTTCGAGGCTTTGTACGGAAGGAGGTGAAGGACACCATTGTCATGGGACGAAGTTGGAGACCGCCAGTTGTTTGGACCAGATTTGATTAAGGAGTCTGAATAGAAGGTGAAGTTGATTCGCGATAGGCTCAAGGTAGCCCAGTCCAGGCAGAAGAGCTACACAGATTCTAAACGCAAGGAGACAGTTTACGAAGTCGGAGAAAGAGCTTATCTTCGAGTATCCCTACTTCGAGGGATTCAGCGCTTTGGAGTTAAGGGGAAGTTAGCGCCACGATTTGTAGGACCATATCGAGTTTTGGAGCGTATGGGAGAAGTGGCTTACAAGTTGGAATTGCCAGAAGGATTAACAGGAGTTCATGATGTGTTTCACGTTTCTCAGTTGAAGAAGTGTCACGCGGAGATGGCTGACATACCTTTGAGAGACACAGTACCATTGGAAGCAATTCAGTTGGATAACAATTTGGCCTACAAGGAGAAACCAGTCAAGATTCTTGAGTTTGCCAGCCGAGTTACTCGCAGCAAAGTTATCAAGTTTTGCAAAGTTCAGTGGAGCCACCACACAGAGGATGAAGCCACCTGGGAGTGAGAGGAAGATTTGCTCAAAGACCACCCTCACCTATTTTCTAGCCAACCCAAATCTCGAGGGAGAGATTCATCTTAAGGGGGGTAGGTTTGTAACATCCTAAATTTTCAATTTGGAATGTTATACATTAGATCATTATGCATATCATATTTTATTTTGCTTTTGGTTTTGATCCTAGAAAATGTTAAGCAACTCAAGGACCCACGGAGAGAGTTGGGGATTTCGTTATTTACATATTTGAGTTTTCTCAAATTATGTAAACAAGATCATTTGATTTTATTTATTTTATCATCAATTATTTCTATTACAAAAATATGAGAGAGGGAATAAAATGACTTTCCCAAAATATAGAAATATTGAGGATTTAATAAAAAAATCAAATAAGTTTTATTTCGGAGTTTTTCGGTATTTTTATTTGAATTTAGGAAAAATGTGCGTTTTTCCAAGTTGTAGTTTGGGCCCAGATAAATGTTCACTTTATCGGGCTTGGTTTTACGAACCCGGGAAAATTTATTTCGTGATTTTTGGAGTCCGTTTAGTATTTCTTTTTATTTTTCTTCCGAGCAGAATTATTTAAAAAAAACGCGGAACCGACTTTGGGCCGTACTCGGCCAGGACACCGCCGGCCAAGGCTATATAAGCCGCCGCCCCGGGGCCCGAAAGCCCAGCCGCCAGCCGACACTGCCCTAACCCTAGCCGCCGCCTCCAGCCGCCGCCGCCCGCCGCCGACTCGCCGGAGTGCGCGCCGCCCGAGGTTCGCCGCCGCCTCGTTTTCCGTGCTGTTTAAAGAAAATTCTGTTCGTCGTTTTTATTTTTTGTCGGATTTTTCGCGGTTATTTTCTGATCGCGATTTCTGATCCGATTTTCGTTTTAATATAACTTTTTGCTCGTTTGTCGGAATCAGGCGATTCAAGCGCCTGGAGTTTCGTCTCGAAACTCTCTTTCCGAATAATCAACTTAAACAAGTTTTTGCTACTGTAAAATTTGCCCTAGATCCAGATTACTAGAATGAAGTTGTTTTCTTTCGCCGTTTGATTTCTTTTCCTTCGTTCGATTTGAATCTTTTGCAAACCAGGGTTCTTAAGTTGAACTTTCTGGTTAGATCTTCTATTTGAGTTTTACCTATGCATTAGATGAGTACTTATTGTATGCTTGTGTGTTTGTCTGCGATAGAATACCCGGAGTGCGCCGCCTGTTACTTCGAATCTCTAGGTTTCGCGGATCATCAGCAAGGCAAGTAACACTTTGATCATACCTTTTTCTACAACCCAGTTTTATTGCATTAGATCAATCCTCACACATTGCATGATTAGGATCTAATTAAATCGTGGGATGGGAAGTAGATGAGGTAGTACCTATTACCTGTTTATTATCAAACCTTTGGGAGTTACTTCTATGTTTGCTTATTATGCCATGCTATGCTAGTAGACGTGGATTGGGTGAGTGATATCCATGACAGATGTGAGATTGTTAATTAATGGTTTATCTAAGGTGGCAACCTAACACACATCTGGGTGGATTGAGACACCTGGGGTTTCCAGGACTTGCCTGTTTTCTTTTGGACCGCCACCCAGGCTCAAAGGGATCATGAGATTATTCATACTAGAAACTTTCGTGTGCAGCCACAAGCCATTATGGGCTCTGGCATAGTTCACTAAGTTGTGCGAACTCTTACAGTGGTAGACTAGCAGATGTAGGGGATGTAGGTGGTACGGTCTACCCGATCGTAAGGTGCTAGCGCTTCTGAAAGACTATGTCTCGGTCATCCGTTTCTCAAACACCCTGTAGTGCGAGAAACCAAACGGAGGCGATCGAGTCTTGTGGGGAAAAGTGCACAAACCTCTGCAGAGTGTAACAAACTAATCATGGTTAGCCGTGTCCCTGGTTATGGACATCTTGAGTATCTAGTACCTGGATTATCATGTGAATCTCAACATGTTACTCTAAAATTAATTTTGTTGGGTTTTAATGATGTTACTTAATTGGGATTGAGAATGCTGTCAACCATTCTCAATGTTTAACAACCACCATGATAGTAATTAATTTTATTCCTTTGAAGTAGGGAAAAATTGGCTTTACACAAAAGCTGTAACCATAGAGCTTTCCACCAGCCAAATATGCATATAGTATAGTTGTTGCATTCCATTACTCTCTATGTGTTACCTTGCCAGCATATTCCATGTGCTGACCCATTTTCAGGCTGCAATGTTAATGTTGCAGACTTTTCAGGCGATGATTAAGGAGTTTTTAGGTCGTGGTTCTATACTCAGTGATGCCGTTGGAGTTGATGGACTCACTTATCTTCCAAGCCTTCCGCTGTTATCGTTATTAGATGGCCTTAAGCCATATTTATTGTAATAAGCTCTCTTTTGAGACACTCGATGTAATAAGTGTGTGATTGCTACTCTGCTATAAATCCTCCGAGTACTATGTGGTGTCAGCATTACTGATCCAGGGATGACACCGGAGCATAGAGATCAGACTGTTTGAGGTCTGGTCGCTACATGTTGTCTATGTACTACATAAGTCCTCCAAGTTTCCATATCCGTGGAAAACGGCTATTCGAATAGATAATGTTGACCCTCCAGGGGTGTACTTCGTCACACACGCTCTCGCCACTTATAGCCCTGTACTCGTCATGTACCTCGGCAACCTTCAAGCGGATGCCGGGCGAGGGTGTCAGCCACGACCTGACTAACCACACAAGTCTCTCGTCCAGGTTTATCGCCTATTCGGGTTCCATCCGCAAGGAGATCCGGCCGGGGTGTCGCTCATGGCCCCAAACGATGTGTGCGGGGTTCCCAAGCCCACCATCCGGGTGCCACTTGGTACACCGTGCCATGGTGCCTAGTCTATCCCAAGCCTGTCCCGTCGGACACCACCTGGTAGACAAGTAGCACTACCTACAAACGCCAGAAACTAGTTGCAACTCCTGGACAGAGATCAAGCGGATTAATAAGCCGAGAGGGGCCGGATAACTGGAACCCAATGTGTGGTAGTAACTGGACTTGGATAACATACATAGAACTCAGTGCTTAAGGACGATTCCAATGAGACAACCCACCATGTACTCCTACATGGCCTCTCATCGCTACCTTTACCAAAACGTGTTCACACACTTAGCCTTTATCGGTAGGACATGTTCACCACTCGGATTCATTCCCGATGAATCAGACCTGACACAACTCTAAGCATAGCTGGCATAAAGAAAAACAAGCATGGATGAGCAGGCACATCAAGGCTCAAGCAACTCCTACTCATGCTAGTGGGTTTCAACTATTTACTGTGGCAATGACAGGTCATGTAGAGGAATGGGTTCAGCTACCGCAGCAGAAAGTAGCAGTTTGAATCATTGTTGTCCTAATGCAGTAAAAGGAGCAGGAGCGAGAGAGTGGGATTTATCGAGATTCTCAAGGGGGTTTTCTTGCCTGATAGATCCACGAAGAAACACTGCTCCTCAGACAGGTACTCGGGACACCTTCCGGAGTAGAACCTACCGAGAGGGGACGATGCCGGCAATCAATAAACAACCATATGCAACAATATGATGCATGAAGATGACATTTCAAAGATGCTATGATTTGCCCTAATGCATCTAGCATCAATTTGGTTGAAGTCCATATGTACCAAGGGTTCATATGCAAACCCCAAATTAAATATATAACATGCCATTATTACGTTTTCACTTATACAGCAAGTATAAGTTGTTTTTTCATGCATGAAACTAGCATAAATGGATTCCTTGCATTTTTGTGATGATTTTTCATATATAATTTATTTCATTCTGTGCTACGGTTTAATTTCTATGATTTTAGAAGTTTTAACTATTTTCTGGAATTCTCAGAATTATTTAAAATCCAGAAATCAATTACTGCGTTAGCGTGACGTCACAGAGGCGTCAACAGGTCAACAACTCGGTCCAGGTCAAACCTGGATGGTGGGGCCCACGTGTTAGTGTCACAGGGCTAATCCTATTTTAGTTAACCCTAAACTAGGTAATTAGATGGGGCTGGCCCCACATGTCAATGACCCAGGGGAGGTCAAACCCCTAGTCAAAGGCCTAACACGCCGGCGGCTCGTCGCCGGCAACAGCACGCACGGTGGAGGCTCGGGTTTCGGCCTCAGGCGACCAAAAGGATGGCGGAGGGGCTCTGCGTGGAGCTGGGCGTGCGCCGCATCCAGGAAAGCACACGAGAGGGGCTGGGGTGGCCGGAGTCGACGGCACCGACGAACGGAGCGACGACGGAGTTCGGACGTCGATGGAAACGGGGCTACGGAGCACCAGGGGAGGAGCTGGTGAGTGCATCGTGCTCCTAGGGGTGCGCTGAGCGCGCTGATGAGCTCGAACACGGGTGGCAGCAGCTGTGGCCACGGCGGCGCCATGGACGGTGGCATCAAGCTTCGGCCGAGGTGGAAAAACATGGCTAGAGGACGAACGCGTCGACGGGGAGAGGGGCGAGGGGCGTACGAGCTCACAGCGGTTCCGCAGGGTTGGTCAGTGGGCTCGGGGAGGGGCCGGAGCAAGCGGGGCAGCGATGGAGATCTCCGGCGTCGGGAGGTTGAAGAAAACGGCGTGGAGGCGCTCGGGGGCGTCCGGCGTTGCACAGTTCGACGAGGAGGAAGAGGGGTACTAGGCGGAACTCTTGGGCATCTCAGGGCGTCGCCGGGATGGCGGTGTCCGCGGTGGTGGCGAGCGGTGGCGAC
>NC_041382.1:617848915-617954688 GCF_002162155.2 Triticum dicoccoides | reverse complement strand
AGAGACCAGGGGGGCTCGGTGGAGCTCTCGAGGGTGGACAGCGCCGAGGAGGGAGAGGAGGCAGCAAGCAGCTTCCTGGCGGGCATGCACGCTCGCCGTGCTCCCTTTCGCCGCTGCCACCTGGCGAGGGAGACGACTGGCAACGGCCAGTTGGGCCGGGCCACTGCTGGGCCGGGGTGGGGCGCCAGGTAAGTCAGGTAAATTCCTTTTCCTATTTTCTTTTTCTATTTCTGACATTTGTTTTGTATCCAAAAGAAATGTTAAAACACTTTCATAAATGCTGAAAATATTTGTGGCTTCTAGATATAATATTCCAGAGGCCCTTACCAATTCCCAACATTTTTGGAGCCATTAAAATATTTATATAATTTAAACAGCTCCAAATCAAATATTTATGCATTGATTCAGAAATCCAAAATGTGTAGCAAAAATGTGCATCACTTCTGGTTGTTTTTCCCAACATTATCCAAAGAGCATGAACATTTTTCAATAGCATTTTGGGTTCATTGAAAATCCATTTTAAAGTTGAACCTATTTGAATTTGCTTTGGTGCTAGGGTTTGAAACATCCCCATTTCAATTTCATTTGAAATTTAAACATGATGCACAAAGCAAGCCTAGGACCATACCAGAACTAGGGATGGGACACGCAAGTGAACACTCCGCAGCATTGCCGAAATCTGCCACGTAGCAGCAATAAATCCATGGAGTGACACGGCTATTACCTTCAATGCAAGTGACGAACCTAAATTCCGAACAGCCAGAGCACCAGCCACACTGGTCCTCAGTCCAATCGTGGACGGCTTTCGACTCACCAAAGTACTCATGGACGGCGGCAGCGGATTAAACCTCATCTATGAGGAAACTCTTCAGAAAATGGAAATAGACTGGAACTGCATTGAGCAAAGTTGCACAACCTTCAGAGGAATCATACCCAGTCGGGAAGCAAGATGCGCTGGGAAAATCACACTAGATGTGGTATTCGGTACGCCAGAGAACTATAGATCCAAAGAAATCACATTTCAAGTGGCCCCGTTCAGCAGTGGATACCACGCCCTTTTAGGACGTGAGGCGTTCACGATCTTCCAAGTTGTACCCCATTATTGGTACATGAAGCTCAAAATGCTCGGGCCCAACGAAATCATCACTCTCGCCAGTAATCCGGACACAGCACTCCGCGCCGAAAACAAAACAGCTTCACTGGCCCTCGAGGCATTATCCAAAGCCCTCTCGGCCAAGGAATTAACCACGCTACGCTCCATGGTGGACAGGGACGATGTGATACTCGACAAGAGATCCAAGTCCACCTCATTTAAACCAGCGGATGAAATAGTCAAATTCCAAGTCCACCCAACGGACCCTACAAAAATAGCCTCCATCGGGGCACAGTTAAACCCCGCCGTGGACGCTGCACTACGAGAGTTCCTGCGTGAGAATTGGGACATATTCGCCTGGTATCCCTCAGACATGCCAGGAATCCCCCGCAGGCTAGCCGAGCATAGCCTCAATATCCTAAAGGGATTCAAGCCGGTCAAGCAGGCTCTTTGGTGTTTCTCCGAACCTAAGAGACAAGCCATGGGAGAGGAACTAGCCAAGTTATTGGAGGTCGGATTCATCAGAGAAATAAAACACTCGGACTAGCTAGCAAACCTGGTGATGGTACCAAAGAAGGATAAATCCTGGCGCCTTTGTATCCATTTCAAGGACCTCAATAAATCTTGCCAAAAGGATCCCTTCCCCCTCCCCCGCATTGATCAAATTATTGATGCTACCGCAGGACACGAGTCATTGTGTTTCCTCGACGCATACTCCGGTTACCACCAAATCAAGATGGCGGAGTCCGACCAAGCCGCAACGGCACTCATCACACCATACGATCCCTTCTGTTTCGACACAATGCCTTTTGGGCTAAAAAAGCCGCGGTTTATTTTTTTTAGATTTTGTTTTTTAATTAGATCGGTTTTATTTTTCGGTTTAGTCTATTTAGTGAGCGTTCGCTCGTTCGTTTGTTTTAACGAACGTGTTCATGGTTTAGATCCAGTTAACCAATGTTCGTTCGTTAAACTGTTCGTCATTTTCTTTTTCTCAGATTAAATCCACGATTTTTCTGATCGCGATTTCTGATCCGATTTTCGTTTTAGTACAACTTTTCGCTCGTTTATCGGAATCAGATGATTCAAGCGCCTGGAGTTTCGTCTCGAAACCCTCTTTCCGTTTAACCAACTTAAACAAGTTTTTGTTTTGGTAAAAGTTGCCCTAGATCCAGAATAGTAATCAAAGCCTATTTCTTTTGTCGTTTGTCTTTCGTTGCTTCGTTCGATTTGATTTTTTTTGCCAACCGGAGTTCTTAAGTTGAACTTTCTGGTTAGATCTCTTATTTGAGTTTTACTTATGCATTAGTTGAGTAGCTATTGTATGCTTGTTTGTTTGTGATAGAGTACCCGGAGTGCGCCGCTTGTTACTTCGAATCACTAGGTTTCCCGGATCATCAGCAAGGCAAGTAACACTTTGATCATACCTTCTACTACCCAGTTTTATTGCATTAGATCAATCTCTACACATTGCATGATTAGGATCTAATTAAATTGTGGGTTTGGTAAGTAGTTGAGGTAGTACCTATTACCTATTTATTATCAAACCTTTGGGAGTTACTTCTACGTTTGCTTACTATTACTATGCTATGCTAGTAGACGTGGATTGGGTGAGTGATATCCATGACAGATGTGAGATTTTTAAATCAATGGTTTATCTAAGGTGGCAACTTAAATACACATCTGTGTGGATTGTGGTACCTGGGTATTCCAGGATTGCATGTACAACCAGACCTCAAACGGTCCAATCTCTATGCTCCGGTGTCATCCCTGGATCAGTAATGCTGGCATCACCTCGGGCGGCGGGGTGGCTCCGGCGAGCGGCGCAGGCGGCGGGGCAGCGGCGAGGCGGCACGGGGCGGCGCGGCAGCGGCGGCGGCGGCGGGGCGGCGGCTAGGGTTAGGGTTAGGGCGCGGGTGGGCTGGTGGGCTGCGGCGGGGCTCGGGCGGCGCTACTTAAAGGCTACCCCGGGCGGAGTCCCGCTCGGGTACGGCCCGGAGTCGGTTCAGACTTTTTTTTAATTAATTCCGCGCAGAAAAACAAATAAAATAAATTCTAAACAGACTCCAAAAATCCCGAAATAGATTTCCCCGGCTTCTAAAATCAAGCCGCACAGGATGAACATTTATTTGGGGCCTAAATGCAATTTTGAAAAACGCGCATTTTTCCTAAATTCAAATAAAATAGCAAATAAAATCAAATAAAATCTTATTTGATTTTTTATTAAATCCTGAATATTTCTTTATTTTGGGAAAGTCATTTTATTCCCTCTCTCATATTTTTGTAATAGAAATTATTGAAGATAAAATAAATAAAATCAAATGATCCTATTTTCATAATTTGAGATAACTCAAATATGAAAATAACGAAATCCCCAACTCTCTCCGAGGGTCCTTGAGTTGCCAAAAATTTCTAGGATCAACCAAAATGCAATAAATATGATATGCAATGATGATCTAGTGCATAACATTCCAAATTGAAAAATTGGGTTGTTACAGTTTCATTGTCTCCAGTAGAGGTATTGAAGCTAATCCGGCCAAAATCCGAGTTTTGTCATAGTTGGCTACCCCAACAGACCTCAAACAAATCCATAAGTTAATTGGATGTGTGGCGGCTCTAAGCCGCTTTATCTCCCGCTTAGGAGAAAAGGAATTACCCATTTACTGCCTCCTTTGACGCACCGAACACTTCGAGTGGACAGACGCTGCCACAGCCGGATTGGAAGAAACAAAAGCCATACTGGCAACCAACCCAATCCTGGCCGCGCCAAACATCGATGAACCAATGCTATTATACATCACGACAACTCATCAAGTTGTAAGCGTAGTGCTCATCGTCGAACGAGAAGCGGACGGACATAAATTCCCTCTTCAAAAGCCGGTATATTATGTATCCACTGTCCTCACTCCATGCAAATCACGGTACCCACATTATCAAAAGATAGCCTATGCGGTATTCATGGCATCCCGGAAACTGCAGCACTACTTTCAAGAGTGTCCAATTACTGTAGCCTCGGAGGTGCCACTCAATGATATTATAAAGAACCACGACGCCACGGGCCGGATTGCCAAATGGGCCATTGAGCTCCTCTCGTTCAACATAACATACAAACCCCGGCGAGCCACTAAATCGCATGTATTGGCCGACTTTGTCGCCGAATGGACGGAAGTCGAACTCCCTAAAGAGTACGGCGCATACTGCAATTGGATTATGCACTTCGACGGCTCCAAAATGCTGGCTGGACTGGGGGCTGGCGTCGTCCTGACGTCCCCAACCGGAGATATAGTTCGATACATACTACAGATACTGTACACAGACTCCAACAATGTAGCCGAATACGAAGCCTTATTACGTGGTCTTCGGATGGCAGTTTCCATGGGCATTCAGTGCCTGGAGGTGCGTGGGGATTCGAACCTCACAATATCCCAAATAAATGGAGACTTTGATGCCAAGGATCCGAAGATGGCGGCCTACCGTATCGCCGTGCTAAAGATGTCAGCATGGTTCGAGGGGCTCGAATTTCACCATGTGGCTCGGGAAAATAATCAGGCGGTGGATATCCTCGCCCGCATTCGCGCAAAACACGATGCGGTCCCCACAACATCTTTTTAGAGAGGTTGTTTAAGCCATCCATTGTATGGGAGGGGGACACCGGCAATATTAGTCCGGACCAGGCCACAACACTCGATACCGAACACTCTGACATAATCGGAGGCTCTGCCACCGAAATAACACCTTCAACCCACGTAATAATGGCCATCATAGCCCCATGGATAGATCCATTCCTGGCCTACCTAACTAGGTAGGAACTTCCGGAGGACCAAAATGAGGCACGCTGCATAGTGCGGCGATCTAAGGCCTACAGGGTCCATGAGGGAGAATTGTATAAAGAAATCACTATCGGAGTCCTTCAAAGGTGCATCTCCGAGGAGGAAGGGCGGAATCTTTTGGCAGAAATTCACGCCGGACTCGGCGGCCACCACACCGCAGCCCGGGCTCTTGTAAGCAAGGCCTTCCGTACATGATTCTATTGGCCGACGGCCCGGGCAGATGCACAGGACTTGGTCCAACGCTGCACCGGTTGCCAGCTTTTTGCAAATCAAAGCCACATGCCACCCACCGCCCTCCAAACAATCCCCATTACGTGGCCCTTCACGATCTGGGGGCTTGACATGGTTGGACCCCTTAAAGGAGAAACCCACAAGAAAAAATACTTACTGGTCATGGTGGATAAATTCACGAAATGGATAGAAGCCAAACCTGTTAAAACAGCCGAATCCGGACCGGTGATAGACTTCATATCCGGGGTCGTACACCGTTATGGCGTCCCCCACAACATCGTCACTGACAACGACGCGAACTTCATGGCCGATGAGGTAAAACTCTGGTGCAGCAAAATGGGCATCAAGCTTGATTATGCTTCAGTCTATCACCCACAGACCAATGGCCAAGTTGAGCGAGCAAACGGTCGTATAATGAGCGGCATTAAACCCAGATTAGTGCAGTCCTTAACGGAGTCTAGCACGCACTGGGTAGAGGAGCTCGACTCCATACTCAGGGGGCTGCGGACCACACCGAATCGTAGTACCGGATATACACCCTTCTTTATGGTGTACGGCGCAGAGGTAGTCTTGCCCTGTGACATAATTCATGACTCAACTCGAGTGCGCATGTACGAAGAAAGAGAAGCCGAGCTCGATCGGCAGGACAGTCTGGACACCCTGGAGGAGGAGCGTGACGTGGCAAAAGCCCGTTCCGCATTTTATCAGCAACAGGCTCGCAGATACCAAAGCAGAGAAGTATGGGCCAAAACTTATAACGTTGGCGAACTAGTTCTACGCCTGCCGGATAAGAAAAAGAACAAGCTCGAGCCCAAATGGGAAGGTCCCTTTATTATTGACCAAGTTCTGACCGGTGGAGCATACTGTCTGCATGATGCATCGACTAATCGACTCGAGCCGAACCCATGGAACGCGGCCAGACTCGGAAGATTCTATGCCTAGTGCCAGACTCTATGTTCGTCTCCTTCCTCTGTCCATTTTTTGCATATACATTATCTGTTTTGTTTTTCTTTCTTTCTTTTATTCTTTATCTAGGCCTTCAAGGGCCAACTTGTGCCTCGCTTGCACATTATAGATGTGCTAGCCGTGCTCATCATACCTGGGTGCTTCTTTCACAAAAGCTTAATTATTTATCTGTGCCTTATGCCCCGCACATGTGTTATACCACATGTACCTTTTTTCGCCATTATATGCATCGATATGACTTAAGCTTTTGGCCAAGCTAGGTTGCCTGGCTCTTGTATTTATGCCCAACGTTCCCGTTAATTCGGCTAGCGCCTAAGGGGAGCACCTCTGCGATTGTTACTGCCGGGTCAGCCGGATGTGTACCTCAGACTGGGTGAAGCCGAAAGCTAGCGTTCTTAAGGGAATATTCGGTCGGTGAACAAAAGATGATTTTTATTTATTTTCCATATGTGCCCCCAGATGTTTTTTCCTGCGTTTCCTATCGCAGTCCGGACATGCACTTTAGGGCATGCGTACCCAGGTAAAGGAACCCTTAACGGAACTATTCTCCCTGGAAGATGTTTCTTACTACCCATGTAATATAACATAACTAGTTGGGCACTTGTCTGTTCAAGCACTAATGACCCCTAAGCCTGGTCTCCACGCATACCCCGGTTCTTATATAACTGAGCGGGTATTCGGATACACTCCGGACTATCGGGTCCCGAGGTGGAAGCGAAAAGGTCCGCCATGACAAATGATCTACAATCCGGCTAGAAGGCATTATACATGTCACTTTAATTACATAGTCATGCAGATTGACTAAATTCCTCTTCTATACCATCCAACAGGCGGTCTAGCCTACAATCCTATTGGGAATACTTTGCGGCTAATTCCACTTGCCCATAATCTAAGCTAACGGGAATCTCTTCTCCGTCGGGCCCCACAGGTTCGACCTCGGCCATGTGATTTGGGTCAGCCTTGGTATACCGCGTCTTCACCATGGCCCAGGCTTCCCTGGCACCTTGACGGCAGGCCGATATCTTCCATAATCGGAAGCGCCACCGTGCTCCCTTGAGCTTCTTCGTAAGCTCTACAATGCCTTCTGGCAAGGAGAGGGATGGCCATGAGGCCTGGGCAATACCTTGCATCACCTGTCGAACTTGTTCGTGCAGTTGTGAGAGCTCGGATAGAAGATCACCCGCAGACCCGGGCATTTCCTCCGTGGGACGACCCGTCAGCATACCTACAGACATAACGCTGTTAGTCGGCTTCTTCGCCGAACTCTTCAAAATGATTCATTCAAGCACTTACTGAAAATGCCGCGTCGAAGCCTCTTATTCTCCTTCTCGGAGTCTGCAAGCTGGGCTCGAACGTCTTTTATTTCCATGCTCAGCTTGGTATTGGCGTCTTGGAGATTGTTTTTCTCCTGCCTGACCTCAGTCAGCACACGTCCGCCAGCCTGTAGCTGTCGCACGACATGCTGGTCCTCCGGATTTCCTCCGGATTCATCTGCAACATCTATTGTTAGATCTGCAGCCATGCCGCACACCATATGGTAACCATCATTCTTTAAATGTTACCAGCGGGGGATTTTTCGGTTCCTTCAATGCGGCAACAGCGGCCCGCAGTTGGGCCTTGCATTCCTCTAGCTCCTGTGACAGCCGAGTATTCTTCTCTGTAAGAACCTACACAATAAAGATGGTCCTTAAATCAGTTCTGCTAACTGTTTCAAGTCTCAGGGGCTACTGATACATATAATCTTAATATTTACTTACCCATACATCCTTTACATACTGATCCGTGGCTTTGGCTAGACCATCTTGAGCAGCACGGAGGTACGCCTCTCCAGAATTGAAGGCATCAAATGCCTCTTGTGAGAAACAAGCGTCGCGGAGTATGGCCCGGCGGCGCCTATGATTCATGGCGCTTTCCACTTCTGAATTTGTGGCGGATAATCTATCTGCATCCTCTGTAGGAGGATTCTCCTACGCCCGCCCCATATCGGCTTCCGCCTCTATGTCCGGTCCTGGAGCCCGACTGGTGGAAGCATGATTAGCAACATTGCCGGACATATTCCGGCAAGCGTTTTTTCTGTTAAAGAAACACGGGTGTCATTACATTTCGAGAAAGACGACAACCACAAAGCGGGGTTTCTATTAAACCTTTGCACCGGCGTCTCCGTCCTTACCGCCTTCCTTTTGGCCTGCTCGGCCTCGGTGCCTCTTGTTGGCAAGTTGCTGCAGGTTCGGCAGGGCATCTCGAATGCCTTCCCTGTAAAAACGCCATATGTATATGGTAGGTGAAGTGTCTAAAAGGGGATCCTATGTTTCGGAGTTGGGATTTTTGGTTTTTCTTACGTGCGATGCAGGAAGCAGTCCGGGATAGTCGGCCGTAATGGCCACCATGGCATCATCGCAGCTTAGTTGATAGAACTGCCAGTCTATCAGCTCCACGAATATGGCCGGATCTTCTTCGAGTCCGGAGTTGAGGGCCCGGTCAGGGTCCTCTGGTTGTGGAGAGGGGCTGCTGACCTCCTTTATGGCTTTTCGCAGTTCCTGCTGCAAAATGGCAAGGTGAATACTTACGATAAAGAATGCGGGAAGAATGGGAGTAAGGGGATATAACTTACCCAGCTTGGAGGATTGTACATGGAGAATCCATCCCGTGGCTTGATGCAGATGAACTCCTCTTCCTCTCCCTTGAACAAATCGAACATAATTTTTGCTAAAGCGGCAACATTGTCCGGACCCTTGCACCCGCAGCGGGTGGCATCATCCGCCCCGTTGAAGCACCACAAGGGGTGCCCATGATATTGAACTGGTTGCACTCCCCGCATTATGCAAATCGACATAACTTCGACTACTGTCAATCCTGATTGAGCCAGTGCTTTAGTCCAGTTCATCAGGTAAAGGACTTCTCCATTGTCTTCCTCCTGGGGGCTTCGTGGGCGCCAACTTCGGCGTTTCTTCATAGGAGCATTGCTGAATTCAGGAAGACCCCCCCGAACAGGGTTCGGAAGGGGAACATCCTCCATATAAAACCATTCCGAAGGCCAGTCTTCAGACGACTTCTTCAGGGTACTGGACAGATATCCTGTTCCGGTGATGCGCCATATTTCGGCTCCGCCCACTTGATAAAGTGATCCCCTCTGTGTGCGAGGGACGAGGCAAAACAACCTTTTCCACAGCTCGAAATGAGCCTCGCAGCCCAGGAACAACTCGTAGAGAGTGACATAGCCGGCGATGTGTAGAATGGAGGCAGGGGTGAAATTGTGTAATTGGAGGCCGTAGAACTCCAGGAGCCCGTGGAGGAACGGATGAATTGGAAATCTGAGTCCCCTTAATAAACAAGGAACAAGGCAGACCCGCTCCCCCGTAGAGGGACTGGGAAAGCTCTCCGCTTGCTCCCCGCAATTGTAGGAGGCAAGCCCGGCTCGAACGGGCACCATGTATGCTGGAGGGAGAAATCCCTTAGTCTACAGTTTGATTAATCGACTATGTGGGACTGAACACCTCTACCAATCACCGGGCTTAGGGCTACGGGGGCGGGAGGAGGAGCTGCGGAGGTCGGCCATGCTAGAATGGATCTTTCCGAAGCGCACTCTGATGGATTCTCGCTGGGGAGGATGGTATGGATCAGATCTGAGAATCCTCATCCTTTTAATAGACAATTTATTTATCTGGTTAGGGGGCGAATGTAAAAACACCCTGGCGCCTCGTATTACTTTGATGCGTGGGAGATAGCCCTTATTGGGCGCAGAAGCCAAGGGGTCCAAACATTTATGGGACCGGACACTGCTTTACAAATGTTTGAAATATGGAGAAGAACCCGCCTTGCAATGCCGAAGACAACACTGCACGCCAGACCCATCGTCATTGAAGCCTGGTTCGGGGGCTAGTGAGGGAGTCCTGGATTAGGGGGTATGCGGACAGCCGGATTATATCCTTTGGCCGGACTGTTGGACTATGAAGATACAAGATTGAAGACTTCGTCTCAGGTCCGGATGGGACTCTACTTGGCGTGGAAGGCAAGCTAGGCAATACGGATATGTATATCTCCTCCTTTGTAACCGACCTTGTGTAACCCTAGCCTCCTCCGATGTCTATATAAACCAGAGGGTTTTAGTCCGTAGGTCAACATACAATCATACCATAGGCTAGCTTCTAGGGTTGAGCCTCTCCGATCTCGTGGTAGATCAACTCTTGTAATAGTCATATCATCAAGAATAAATCAAGCAGGACGTAGGGTTTTACCTTCATCAAGAGGGCCTGAACCTGGGTAAAACATCGTGTCCCCTGCCTCCTATTACCATCCGCTTTAGACGCACAGTTCGGGACCCCCTACCCGAGATCCGCCGGTTTTGACATCGACAGTGGGTAACCCAACTGTTCTATTGGAAAGATCCCTTAGGAATAGGCAGACTTTCAGGCTCAAGAGGAGGCGTTTAATTCCTGCTGCCTTTATAAAGGAACTAAGGGCCGTCCTTTTTTATGCCAAACTTGTCCTCAGCCTCTCCAACCTCAAGTTCTAGAACCCAAGGTTTCGATTTCGTTGCTCCGAGCTTCCCCATTTTGTCCAGACCTAGCCCTCAAGGACGATGGGTGGCTTCCTCTGTTACAGAGGAGGACATTGCGAAGCTTCGAGCGGCCAGATACCTGACTGCGGAAATCCACCACAGGCTTCCTGCTCAAGGGCAGGTTATCCCGACCCCCAGATCCGGCGAGAGGGTCGTATTCATCTCACACTTCCTTCGAGGGCTAGGGCTTGCTCTTGATCCCTTCGTCCGAGGGCTAATGTTCTATTATGGACTAGATTTTCACAATCTAGCCCCAGAGTCTTTCCTCCATGTCTTGGTGTTCATCATTACGTGTGAGGCCTTCCTCCGAATCCCCCCACACTTAGGCTTATGGCTCAAGACCTTCAGTGTGAAACCAAAGGTAGTCGACGGGGAACAGGTGGAGTGCGGCGGTGCTGTAGTCAGCTAGCTCGCCAAAACTCCTTGGCCAAAAGGCTCTTTTACCGAAACTTCCAATCAATGGCAACGATAGTGGTTTTACGTTACGGAGCCCCGTGGCACCAAGTGGGTAGCTGCACCCACTTTGCGCCCTGGCCCATCGTTACAGCTTGCATCATTGGGCCAACAAGGGGCTGGATTGGGGATCAGTTGATGAAGTGCAGACTCTACAAATCCGCATCCGAACCCTCCTCGAGAGGGACATCGATCTTGTCAGCTTGATTCAGGTAATGCTGATTCGCCGAATCCTACCATGCCAACATAGGCCTCTCCGTATGTGGGAGTTCAATCCAGAAGGAGCACGAACCCTCCAACACTTCTTCGGCATTACGCACAAAGGGATGTGGAAGTTGTTTTTCGGAAAACGAAAACATTGGTCGGACACTACTAAGGACACAGGCCTCGACTGTAACCGTCCGGATACCCCGATAAGCACTTGACTTCTGAACACCCTTTTTTTAAGTATGTCGTAATACATTACCGAGCAAACTATCTCCTTCCAGGGCTGGATAAAGAAAGCAGAGCTGATTAGGTGTCCGGCCCCCCTTCCTGAAGGTTCAGCGGATCATGTATTAACAAGGATGCTAGCCCCGACACCGTACCAGATGCCTGTGAAGGAGGGCAAGGCAGAGAGGACCAAGGATGGCCCCCATCCCGAAGGTGTGCCAGACTAGATTCCATCGTCCGAAGAAAAAATGACGGGGAAGTCAACGTCTCTTCCCCCCATGAGAAGAAAAGGGCCGTCTCCGAAGATTGGGAGGAAAAGGCTCCTAAACGAGGCAAGATGCCTTTGTCAGGTGGCTCGGGCTTGGAGTACAACGTCATCGCGCAGTCCCATGACAAGGACAAGCCTCAAGCCAAATTGTAAGTGAACAAGGGTGTTTCAAACACATCCCCCCTTTCTTGTAACGTCTAGAATATATGTTTTTTTTGCAGTTCAGCATGCAGTCGTCTTCAACAATCCTCTTCCTCAGGGGATCTTCTCCCGGAGATGATGGAAAGCAAGACGCCTCTGCCAATCTCCTCGTCCAACATGGCGGACGACTTTGAGGTGTCGTCGCGGAGGGTCTCTCCTGATCAACAAGTGGTGCGAGGTATGATGAAGACACAACCTGAAGGTGATACTTCGGTGGCCCAGGGTCTGGGGACCAACAATAAATGCCTCGAACATTCGGGTCTATAGCCGGATAAGAATAAACAGATCCCTTAAAAGGGAGGCCGTACTCCTACAACAGCCTCCGGAGACCCAGAGGCGCTGGATATATTGACGAACATGCTGCGACAGGCGTCTGTCTCAGAGGAGCATCGTATCTTGATGGGCACGGTGGTCGAAAAGATCCTGGCTGCGTAAAGCATATTGAATGAGGCCTTCGTGGGCCTGCTAAGAGGCTTCGAAGTTTGTATCCTAGTATGTTCGATTGTGTTTTATTCAAGAATACACATGTGTATAGATAGTAGCCCCTGAGACTCTAATTGGCTTCCCGAGGAAGGTGATCAGAGGATTAAAAGATATGCCCAGGGAGTAATATGATTAATTGGAACACAGGCTGTGACCTCCCCGGAAACTATCCGGACTGTAGAGATTGAGGATTTTCAACACAAGATTGATGAGGCAGATACTGATATCGCGCTTATCAACAGGCGTCTTGACGAGTCGCAAGGTACGTGTTCGGAGCAATCCTTACATATACGTGTTTGTAATATAAGCGTGACACTGAAAGTTGCATACTGGAATATGCATGGCTGCAGATGGTGCCACCGCCATTGAGATTCTTCAGGCAAAGCTGGCCCAGGCCATGGAGCAGGCCCGGTTTAGTAACGCGGCTCCCGAAAAGGCATCGGCCGAGTTAAAGGCTGAACAAGCTGCTCGACACCAAGACGAGGAGAAAATATCCTCGATGGCACTCGAACTAAAAAATGCTACCAGTCGCTGTGAATTCTTAGAGAAGGAGAATAAAGCCAAAGCGGCTGAGCTTGACAAGGCCTTGCGAGAGGTGAAGGAAGCGCGGTCCGAATCTAGAGCGGCCCATGAGGAGATCCGGCAAGCTGGGGAGGTTGCGGCTGGTAAGCCATTTTTATTATAGACTAAGTTTGGTGATCCGAATTATGCTCAACTTAACCAAGTGTGGAGTTCTCCAGACGTGTTTTTGGACTTGCCGAAGAGTTCATCTGATGCGACACAGTTTTACCAAGTGCAAGAGGGATATGCAATGGAGAAGCTTTTCTGGTCACAGTTCAGCGCATCAAAACGCCCTCTGCTGCTGATTGAACAGATGTCCCAATGGGCCGAGCTTCATAGGATGTCCGGCGCTGCCATAAAGAACGTCATATTTCAGCTATGCCCGACTGAGCCGATTCCAAATAGCTATTTCGGCTTGGTGCGGCGGCTTGCTGATGCGGTGCCACATATCGATGCCGTGAAGCGGTCGGCGTGCATTGAAGGTGCACGTATGGCCTTTGCCTAGGTCAAGACATACTGGGGGAAGATGAAGGCCGTCGATGTTGCAGCACAGGGTCCACCCAAGGGCAAGGACCATCACGCACTAGAGCATTACTTTGAGGATGTCTTAGAGGCTGCCCGCTTGATAGAGGGTCAATGTTCGAAAGGCATAATATTCGAGTGAACTCTTGACTAATTGTAAAAGACAATTGTTATAATCAGTCTATACTTTGATTTTACCTACAGGCTTTTGTTCCTCCTATGCAGCCGTTTGTATATGAACTGAAAGTTTTCTAGTCGTTGGCTTCAGCCCCCTCGTAGGAAGTACGGGGGTGTTCGAAAAAGCATCTAATCACTCTTGACCCAACGTCTTGGTCCGTGAAGGAGGTGTCAATGCGGCGAACCAGGCAACCAGACTATAGGGTGTTAACACTTTCACTTAGCCATAGGAGTTTTATGGTGGGTCTACGACATAGCCCCTGGTATGTATGCGGCTTACTCATATGATGCGTTTACATATTTGACCGGAAAGAGGTCCTTCGTGTGACATGGAGGGAATCGTGAAAGATTCCGATAAGTCATTGAGTGGTTGACCAGCTCTCGCTGCATCATGATAGTCACTTTTCGGCTTTCTCTATTGAGGTGCTTAACTAGGTGAACCGGAAGCATTATCGCAGTAGTTCTCCCTTTACTACCCCAGCCGATAGAGCGGAACGTAGGATAGCAAGCACAGGAGCCGGGCAACCCAACTATTGACCCAAGGCATGATTCGGAGTTGATGCATATAAGGACAAACTCACGACGCCGAAGTACGCTATAGAGCTGTTTGGACTTTGTCGGCAACTCGTTTGCTCCCATACCGAGCCCCTGGCAAGTTATGCCGAGGTGTACGTTTGAGACAACCATAGGGGCAAAACTCAGCCCGTTTAGAAAATAATGGATTATTTTTTACTAGGATCTGAGCGATGTGCCAATCGTGTATATAGATAACAAAGCCGCAACCCCGACTATTTGATGTGCCAAGGGTCGAAGGCGGAGGAGAAAGGCACTTTACAGGCTCGAAATAGAGAGTGCGGTCTACAAAAAAGTTATTTTGGACCTCCTGTCGCACGTCTACGCCGCCTGTCCTTGGTGAAGGGACTCCTTGACGGAAATATCCCTTGGGTGAGTGTACGAACCCATACTTTGATAGAGTGCGAGGCCAGCCATTGAGCCACCTGTGGAGGGAAACAAGAAAAAGGAAGAAGGAAAAAAAGTTAGAAAAAAGAGAAGGTTATGTGGGTACTTTCAGGTCCGTCCGTATTGTGCTTTCGCCGGTGCCCATGGTATTTTAAGTGCGTAGTTATGTATGCGCGGTACAGATTGTCCGGGTATATGCGGCGGACGGCGGAAGCCAAACTGCTAGTCCTGTATGGGATTTGAACGGTCATGTTGGATGGAAACCGGTGGCTTAATGGCCGACGAGGTATGCAGTGTAATGCCCCCGTTGTGTAGTTCGGATGAGATAGCCGTAGTGTGATCCTCTGCACGGGGAGAGCGCTCCATGCATTCCCCTGTAGGGGACTGTGTCATGTGTACCATGTTCACTGTCTTTACTTTGGGGGGAAACTGCTTCTGACCCCCGGTTTTTGGTTGGCGAGTTTCGTCGTCGTCGTCGTCGTTGCCGGGCGGCTTCTTCCCCTTGTATTCGGCATTTAACTTGCCGGCCTATTTGAAGACTAAGGGAGTCCTGGATTAGGGGGTCTCCGGATAGCCGGACTATATCCATTGGCCGGACTGTTAGACTATGAAGATACAAGATTGAAGACTTCGTCTCGTGTCCAGATGGGACTCTACTTGGCGTGGAAGGCAAGCTAGGAAATACGGATATGTATATTTCCTCCTTTGTAACCGACCTTGTGTAACCCTAGCCCCCTCCGGTGTCTATATAAAGCGGAGGGTTTTAGTCCGTAGGACCACACACAATCATACCATAGGCTAGCTTCTAGGGTTTAGTCTCTCTGATCTCGTGGTAGATCTACTCTTGTACTACCCATATCATCAATATTAATCAAGCAGGATGTAGGGTTTTACCTCCATCAAGAGGGGCCGAACCTGGGTAAAACATCGTGTCCCCTGCCTCTTGTTACCATCCGGCCTAGACGCACAGTTCGGGACCCCCTACCCGAGATTCGCCGGTTTTGACACCGACATTGGTGCTTTCATTGAGAGTTCTGCTGTGCTGTCGCCATCAGGAAGGATGTCTCCAGCTAGGTGGTTGCTGAGGGAGCTTTGGCTATCGGCCAAACTCTCCGGCTAGGTGGTTTTCTTATGACCGCCTGTTTGGCTGCTGCGCCGATGATGACTTCTTGGGTCATGGAAAGCAATCGTCACGTCAACTCGGAACTCGCCGAGCAGTTACAGACTACGATCAGATTGGGCCTAAACCCGATATGAGAGAGATCAACTCTCCCCAGGTCACCCATCGTGTTGCAGTGGTGGAGGAACAATGTGGCAACCCTTCATCTATCTTAAGGACTAACTATGTCCGGATTCCCGATCCCTCCAAGCCGGATACCCGCGGAGGGGAGGATATCACTCAAGGCCTGAACCTAGAATCAGGCAGTGGGCTAGATTTATCGGAAAACATCCAAGAATCCAAACTTCCGAGTTCAGAAACTCCTTAGCCCCTGAGTCTCAGATTGGGTGAGGATTCGAATTCAATTCCACCCACCCACCCAAACATACGCGATCTATCCCAAATTAGGCAAGAGCCCGAAGAAACAGTACACCATTACTGGGCCAGATTCCTCCTGGTCATGAACAGAATAAAGGACTGCCGTGAGGAATATGCAATTTCATTTTTTTGCAATAATTGCACGGACAAGGGAATCCTCAACGCCATAAGTCGCCGCGAAATTACACGCTTTGCCGACTTGGCGTCCATAGTACGAAAATACTGTGCGATGGAAAGCGCCTGGAAAACCGAAATAAAATTTTGGGATAATCCGGCCCTGAACACAAACCCAGTCCGAAATAAAAGGGTGCATTATCACAATACACCTGGGTTAACTACCAAAAAGCAAAACCCCTCTACGGGGCAAGGAACCGTACTGGAGGGATGGCTCAATGGACCCTGCAAAATTCATAGTACAACGGATGCAATACCAACACACAGCCTTAGATCATGTTGGATACTCCGGCAGGTGGCCAAAAGTGGTGAGGATCTACTCCTCCCAAATACCATAGAGCACCATCCCGTGGACAACAATAATGTGTTAACGGTCTTTGAGACCTTCACCAAATAATAGACGCAAGCGAACACTCCGCGGCATGGCCGAAATCCGTCACATAGCAGAAATAAATCCTTGGAGTGACACGGCTATTACCTTCAATGTGAGTGACGAACCTAAATTCCGAACAGCTCGAGCACCAGCCACACAGGTCCTCAGTCCAATCGTGGACGCCTTTCGACTCACCAAGGTACTCATGGACGGCGGCAGCGGATTAAACCTCATCTATGAGGAAACTCTTCAAAAGATGGAAATAGACTGGAGCCGCATTGAGCAAAGTAGCACAACCTTTAGAGGAATCATCCCCAGTCGAGAGACACGCTGTGCTGGGAAAATCACACTAGACGTGGTATTCGGCACGCCGGATAATTACAGGTCTGAAGAAATTACATTCCAAGTGGCCCCGTTCAGCAGCGGATACCACGCTCTATTAGGGCGGGAAGCGTTTACAATCTTCCAAGCCATACCCCATTACGGGTACATGAAGCTCAAAATGCCCGGGCCCAATGGAATCATCACTCTTGATAGTGATCCGGACATAGCACTCCGCGCCGAAAATAAGACAGCTGCACTGGCCCTTGAGGCACTATCCGAAGCCCTAACAGCCGAGGAACTAACTGCGCTGTGCTCCACGGTAAACAGGGACGACGCGATACTTGATAAAAGATACAAGTCCACCTCCTTTAAACCGGCAGACGAAATAGTCAAATTCCAAGTCCATCCAACAGACCCTACAAAACAGCTTCCATCGGGGCACAATAAAACCCTGATGTCGACGCCGCACTGCGAGAGTTCCTACGCGAGAACTGGGACATTTTTGCCTGGCACCCTTCAGACATGCCAGGAATCCCACGCAGGCTGGCTGAGCGCAGCCTAAATATCCTAAAAGGATTCAAGCCAGTCACGCAGGCTCTTCGACGTTTCTCCAAACCTAAGAGACAAGCCATGGGAGAGGAACTAGCCAAGCTATTGGAGGCCGGATTCATCAGAGACATAAAACATCCGGACTGGCTAGCAAACCTGGTGATGGTACGAAAGAAGGACAAATCCTGGCGCTTGTGCATCGATTTTAAGGACCTTAATAAGGCCTGCCCAAAGGATCCCTTCCCCCTCCCCCGCATCAATCAAATCATCGATGCTACCGCAGGACATGATTCATTGTGTTTCCTCGACGCATACTCCGGCTACCATCAAATTAAAATGGCGGAGCCAGACCAAGCCGCAACGGCATTCATCACACCATATGGCCCATTCTGCTTCAACACAATGCCCTTCGGGCTAAAAAACGCCAGCGCAACATATCAGCGCATGATTCAGACATGTCTGGCAAACCAGATCGGCAAAATAGTGGAGGCATACATGGATGACATGGTCATTAATACCAAGCATGTCGAAACTCTAGTAGACGACTTGAGGCTCACATTCGACAACCTCCGAACATATGACATCAAGCTCAATCCAGAAAAATGCGTTTTCGGCGTACCAGCCGGAAAGCTCCTGGGATTCATTATCTCCAGTAGAGGTATTGAAGCTAATCCGGCCAAAATCCGAGCGTTGTCACAGTTGGCTACCCCAACAGACCTCAAACAAATACAAAAATTGACTGGATGTGTGGCGGCTCTAAGCCGCTTTATCTCCCGCTTGGGAGGAAAGGCATTACCCCTTTATCGCCTCCTCCGGCGCACCGAACACTTCGAGTGGACGGATGCCGCCACGGCCGGACTCAACGAAATAAAAGCCATATTGGCAACAAACCTAGTCCTGGCCGCACCAAACATTGGCAAACCAATGCTATTATACATTGCGCCAACTCATCAAGTAGTAAGCGCAGTGCTCATCGTCGAGCGAGAAGTGGACGGACAAAAATTCCCCCTTCAAAAGCTGGTTTACTATGTGTCCACTGTCCTTACTCCATGCAAATCACGGTACCCGCATTATCAAAAGATAGCGTACGCGGTATTTATGGCATCCCGGAAGCTGCGACACTACTTTCAAGAGTGTTCGGTAACGGTAGCCTCAGAAGTACCACTTAACGATATTATAAACAACCGTGACGCGACGGGCCGGATTGCCAAATGGGCCATTGAGCTCCTCCTGTTCGACATAACTTACAAGCCACCGAGAGCTATTAAGTCGCAAGTTTTGGCTGACTTCGTCGCTGAGTGGACGGAAGCAGAACTCCCTAATGAGTACGACACATATTCAAACTGGCTCATGCACTTCGACGGCTCCAAAATGTTGGCTGGTCTGGGGGCTGGCGTCATTTTGACATCCCCAACAAGAGATACCATTCAATACGTATTACAGATAATGTATACGGACTCCAACAACGCAGCCGAATATGAGGCCCTTCTACATGGTCTCCGGATGGCAGTATCCATGAGCATTCAACGCCTAGAGGTGCACGGGGATTCAAACCTCGCAATATCCCAAATTAATGGAGACTTTGATGCCAAGGATCCGAAAATGGCAGCTTATCACAACGCCGCCCTAAAAATGTCAGCTCGGTTCGAGGGGCTCGAATTTCACCATGTGGCTTGGGAAAACAATCAGGCGGGCGGATATCCTCGCCCGCATCGGCGAAAAACGCGACGCGGTCCCTCCCAACATATTTCTAGAAAGGCTCTTCAAGCCATCCGTAGCATGGGAAGGGGACACCAGTAACAACAGTCCGGACCCGGCCAAAATACCCGATAACGAACTCTCTGACACAATCGGAGGCTACGCCACCGAAATAACACATTCAGCCCACGAAATAATGGACATTATTGCCCCGTGGACAGAACCATTCCTGGCTTACCTAACTAGGCAGGAACTTCTGGAGGACCAAAATGAGGCACGCTGCATAGTGCGGCGATCCAAGGCCTACAGGGTCCTTGAGGGAGAATTATACAAAAAAAGCGCTACTGGAGTCCTTCAAAGGTGCATCTCCGAAGAGGAAGGGCGGAACCTTTTGGCAAAAATTCACGCCGGACTCGGCGGTCACCACGGCGCAGCCCGGGCTCTTGTAAGCAAGGCCTTCCGTACAGGATTCTATTGGCCAACGGCCCTGGCAGATGCACAGGACTTGGTCCAACGTTGCGCCGGTTGCCAGCTCTTTGCAAATCAAAGCCACATGCCACCCACCGCCCTCCAAACAATCCCCATTACATGGCCCTTCGCGGTCTGGGGGCTTGACATGGTTGGACCCCTTAAAGGGGGAACCCACCAGAAAAATTACTTATTGGTCATGGTGGACAAATTCACCAAATGGACAGAGGCTAAACCGGTTAAAACAGCCGAATCCGGACCGGTGATAGATTTCATATCCGGGGTTGTACACCGTTACGGCGTCCCCCACGGCATCATCACTGATAACGGCACGAACTTCATGGCCGACGAGGTAAAACTCTGGTGCAGCAAAATGGGCATCAAGCTCGATTATGCTTCAGTCTAGCACCCACAAACCAACGGACAAGTCGAACGAGCAAATGGTCTTATAATGAGCGGCATTAAACCCAGATTAGTGCGCTCCTTAAAGGAGTCTGACACGCACTGGGTAGAGGAGCTCGACTCTGTACTCTGGGGGCTGCGGACCACGCCGAATCGTAGTACCGGATATACACCGTTTTTATGGTGTACGGCGCAGAGGCAGTCTTGCCCTGTGACATAATTCATGACTCACCTCGAGTGCGCATGTACGAAGAAAGAGAAGCTGAGCTCGATCGGCAGGACAGTCTGGACACCTTGGAGGAAGAGCGCGACGTAGCCAAAGCTCGTTCCGCATTTTACCAGCAACAGGCTCGCAGATACCAAAGCAGAGAAGTACGGGCCAAAATTTATATCATTGGTGAACTAGTTCTACGGCTGTCGGATAAGAAAAAGAACAAGCTTGAGCCCAAATGGGAAGGTCCCTTCATTATCGACCAAGTTCTGACCGGTGGAGCATACCGACTACGGGATGCATCGACTAGTCGACTCGAGCCGAACCCATGGAATGCAGCCAGGCTTTGAAGATTCTACGCTTAGCACCAGACTCTATGTTAGTCCCCTCCCTTTGTACATTTTCTGCATATGCATCATCTGTCTTGTTTCCCTTTCTTTCTTTTATTTCTCTAGGCCTTCAAGGGTCACCTTATGCCTCACTCGTACATTACAGATGCGCTAGCCGCACTCTTCATACCTGGGGGCTTCTTTCACAGAAGCTTAAGTTATTTACCTGGGCCTCACGCCCAACACATGTGTTATACTTCCGCATGTACCTTTTTTCACCATTATATGCATCGATATGACTGAAGTTTTGGGCAAGCTGGGTTGCCTGGCTCTTGTATTTATGCCCTACGTTCCCATTAATTCGGCTAGGGCATAAGGGGAGCACCTCTGCGATTGTTACCGCCGGGTCAGCCGGACGTGTACCTCAGACTGGGTGAAGCCGAAAGCTAGCGTTCTTAAGGGAATATTCGGTCGGTGAACAAAAGATGACTTTTATTTATTATCCATATCTGCCCCCAAATGCTTTTTCTGCGCTTCTTGTCGCATTCCGGACATGCATTTTAGGGCATGCTTACCCAGGGAAAGGAACCCTTAACGGAACTATTCTCCGTGGAAGATGTTTCTTAATACCCATGTAATATAACACAATTAGTTGGGCACTTGTCTGATAAAGCACTAATGACCCCTACGCCTGGTCTCCACGCATGCCCCGGTTCTTACATAACCGAGAGGGTATTCGGATACACTCCAGACCGTCGGGTTCCCAGGTCGAAGCGAAAAGGTCCGCCACGACAAACGATCTACAATCCGGCGAGAAGGCATTATACATGTCACTTTAAAATTACATAGTCAATTTGACTGGTTGAATTCCTCTTCAATACCATCCAAAAGGCTTTCTAGTCTACAGTCCTGTTGGGAATACTTTGCGGCCAATTCTACTTGGCCGTACACTAAGCTCACAGGGATCTCCTTCCCATCAGGCCCCACAGGTCCGACTTCGGCCATGTGGTTCGGGTCAGCCTTCGTGTACCGTGTCTTCACCATTGCCCAGGCTTCCCTGACGCCCTGACGGCAGGCCGATATCTTCCATAATCGGAAGCGCCCTGTGCTCCCTTCAGCTTTTCTGCAAGCTCTCTAAGGCCTTCAGGTATGGAGATGGATCACCTGCCGAACTCGTTCGTGCAGCTGTGAGAGCTCGGGAAGAAGGTCACCCGTTGAACCGGGCATTTCCTCGGCAGGACCACCTATTAGCATACCTATAGACATAACTCTGTCAGCTAGCTTCCTCGCCGAACTCTTTTTCAAAGTTCGTTCAAGCACTTACTAAATATGCCGCGTCGAAGCAGCCGATTTTCCTTAACAAAGTCCGACAGTTGGGCGCGAACATCTTGTAGTTCCACGCCCAGCTTGGCATTGGCATCTTGGAGATCATTTTTCTCCCGGCTAACCCTCGTAAGAACGTTTTCACGGCCTTCAGCTGGCGTTGGAGCTGTTGCTTATCCGGATTTACTCCAGTGTCATCTGCAATTTTATCGTCAGATCTGCATATACGCCGCATTCTATATGATACTTATCATTTGAAGGATATGTTACCAGAGGGGGTCTCTTTGGGCTCCCCTGCTGCGGCCAGTGCGGCCTGAAGTTGGGCTTTGCACTCTTCCAGCTCCTGGGACAGTTGAGTATTCTTTTCTGTAAGAACCTGCATAACAAATGATCCTTAAATCAGTTATCCTAACTGTTTCAAGTCTCAGGGGCTACTGATATATATAATCACCAAATTTTCTCACCCGTATGTCTTTTACATACTGCTCCGTGTCTCTGGCTAGACCGTTTTGAGCGGCACAGAGGTGCGCGTCTCCCGAGTTGAAGGCATCCAATGCCTCTTGGGAGAAACAAGCGTCACGAAGAACAGTCCGGAGACGCCTGTTGTTCATGGCACTTTCCACCTCAGAATGGCTGGTGGACAGTTTATCCGCATCCTCTGTCGCGGGAGCACCCGGCGCACGCCTCGTATTTGTTCCCGCCTCCGAATCCAGCCTTGGAGCCTGGCTTGTGGAGGCGCGATTGGTAGCCTCTCCAGGTATAGTCCGGCGAGCGCTCTTTTTCCTGAAAAGAAGGCATGGGGGTTAATATGCCTCTGAGAATAATGTCTTGCAATAAAGACGGCGCGCCATACTGCTGCGCCGGTGTCTCAATCCGGACTGCGGGTCTTTTCAGCCTGCTTGGCCTCGCGGCCCCTTGTTGGCCAGTCGCCGTAGGCTCGGCCTTCTGCCTCGAGGACCTCCCCTGCAAAAAACGGCTGTTATACGGCGATCAAAAACACGCAAGGATGGATCCTTTTTGAAGTGCTGGGACTTCGGTCTCAGTCACCTGCGAGGCTGGAACTAGCCCAGGGTAATTGGCCGTGATGGCCACCAAAGCATTATCGTTGCTCGATTGGTAAAACACCCCATCGATTAGCTCCACAGATATGTCTGGATCCTCTTGGGAGGCCGGGTTGAGGGACCGTCCAGGGTCCTCAGGTTGTGGAGGGGGGTTGTTTATCTCCCTTACAGCCTGGCGCAGTTCCTGCGTAGAAATCGCTAGACTAAATACTTAACTGCGGAAATATGAAACGGATGGGCGAGAAAAAGTCTCCGCTTACCCAGCTCGGAGGATTGTACATAGAAAATCCGCCCTGCGGGTTGACACAAAGGAATTCCTCCTCTTCTCCCTTGTACAAAGTGGATAAGATCTTTATTAGATCAGCAACCAATCCCGGCCCTTTACGGCCGTAGCGGGTGGCGTCATCCTCCCCGTTGAAATCCCACATGGGGTGGCCTCTATACTGAAGCGGCTGCACACCCCGCATGATACATATGGCCATGACCTCGATCATGCTCAATCCGGATCGAGCTAAAAAAACTTATCCGGCTCATCAGGTAAAGAACGTCCATGTCATCTTCCTCTAGGGGGCTCCATGGACGCCAGCTCCGGCGCTTCTTCAAAGGGGTGTTGTCGAACTCAGGAAGGCCGATCTGAATAGGATCCGGGAGGGGGACGTCTTCTATATAAAACCATTCTGAAGGCCAGTCTTCGGACGTCTTCTTTGGGGTTCCGGACAGGTATCCGATCCCGGCAACACACCACACTTCGGCTCCACCCACTTGATATATTGACCCCTTCTGAGAACGGGGCATAAGGCAGAACAATTTCTTCCACAGAGCGAAATGAGCCTCACAGCCCAAAAACAACTCGCAAAGGGCTACGAATCCCGCGATATGCAGCATGGAGGCAGGCGTAAGATTGTGCAATTGGAGGCCGTAGAACTCCAGGAGCCCCCGGAGAAACGGATGAATTGGAAATCCGAGCCCTCTTACCAAATAAGGGACAAGGCATACCCTCTCTCCCTTGTAGGGATTGGGAAGGCTCTTCGCTTGCTCTCTGCCATTATAGGTGGCGAGCCCGGCTCGAACCGGGACTATGCACGCTGGGGGAAGAAATCCCTTGGACTGAAGCATCACTAATTTGCTGTGCGGGACAGAACATCTCTCCCAATCTCCAGGCTTAGAGCTAGGGGTTCGAGAGGAGGAGCTGCATCGATCGGCCATGATGGAATGGATCTCTGTCGGGTGTGCTCCGATGAAGGCTCACCAAGGGAGGATGGTGTGATTTGGATCTGAATCCTCGTCTTTTTAAATAGGCGGCTCATTCACGCAACTAGGGAGTAAATGTGAAAACACCCTGGCTCTTCACATTTGCTCAACACATGGAAAGTGGCCATTATTGGGCGTGGAAGCCAAGGAGTGCAACATTCACAAGAAACCGGACATTATTTTGACAGGTACACGGAATTTGGAGAGGAACCCGCCTTGCAATGCTGAAGACAATACTGCGTGCCGGACTCATCGTCATTGAAGCCTGGTTCGAGGGCTACTGAGGGAGTCCTGGATTAGGGGGTCTTCGGATAGCCGTACTATATCCATTGGCCGGACTGTTAGACTATGAAGATACAAGATTGAAGACTTCGTCTCGTCTCCGGATGGGACTCTACTTGGCGTGGAAGGCAAGCTAGGCAATACGGATATGTATATTTCCTCCTTTGTAACCGACCTTGTGTAACCCTAGCCCCCTCCGGTGTCTATATAAACCGGAGGGTTTTAGTCCGTAGGACCACACACAATCATACCATAGGCTAGATTCTAGGGTTTAGCCTCTTTGATCTCGTGGTAGATCTATTCTTGTACTGCCCATATCATCAATATTAATCAAGCAGGACGTAGGGTTTTACCTCCATCAAGAGGGCCCGAACCTGGGTAAAACATCGTGTCCCCTGCCTCCTGTTACCATCCGGCCTAGACACAAAGTTCGGGATCCCCTACCCGAGATCCGCCGGTTTTGACACCGACAAAGACCCAACAACTTCTGTTGGTTTGGTTAGCTGGTTTATTGGGAAGGCCATGAATCTGGCAAGGCCTATCCAATATCGTATCCAAATTGGATAGTCCATCTCTGTTTGCCTTGAATGGCTTCTTTCGTTGACTGGGTTTGGGGCCGCTGAATCCGGTGTTGACCGTTGTGTCGTGCACTCCCCCATTACTATTGCCATGTTTGTGCTTATTACGTCATGGTTTCACGTTGCCGTCTTGAACTTTGGAAGTGCCCGGGTCGCTGGCATTGTTGCTTCTACTAGCGAGCCAGCTGTCTTCTCCCGCGCAAAAGCGGGTCATCAGAGTGGTAAGGGCTAACATGAAGTTTGGTTTTTCCTGACCGAGGTGGCGGGTGAGCCACTCGTCTCGGACACTGTGTTTAAAGGCCGTTAGGGCTTCCGCGTCCGGACAGTCTACGATTTGGTTCTTTTTAACTAATAACCTAGTCCAGAACTTCCTGGCTGAATCTCCGGGCTGCTGGACGATGCGAATTAAGTCATCGGCATCTGGTTGCCGGATGTATGTACCTTGGAAGTTGTCGCGGAAGGCGTCTTCTAGATCTTCCCAGCTGCCGATAGAGTTTTCGGGCAGACTGTTTAACCAGTACCTTGTTGGTCCTTTGAGTTTTTGTGGGAGGTATTTGATGGCATGAAGGTCGTCTCCTTGAGACATATGTAACGCCCTCGATGCGGCTATATCTCCCACGTGTCAAAGCACGACTTAGAGGCATAACCGCATTGAAAGCAATGCCGCAAGTGAGGTAATCTTCACACAACCCATGTAAATAAGTAAAGGGGAAAGATACATAGTTGGCTTACGATCGCCACTTCACACAAAAAAACATGAATAAAGCATTACAACATCCAAATACAATCAAGGTCCGACTACGGAACCAAAATAAAAGAATAACCCCAAATGCGACAAGGTCCCCGATCGACCCCAACTGGGCACCACTACTGATCAACTAGAACGAAACAACATAAAGGACACGATCTTCATCGAGCTTCTCCTTGAGCTTGGTTGCGTGACCTACTCGGTTCAACGGCACCTGCAAGCTGGTTTTGGAAGTATCTGTGAGCCACGGGGACTCAGCAATCTCACACCCTCGTGATCAAGACTATTTAAGCTTATAGGTAAGGTGAAAGGTATGAGGTGGAGCTGCAGCAAGCGACTAGCATATATGGTGGCTAACATACGCAAATGAGAGCGAGAAGAGAAGGCAAAAGCACGGTCGAACAACTATGATCAAGAGGTTATCCTAGAACAAAACCTACGTCAAACATTACTCCAACACCGTGTTCACTTCCCGGGTTCCGACGAGAAGAGACCATCACGGTAACACACGCGGTTGATGTATTTTAATTAAGGTCAACTTCAGGTTTTCTACAACCGGACGTTAACAAATTCCCATCTGCCCATAACCGCGAGCACGGCTTTCGAAAGTTCAAATCCCTGCAGGGGAGTCCCAACTTAGCCCATGACAAGCTCTCACGGTCAACGAAGGATATACCTTCTCCCGAGACATTCCGATCAGACTCGGTATCCCAGTTCTACAAGACAACTTCGACAAGTTAAAACAAATCCAGCAACACCGACCGAATGTGCCGACAAATCCCGATAGGAGCTGCACATATCTCGTTCTCAGGGCACACCGGATAAGCTAAGCGTACAGAAGCCGATGTAACCCAAGTTGCCAAGGGATGGCCCTGCACAGTGCTCTGGGTTGGACCAACACTCAGAGGAGCACTGGCCCAGGGGTTTAAATAAAGATGACCCTTGAGTCTACAGAACCCAAGGGAAAGAAAAGGCTAGGAGGCGAATGGTAAAACCAATGTTGGGCCTTGCTGGAGGTGTTTTATTCAAGGCGAACTGTCAAGGGGTTCCTATTATTACCCAACCGCATAAGGAACGCAAAATCGGGGAACATAACACCGATATGACGGAAACTAGGGCGGCAAGAGTGGAACAAAACACCAGGCATAAGGCCGAGCCTTCCACCCTTTACCAAGTATATAGATGCATTAATTAAATAAGAGATATTGTGATATCCCAACAAGTAACCATGTTCCAACAAGGAACGATCTCCATGTTCCAATAAGGAACAAACTTCAATCTTCACTTGCAACTAACAACGCTATAAGAGGGGCTGAGCAAAGTGGTAACATAGCCAATCAATAATATAGGAGGCATGGTAAGCAAGTGGTAGGTATCGTAGCATAGGCATAGCAAAAGAGCGAGCAACTAGCAAGCAAAGATAGAAGTGATTTCGAGGGTATGATCATCTTGCCTGAGATCCCGCAAGGAAGAAGAATGAGTCCATGAAGAAGACAAATGGACGTAGACGAACAGGTCCTCACAAACGCGACGTTACCGGAACCAACCCGAAGAAGAAAACACCGGAAAGAAGCACACAACATAGTAAACAACCAACACATGAACAAGGTATGATATGCGGGATGCGGTATGCGATGCATATGCATGATTTGCAAGGGAATGAATGAACCTGGCCTCAATTTGGAAATCCAAGTGTGCCACTGGAAAGGTGAGATGAAATCGCTTGAAAACAATATAAAGAACGCCGGAATCAGAGTTACGGTTTGGAAATGGCAAGCCATTCAAATATGGCACCGGTCTGCGATATACAGCAAGTAGCCATCTAAATGCAACAAGATGAACATGCTACAGCACCCAAACATGGCATCGAAATACATGGCAGTGATCCATACATGATTCTTAAGAAAAGATGAACACTGAGCTACGGCCAATTCATCCATTAACATGTTCAAACAAGCATGGCAAAAGTGCATTTGGTAAACAGATCTCAGACTTAGTGAAATTAACACTTGTCTGGAATTTTAGATCAAGTAGCACACTTTGGAGCATGAACACTATATGCTACAGGAACTTAACATGGCAAAGTAAAGCATGACATGGAGCTACTCAAAGAGCTTAACAAAAGTCCCTTAGTGACCTTGAGCCAAAAGGGATCAGAAAATACAATTGCAAGCATGTGAACATGGCAAAAACATAATCAGATCACAGACTTAGTGAAAAACTGGAGCATGCAAATATGATAGCAAGTAGGCATGTTTACGAGCTCGAAGCACTCACTACAGAGCAAGGCATGACAATCTAAGCATACACCCATCGAGAATACATATCATATAAGCTAGGCATGGCAAGAACAATAACATAGCATGCACGAATCAACTACAACATCCTCGGCAAAATCGCTAACAAGTAGACAATCTGCCCAGATTCACGAAATAGCAAAAGTAGAGCTCGATTGACTCAAGCTAGGGTGCTCCATAATTGCAAACAAAGACATGGATGGATAGAGCACTACAAGATTAACAAAATACCCTTACTGATCATCCTCAAAAGAGGCACAGATCACTAGGAAACAACATGAACATATGGCATATTGAAATAAACAGATCAAGGACTTGGTGGAATTGCTAAGTCCCTGAAATCAGCATTAAGGAATGCACCACTTTTCAAGCTTGTGCTAGTCACCACACACATCACAAAAATACATGGATGGCACCTCTGGAAAGATGGCCAAGCATATAACAAAACACATGTAGAGCTCATGGGCATATCATGCACACATTAATCATGGCAAAAATGACAAATATCTAAATGGAGCAACAGATCTGACAATTATCTCAAATGGCATACTTCCAACAGCATTTCGGGCATCAAGATGAACTCAAATGAAAATGATGCAATGAGATGAAATGATGTGCTCTCTGAGACGAACATTTTGATATGCTACACGCCCAAAACGGAGCTACGGATGCGGAGTTACAACACGATGAACAAGGGCATTTGATACATGGAAATCTCGGGGACTTAGCCAAATTTTACCTCCGCGAAAGTCAACGCGGGACGGAGGGATCCGGGACGGAGCGGATCGGGACGCGGGGTGTCGTGGAAACGTCACGGCAGATGTCCTTAGTGTCAGGACTTAGTCGCGAGGCCAACGCATCTATGTGGTAGCTTGAGAGGGGTTGAGCAGGACGAGACACGCGATGTTTTTACCCAGGTTTGGCCCCTCACGGTGGAGGTAAAAGCCTACATCCTGCTTCATTGATATTGATGATGATGATCACGGTTACAAGAGTGCTCTAACTTGAGAGCTATTGTCTAAACCTAACTTGTCCAACTTGTGGAACTTGTGAATCTCCCCCCCCCCCCTTTGAGGAGCCCTGCCCCTCCTTATATATGTTGAAGGGGCGGTTTACATGTGGAGTCCTATTAGGATTAGGACTAGTCTATCTCTAATACAAACTGGATACAAGTCCAGGTCTTAACTCCTTGTAAGATAAACGTTCCTCATGCCTTTCTTCTTAAACCGGCCCACCATTAAACGTGAACCGGCCTTCTGGGCCTTGGGCCTTGTCATCCGTCTGTCCCGCATGCCGGATCACTAGTGAGTCATAATGACTAGGTGGGTTGCTTCTAAACCGCCAGGTCAGGGCAGGTCGCCAGTAACTCACCAAGTGTCAGCGGGGTCTTCAGATAAACCGCCAAGTCCTGGCCGGGTTAACTTGCGGCCGGTTTACGCCGTGGGGTATATCCCCGACATTAGCCCCCAAGTTTAGCTTGGATTTATTCATGGTAAACTTATGCTACAAAATAAACACAAGAACAAATTTGACAGGTTATGCTCCGGGTTAAGAATTTTTGTAAACCAGTACCTGATCATCCTTAAGTCCTTGTTATTTCCTCCTTCTGAGAAATCTGGGTCAACAGACCAGCTTCATAATCAATTTGCCAACATTGGCTTGTCACCGAGAAATATTGTGAAGAATAACTCCTTTGACTCAGCTCCGCCGGTTTAAGAAATATGGGTCTGAAAATACTTATCTGATATTCAGCTGGTTTGAAGATGTAAAACTTGCCGGTTTAATATTACCAAAATGGCCGGCAAATATTGATGGCGCCGGGTCATAATTGTTGTCGACACCGGGTCATGTAATTAATCTTCCTGATTTGCCCAAAACTGATAAAATGAAGATGTTCCTCCTTTATATGCATAATACCTGTAGCCCCCAAGTCTTAAGAGGAGAACATAGTGATAACTTAAGACTTGCTCCAATAAGTGTTTCAACCTTGAAGAAATCCGATTAGTTCATCTCAATCATATAAACTGAATATTCCATATATGTAGCCCCCAAGTGCCGGGTTGTCATGCTTGCAGCAACCTGGGACTTGTAATTTCCTGACGCTCATAAAAAACTTCAACCAGTGTAGCCCCCAAGGGCCGGGTCATTATGTAAATAATGAGCAGGGACTTTGAAACTATGATCATGTATACTTTAACAGCAACGTGTAGCCCCCAAGGGTCGGCTCAGTAAGATAATATTGAGCTGGGACTTTATATATACTTCATTGAGAATAACATTATATTATGTAACTCCCATCATGGGGCTTGAACCCATATCCACAAGGTTGAGAGCTTTGTGCTTTACCAACTAAGCAGTGGATCCTTCAATAATAGATGAAAACGTGTGTACCTTGAATTGTTGACAGGAGCAATTGGTAGCCCGCAAGGGCCGGCTCATTATAATATGATGAGTCGGGTCTTCAATAAGGTGAGCAAAAAATGTCTTCGCATTAGCCCCCAAGTGTCATGGTGCATGCTTGCAATGACATGGGACTTGTGTATTTGATGTAATTTCAACTGAAATAATATAGCCCTCAAGTGCCGGGTCGTAAGCCTGCAGCAACTCGGGACTATTCCTTCAATTGTAGAATAAATCATATATATTGATAATATGATAGCCATTGCGCTAAAGCGACTTTTGAAAACCTTAATCATAATACTGGTTATTGATAACCATAATACAAATCCAACCATGTTGGCTATTTGAATAATACACCCAATGATTTATAAGCGCATAATTCCAATGGCGCAATCCAAATATATACTGGCGACTTATAGTCCAAAGCCAGGCCGGTTTAATAAACACCAGATAATTTCTCATCATATATTGACAACTTATCATCTTAAAGCCCGGCCGGTTTAATAAGCACCGGATAATTTATCATCATACTGGCGACATATAGTCGAAAGCCAGGCCGGTTTAATAAACACCGGATAATTTATCATCATACTTTATTCAACCTGTTTCTGCATACAAAAAGTTTAAAGTGTCCCGGCGGTTTACCGCCGGACGGGTCATAATGCTCAACATATAACCCGGGTTTATAACCAAGGCTGCACTTAAGAATAATCAAATATGAAATAGATCATACCTGTGGCATTGAATCACATTGTTGGTTTTACCAACTTTTTGTAGTAAAGGTGATAACCCCAATCTTGAGTATTGATAACTCCTTCCATATTGTGCCGGTTTATGATAAAACCGTGTCGGGTTGTGATAAACACCGGTTTACTCCATAAAAGGATGGTAACAGAAAATCAAACCGGGCAGATAGTCTCCGGATTGAGATTTGACCGTGTTCCGCCAATTTGATAGTGTGAACCGGTTTAAATTTTTGCCGGTTAAAAAACGCAACAAAAAGAAAGAAATATCTATCAAAGAAAATTTCAAGCAAAGGCAATGATAAAACTATTTGCAAAAAGAGGCTTATTGAGCTGATCAGATGGTGTTACCATGGTCGGACACGACCATGCTCCCGATAGGTGTAGCTACGGTTCAAGCCAGCAAGGTCCCCAAATGAAATCGTGGCATTTATGCCGATCAAGTGGCATGGCAATGGTTCGGGTTCGACCAAGCCCCCAAGTGATTCTGTGGCCTTAGGCCGATCAAGAGGCATGACTGGTTCAGACGTGACCAAGTCCCCAAGTGATCTGGTGGCTCTCGCCTATCAAGAGGTATTGCATTGGTTCGGACACGACCATGCCCCCAAGTGATATAACATGATGCTTTTGAAAAGCTAACTCAAGGGGTAAACCGGAGGCTGCTTTAGAACAACTCTGTGTAACCACACATGTTGTACAAGAACAAATACCCCGCTTTAGCTGAGGTTCCCATGTGATCAATAATATGTCATGGCCAGTAAGGCAGAATACCCATGTTTGAACCGCACATCGTGGCAGCAGGTCCTCTTTTGCAATTTTTAACTTTTTGCAAGAGATAAATTCTTCTGAACCGGGATCTTGAACCGGATATTGAGAGCTTCAAAGCTTTGTGGGAGACATCTTTCCCTTGAACCGGATTTTAAACCGGAATCTTCATTTTCAACCAGAAAATTTTCTGACGGCCTTTAAACTCGAACTTGCGAGAGGTTAATTCCTTTTTGAACCGTACATTGTTAAACCGGATTTGAGCGCTTCAGAGCTTTGTGGGAGAACAGATTTCCCTTGAACCGGACTGTAAACCGGATATTTGAGAGCTGCAGTCAGACTGACTTCCCTTGAGCCGGATTTTAAACCGGAATCCTTTCTGATGACCCGAATCTTCTTCATTGAACCAGGATTTTGTAACTGTCATATACTTTCTAAACCAAAAAATTTCTGACGGCCTTTAAACTTTCATCAATATAAAGTATCCTCCGGGACCGGGTTATCCTTTCCTCCATCATCCTGGGGTTCTCAAAGTTGCTAAAACTGGCAAGATTCGCTGAGTCATGTCATCGTAGCCCCCGAGTCTCAAAGGTGACTCGAGGAGTTGGCTTGAGACTCTCCATATTTGACCGTGATATAAACCGGCATAACTTGTATATCATTGGCATTGATAGCACGATGTGAATCCATAGAAGGTTGAGGTGACTGCGGCGGGTTGCAAATGATCCCATATGAGCCGTGTCAGCAACTCGGCCAATGGTTTCTTCCAACTGGGGATTTGAAGTTAATCAAAACTGTAGTAGCGGTGACTTGTGCGCCTGCCCATTGAACCATCCAGTGCAAACGGCGGTTTGATGATAATTTGTCTCCAATTTGAAAGAAAACCGGGCTACCCAAGCTGTGACTTGCTCATACCCAATAAACAGCTCATGCAGACAGGTGCAGCCCGGTATGTTGATGTAGACCAGGCCGCAAGAGATGGACGACAAAAACAACCGCAACATCAGAGGCAGCTTGGATAGATGAATCGGCCGCGGCATTGTAAACCGGTGTGGACGGGGAAGATCGGCACCGGTGTCGTAAACCGGCTCGGACGGGCAAGTTAATCGCGGGCGCGGTCCCGGCAAGCTGATGTAAACCGGGCCACAGGGACGGCGACCTTCTCATGTTCTTTCACCGGGTGGTAGGACACAGATGAAACGCCAGTGCAGAATGTTGCTAGCGCATGCTCCGTGCCCGTAACATAGCGCCTCATGAACAATTGTCCTGCATAAACAGTATTGCAGACCAAGGCAAAGATAAACTGCTCTTTGATAAAAATAATATGTGCTAATAAAATATATTTCATATGGGTATCACCTGATGTGTTTAGGCCGGGAATAACCCGCCATGATGTTGATGATAACTGATTTATCCGGATGACAATGATGAGTGCGGTTTAATGGACGTGCACCAAACCGAGGCAAAAGCTTCAGCCGTGCCCACGCACGGACGCCTCAACCGCAGCGGAGACCACTCGACGGTCGGGGTGACTCACAGGCTCAGAGCATATTGGCAGTGGCCACTCAAGGGCAAGGTGTAGGGCGAGCGACTTGGAGCAGCGGTTCAATGCGAGGTTCTTGCGGGGCGCCTCACAGGCGAGGCAGTCCGTAGGTACGATGGTTGTCCTTTCTCCATGTGTGTACTCCAGCTGTATTTCCATGGATCTTTTCTAGCAAGAAGTGTTTAGTTGAGGGCTTTTCACGTGGAGGAGGCATTGGAATCCATCAGGTTTTGACCTGTTGTACGAGTTGAATCGACAGAGATAACTAATCGGTCTCGGCGACTTGTACGCGTATAGAACCTGTGTCGATCTCGGCCTCTTGCACGCGGCGTTCCAAACCTTGATCTGGCTTCGAATTGCTGTACTTTGAAGGAAAAAACACCAGCAGCTGCGAGTTGATTTCCCGAGACTTGTAATGTGTCCGATCCGATTCCAACGGAAGTTGACGGTCTTAGCGATGTAGTGATTTGACAGTTTGATTGCTAGATGTTACGCACAATCCGCCAAGAGAAGTCGTATGTGGATAACTTTCCTGTTGGTTTTGACAGAACGTTGAACAAGGACGGTAGACAAGTTGTAACCCTATTTTTTCTTGAACCTTAAATCTCATAGATCTCCAGTCTGGACTGATGACCTTGAAGTTGATGCACCCTTCAAACCGGCTTATCCGGAATATTGCAAACTTCTCGATCCTTGGGAGAGATCCCTCCAAGAACTCAACACCACCGTGCGCGAGCCCCACGGTGGGCGCCAACTGTCGTGGAAACGTCACGGCAGATGTCCTTAGTGTCAGGACTTAGTCGCGAGGCCAACGCATCTATGTGGTAGCTTGAGAGGGGTTGAGCGGGACGAGACACGCGATGTTTTTACCCAGGTTCGGCCCCTCACGGTGGAGGTAAAAGCCTACATCCTGCTTCATTGATATTGATGATGATGATCACGGTTACAAGAGTGCTCTAACTTGAGAGCTATTGTCTAAACCTAACTTGTCCAACTTGTGGAACTTGTGAATCTTCCCCCCCTTTGAGGAGCCCTGCCCCTCCTTATATATGTTGAAGGGGCGGTTTACATGTGGAGTCCTATTAGGATTAGGACTAGTCTATCTCTAATACAAACCGGATACAAGTCCAGGTCTTAACTCCTTGTAAGATAAACGTTCCTCATGCCTTTCTTCTTAAACCGGCCCACCATTAAACGTGAACCGGCCTTCTGGGCCTTGGGCCTTGTCATCCATCTGTCCCGCACGCCGGATCACCAATGAGTCATAATGACTAGGTGGGTTGCTTGTAAACCGCCAGGTCAGGGCGGGTCGCCAGTTACTCGCCAAGTGTCAGCGGGGTCTTCAGATAAACCGCCAAGTCCTGGCCGGGTTAACTTGTGGCCGGATTACGCCATGGGGTATATCCCCGACACGGGGCGTGTTTGGTTTGGGACCGGGTGGATCTCATCCCACCCGGCCGGATTTGGGACGGGGCGGCGGTCGGAGATGACGGAGCTTGCCGACGAGGCACGCCGGCGCGGCTACCGAGGCACGCCGCGGCGAGGAGAGGTGACGGACGCCGGACGGCGGAGGAGCGGACCGGCGACGGCGATGGGCGGTGCCAGCGACGAGGGAACATGGCGGCGGGGCGATGGCGGTGAGGAGAGGTGCGGGCGCCAGTGGGATGGCGCGGCGGCGCGGCGAGCGATGTCCGGCGCGGTGGCGGTGCGCTGCGGTGGCCGGCGCAGCTCCGGCGGTCGGAAGCCGAGAAGACGGCGGGCGGCGCGCGTGGGGTCCTCCGTGGGTGGCGGCGGTGGCGGTTGTGCCCCGCGGGCCTGCGATGGGCCTGCAGGGCTGGCGCGGTGAAGGGAGAGGAGAGAGAGTGTGAGGCGCTGAGGTGGCGATGGCCGGTTGGCTGCGGCGACGGGGAGGGCGATGTGGCGGCCTCTGGTTGGTCGGAGTGAGGTGGAGGCTGGACGTGTCCGGTGGGCGCGGACATGTCCGGCGGCGGAGTGGGAAGACGCTACGGTTTTGGACTGCGCGAAAAATCGGGGAGAGCCACATATTTATTGGTAGAGGGAGTTAGGAGAGTCCAAATGAGGTGCGGTGTTCGGCCACGTGATCATGATCGAACGCTCTAGATGATGGAGAGGTTTTTGGTGGGTTTTGGGCCAAATTGGAAGGGTGTTGGGCTGCAACACACACGGGGCCTTTTCGGTCCCTCGGTTAACCGTTGGAGTATCAAACGAAGTCCAAATGGTATGAAACTTGATAGTCGGTCTAGCGGTAGTAAACCAAGGCCGCATGACAAGTCTCGGTCCAATCCGGAAATGTTTAATGCCCACACACGAAAAGAAGGTAGAAAGGGACACCGGGTGACATAGGAGCGCCGGATTGCAAAATGGACAACGGGGAAAAAGCTCGGATGCATGAGACGAACATGTATGCAAATGAAATGCACATGATGACATGATATGCAATGCAAGACACGCAAGCAATGAAAAGGCAACAACAGCGAATAACTGGACGACACCTGGCACAACGGTCTCGGGGCGTTACAACACTCCACCACTACGAGAGGATGTCGTCCCGAGATCTAGAATGACACCGGAGGGAAAAACGGAAGAGAAAGAGAAGAGGTAAAACTATGTTGCTCCTTTGACAAATGAGTGAAACCAAAGAACCTTGAAAAAGGATGAACAAATTGAAAGAAAGAATGCAACGAAGTAGAACAAAGTTGAAAGTAGTCCGGTAGGGAAGAGTTTCAAGGAAGAACAAATTCGGACAACACTCCGGTTGAAACGGAAGGCAAAAACTTGATAAAATGAAAAGAACTTGAGCAAAAGGGCACAACACTCCAGTTTAATGGATAGGCATGAGAAGAACATGATCTTTGACAAAACGAGATGATGGGTTTAAAAGATGAACATCACAATGCCTTCGGAACAAAAGAATAGAAGTTAGATAAATGAAGTAGGAGAATGGAGAAGAAAATGCCAACTTCTGCCACAAAAGCTTGAAAAGGCATCTTTAGGAGAAGGGTCAAACGGAGTTGTTGGAAAAACCAACAACAAAAAGAATAATCTTGATATGGTCTTATGGAATACATCTCAAAATATGAGGTGTCAACCTGCCACTCACGGGAAGCAGAATTGGATTGATATGAACATGGAGACGAGAAAACTTGTCTCACCGGGAGGATAAATGAAGAAATTGGGTCATATATGAGCACCATAGATAGCAACAATCCTTAGGGAAGGCTTTGAAGGAAATATGCCCTAGAGGTAATAATAAAGTTATTATTTATTTCCTTATATCATGATAAAAGTTTATTATTCATGCTAGAATTGTATTAACCGGAAGCATAATACATGTGTGAATACATAGAAAAACAGAGTGTCAATAGTATGCCTCTACTTGACTAGCTCGTTAATCAAAGATGGTTATGTTTCCTAACCATGGACAAAGAGTTGTCATTTGATTAACGGGATCACATCATTAGTTGAATGATCTGATTGACATGACCCATTCCATTAGCTTAGCACCCGATCGTTTAGTATGTTGCTATTGCTTTCTTCATGACTTATACATGTTCCTATGACTATGACATTATGCAACTCCCGTTTGCCAGAGGAACACTTTGTGTGCTACCAAACGTCACAACGTAACTGGGTGATTATAAAGGAGCTCTACAGGTGTCTCCAAAGGTACATGTTGGGTTGGCGTATTTCGAGATTAGGATTTGTCACTCCGATTGTCGGAGAGGTATCTCTGGGCCCTCTCGGTAATGCACATCACTGAAGCCTTGCAAGCATTGCAACTAATGAGTTAGTTGCGGGATGATGTATTACGGAACGAGTAAAGAGACTTGCCGGTAACGAGATTGAACTAGGTATCGGATACCGACGATCGAATCTCGGGCAAGTAACATACCGATGACAAAGGGAACAACGTATGTTGTTATGCGCTCTGACCGATAAAAGATCTTCGTAGAATATGTAGGAGCCAATATGAGCATCTAGGTTCCGCTATTGGTTATTGACCGGAGACGTGTCTCGGTCATGTCTACATTGTTCTCGAACCCGTAGGGTCCGCACGCTTAAGGTTACGATGACAGTTATATTATGAGTTTATGCATTTTGATGTACCGAAGTTTGTTCGGAATCCCGGATGTGATCACGGACACGACGAGGAGTCTCGAAATGGTCGAGACATAAAGATTGATATATTGGAAGCCTATGTTTGGATATCGGAAGTGTTTCGGGTGAAATCGGGATTTTACCGGAGTACCGGGAGGTTACCGGAACCCCCGGGAGGTATATGGGCCTTAGTGGGCCTTAGTGGAAGAGAGGAGAGGTGGCCAGAGATGGGCCGCGCGCCCCTCCCCCGTTGGTCCGAATAGGACAAGGATAGGGGGCCGGCCCCCCTTCCTCCTCTCTCTCCTCTTTTCCCCCCTCCGTGAATCCTATTCCAACTAGGAAAGGGACGAGTCCTACTCCCGGAAGGAGTAGGACTCCTCCTGGCGCGCCACCTCTTGGCCGGCCAGCCCCCCTTTGAGCCTTTATATACGGAGGCACGGGGTACCCCTAGAGACACAAGTTGATCCACGTGATCATATTCTTAGCCGTGTGCGGTGCCCCCTTCCACCATAGTCCTCGATAATATTGTAGCGGTGCTTAGATGAAGCCCTGCGACAGTAGAACATCAAGATCGTCAGCACTCCCTCATGCTGACGGAACTCTTCCCCGACACTTTGCTGGATCGGAGTCCGGGGATCGTCATCGAGCTGAACGTGTGCTAGAACTCAGAGGTGCCGTAGTTTCGGTGCTTGATCGGTCGGGCCGTGGAGATGTACGACTACATCAACCAAGTTAACGCTTCCGATGTTGATCTACAAGGGTACGTAGATCACACTCTCCCCCTCTCGTTTCTATGCATCACCATGATCTTGCGTGTGCGTAGGAAATTTTTTGAAATTACTATGAAACCCAACAGTGGTATCCGAGCCTAGGTTTTATGTGTTGATGTTATATGCCCGAGTAGAACACAAGTGAGTTGTGGGCGATATAAGTCATACTGCTTACCAGCATGTCATACTTTGGTTCGGCGGTATTGTTGGACGAAGCGGCCCGTACCGACATTACGCGTACGCTTATGCGAGACCGGTTCTCCCGACGTGCTTTGCACAAAGGTGGCTAGCGGGTGACAGTTTATCCAACTTTAGTTGAACCGAGTGTGGCTACGCCCGGTCCTTGCGAAGGTTAAAACAGCACCAACTTGACAAACTATCGTTGTGGTTTTGATGCGTAGGTAAGATTGGTTCTTGCTTAAGCCCGTAGCAGCCACGTAAAACTTGCAACAACAAAGTAGAGGACGTTTAACTTGTTTTTGCAGGGCATGTTGTGATGTGATATGGTCAAGACATGATGCTAAATTTTATTGTATGAGATGATCATGTTTTGTAACCGAGTTATCGGCAACTGGCAGGAGCCATATGGTTGTCGCTTTATTGTATGCAATGCAATCGCGCTGTAATGCTTTACTTTATCACTAAGCGATAGCGATAGTCGTGGAAGCATGAGATTGGCGAGATGACAATGATGCTATGATGGAGATCAAGGTGTCGCGCCGGTGATGATGGTGATCACGATGGTGCTACGGAGATGGAGATCACAAGCACAAGATGATGATGGCCATATCATATCACTTATATTGATTGCATGTGATGTTTATCTTTTATGCATCTTATCTTGCTTTGAATGACGATAGCATTATAAGATGATCTCTCACTAATTATCAAGAAGTGTTCTCCCTGAGTATGCACCGTTGCGAAAGTTCTTCGTACTGAGACACCACGTGATGATCGGGTGTGATAGGCTCTATGTTCAAATACAACGGGTGCAAAACAGTTGCACACGCGGAATACTCAGGTTATACTTGACGAGCCAAGCATATACAGATATGGCCTCCGAACACGGAGACCGAAAGGTCGAGCGTGAATCATATAGTAGATATGATCAACATAGTGATGTTCACCAACAAAACTACTCCATCTCACGTGATGATCGGACATGGTTTACTTGACATGGATCACGTAATCACTTAGATGATTAGAGGGATGTCTATCTAAGTGGGAGTTCTTTAAGTAATATGATTAATTGAACCTAAATTTATCATGAACTTAGTACCTGATAGTATCTTGCTTATGTATGTTTGATTGTAGATAGATGGCCCGTGCTGTTGTTCCGTTGAATTTTAATGCGTTCCTTGAGAAAGCAAAGTTGAAAGATGATGGTAGCAATTACACGGACTGGGTCCGTAACTTGAGGATTATCCTCATTGCTGCACAGAAGAATTACATCCTGGAAGCACCGCTGGGTGCCAGGCCTGCTGCTGGAACAACACCAGATGTTATGAACGTCTGGCAGAGCAAAGCTGATGACTACTCGATAGTTCAATGTGCCATGCTTTACGGCTTAGAACCGGGACTTCAACGATGTCTTGAATGTCATGGGGCATATGAGATGTTCCAGGAGTTGAAGTTAATATTTCAAGCAAATGCCCGGATTGAGAGATATGAAGTCTCTAATAAGTTCTATAGCTGCAAGATGGAGGAGAATAGTTCTGTCAGTGAGCATATACTCAAGATGTCTGGGTATTGTAATCACTTGATTCAATTGGGAGTTAATCTTCCGGATGATAGCGTCATTGACAGAATTCTCCAGTCACTTCCAACAAGCTACAAGAGCTTCGTGATGAACTATAATATGCAAGGGATGAATAAGACTATTCCCAAGCTCTTCGCAATGCTGAAAGTTGCGGAGGTAGAAATCAAGAAGGAGCATCAAGTGTTGATGGTCAACAAGACCACTGGTTTCAAGAAAAAGGGCAAAGGGAAGAAGAAGGGGAACTTCAAGAAGAACAGCAAGCAAGTTGCTGCTCAAGAGAAGAAACCCAAGTCTGGACCTAAGCCTGAAACTGAGTGCTTCTACTGCAAGCAGACTGGTCACTAGAAGCGGAACTGCCCCAAGTATTTGGAGGATAAGAAGGATGGCAAGGTGAACAAAGGTATATGTGATATACATGTTATTGATGTGTACCTTACTAATGCTCGCAGTAGCACCTGGGTATTTGATACTGGTTCTGTTGCTAATATTTGCAACTCGAAACAGGGACTACGGATTAAGCGAAGATTGGCTAAGGACGAGGTGACGATGCGCGTGGGAAACGGTTCCAAAGTCGATGTGATCGCGGTCGGCGTGTTACCTCTACATCTACCTTCGGGATTAATATTAGACCTAAATAATTGTTATTTGGTGCCAGCCTTAAGCATGAACATTATATCTGGATCTTGTTTGATGCGAGATGGTTATTCATTTAAATCAGAGAATAATGGTTGTTCTATTTATATGAGTAATATCTTTTATGGTCATGCACCCTTGAAGAGTGGTCTATTCTTATTGAATCTCGATAGTAGTAACACACATATTCATAATGTTGAAGCCAAAAGATGCAGAGTTGATAATGATAGTGCAACTTATTTGTGGCACTGCCGTTTAGGTCATATCGGTGTAAAGCGCATGAAGAAACTCCATACTGATGGACTTTTGGAACCACTTGATTATGAATCACTTGGTACTTGCGAACCGTGCCTCATGGGCGAGATGACTAAAACGCCGTTCTCCGGTACTATGGAGAGAGCAACAGATTTGTTGGAAATCATACATACAGATGTATGTGGTCCGATGAATATTGAGGCTCGTGGCGGATATCATTATTTTCTCACCTTCACAGATGACTTAAGCAGATATGGGTATATCTACTTAATGATACATAAGTCTGAAACGTTTGAAAAGTTCAAAGAATTTCAGAATGAAGTTGAAAATCATCGTAACAAGAAAATAAAGTTTCTACGATCTGATCGTGGAGGAGAATATTTGAGTTACAAGTTTGGTGTACATTTGAAACAATGCGGAATAGTTTTGCAACTCACGCCACCCGGAACACCACAGCGTAATGGTGTGTCCGAACGTCGTAATCGTACTTTACTAGATATGGTGCGATCTATGATGTCTCTTACTGATTTACCGCTATCATTTTGGGGTTATGCTTTGGAGACGGCCGCATTCACGTTAAATAGGGCACCATCAAAATCTGTTAAGATGACGCCTTATGAACTATGGTTTGGCAAGAAACCAAAGTTGTCGTTTCTGAAAGTTTGGGGCTGCGATGCTTATGTGAAAAAGCTTCAACCTGATAAGCTCGAACCCAAATCGGAGAAATGTGTCTTCATAGGATATCCAAAGGAGACTATTGGATACACCTTCTATCACAGATCCGAAGGCAAGACTTTTGTTGCTAAGTTCGGAAACTTTCTAGAGAAGGAGTTTCTCTCGAAAGAAGTGAGTGGGAGGAAAGTAGAACTTGACGAGGTAACTGTGCCTGCTCCCTTATTGGAAAGTAGTGTATCACAGAAAACTGTTTCTGTGACACCTACACCAATTAGTGAGAAAGCTAATGATAATGATCATGAAACTTCAAAACAAGATACTACTAAACCTCGTAGATCAACCAGAGTGAGATCCGCGCCAGAGTGGTACGGTAATCCTGTTCTGGAAGTCATGCTACTAGATCATGATGAACCTACGAACTATGAAGAAGCGATGGTGAGCCCAGATTCCGCAAAATGGCTTGAAGCCATGAAATCTGAGATGGGATCCATGTATGAGAACAAAGTGTGGACTTTGGTTGACTTGCCCAATGATCGGCAAGCAATTGAGAATAAATGGATCTACAAGAAGAAGACTGACGCCGACGGTAATATTACGGTCTACAAAGCTCGACTTGTCGCAAAAGGGTTTCAGCAAGTTCAAGGGATTGACTACGATGAGACCTTCTCACCCGTAGCGATGCTTAAGTCTGTCCGAATCATGTTAGCAATTGCCGCATTTTATGATTATGAAATTTGGCAGATGGATTTCAAAACTGCATTCCTGAATGGATTTCTGGAAGAAGAGTTGTATATGATGCAACCAGAAGGTTTTGTCGATCCAAAGGGAGCTAACAAAGTGTGCAAGCTCCAGCGATCAATTTATGGACTGGTGCAAGCCTCTCGGAGTTGGAATAAACGCTTTGATATTGTGATCAAAGCATTTGGTTTTATACAGACTTTCGGAGAAGCCTATATTTACAAGAAAGTGAGTGGGAGCTCTGTAGCATTTCTGATATTATATGTGGATGACATATTACTGATTGGAAATGATATAGAATTTCTGGATAGCATAAAGGGATACTTGAATAAGAGTTTTTCAATGAAAGACCTCGGTGAAGCTGCTTACATATTAGGCATTAAGATCTATAGAGATAGATCAAGACGCTTAATTGGACTTTCACAAAGCACATACCTTGACAAAGTTTTGAAGAAGTTCAAAATGGATCAAGCAAAGAAAGGGTTCTTGCCTGTGTTACAAGGTGTGAAGTTGAGTCATACTCAATGCCTGACCACTGCAGAAGATAGAGAGAAAATGAAAGATGTTCCCTATGCTTCAGCCATAGGCTCTATCATGTATGCAATGCTGTGTACCAGACCTGATGTGTGCCTTGCTATAAGTCTAGCAGGGAGGTACCAAAGTAATCCAGGAGTGGATCACTGGACAGCGGTCAAGAACATCCTGAAGTACCTTAAAAGGACTAAGGATATGTTTCTCGTATATGGAGGTGACAAAGAGCTCATCGTAAATGGTTACATTGATGCAAGCTTTGACACTGATCCGGACGATTCTAAATCGCAAACCGGATACGTGTTTACATTAAACGGTGGAGCTGTCAGTTGGTGCAGTTCTAAACAAAGCATCGTGGCGGGATCTACATGTGAAGCGGAGTACATAGCTGCTTCGGAAGCAGCAAACGAAGGAGTCTGGATGAAGGAGTTCATATCCGATCTAGGTGTCATACCTAGTGCTTCGTGTCCAATGAAAATCTTTTGTGACAATAGTGGTGCAATTGCCTTGGCGAAGGAATCCAGATTTCACAAAAGAACCAAGCACATCAAAAGATGCTTCAATTCCATCCGGGATCTAGTCCATGTGGGAGACATAGAGATTTGCAAGATACATACGGATCTGAATGTAGCAGACCCGTTGACTAAGCCTCTTCCACGAGCAAAACATGATCAGCACCAAGGCTCCATGGGTGTTAGAATCATTACAGTATAATCTAGATTATTGACTCTAGTGCAAGTGGGAGACTAAAGGAAATATGCCCTGGAGGTAATAATAAAGTTATTGTTTATTTCCTTATATCATGATAAAAGTTTATTATTCATGCTAGAATTGTATTAACCGGAAACATAATACATGTGTGAATACATAGACAAACAGAGTGTCACTAGTATGCCTCTACTTGACTAGCTCGTTAATCAAAGATGGTTATGTTTCCTAACCATGGACAAAGAGTTGTCATTTGATTAACGGGATCACATCATTAGTTGAATGATCTGATTGACATGACCCATTCCATTAGCTTAGCACCCGATCGTTTAGTATGTTGCTATTGCTTTCTTCATGACTTATACATGTTCCTATGACTATGAGATTATGCAACTCCCATTTGCCGGAGGAACACTTTGTGTGCTACCAAACGTCACAACGTAACTGGGTGATTATAAAGGAGCTCTACAGGTGTCTCCAAAGGTACATGTTGGGTTGGCGTATTTCGAGATTAGGATTTGTCACTCCGATTGTCGGAGAAGTATCTCTCGGCCCTCTCGGTAATGCACATCACTGAAGCCTTGCAAGCATTGCAACTAATGAGTTAGTTGTGGGATGATGTATTACGGAACGAGTAAAGAGACTTGCTGGTAACGAGATTGAACTAGGTATGGGATACCGACGATCGAATCTCGGGCAAGTAACATACCGATGACAAAGGGAACAACGTATGTTGTTATGCGGTCTTACCGATAAAAGATCTTCGTAGAATATGTAGGAGCCAATATGAGCATCCAGGTTCCGCTATTGGTTATTGACCAGAGATGTGTCTCGGTCATGTCTACATTGTTCTCGAACCCGTAGGGTCCGCACGCTTAAGGTTACGATGACAATTATATTATGAGTTTATGCATTTTGATGTACCGAAGTTTGTTCGGAGTCCCGGATGTGATCACGGACATGACGAGGAGTCTTGAAATGGTCGAGACATAAAGATTGATATATTGGAAGCCTATGTTTGGATATTGGAAGTGTTCCGGGTGAAATCGGGATTTTACCGGAGTACCGGGAGGTTACCTGAACCCCCCGGGAGGTATATGGGCCTTAGTGGGCCTTAGTGGAAGAGAGGAGAGGTGGCCAGAGATGGGCCGCGCGCCCCTCCCCCCTTGGTCCGAATAGGACAAGGAGAGGGGGCCGGCCCCCCTTCCTCCTCTCTCTCCTCTTTTCCCCCCTCCGCGAATCCTATTCCAACTAGGAAAGGGGGGGAGTCCTACTCCCGGAAGGAGTAGGACTCCTCCTGGCGCGCCACCTCTTTGCCGGCCAGTCCCCCCCCTTTGAGCCTTTATATACGGAGGCACGGGGCACCCCTAGAGACACAAGTTGATCCATGTGATCATATTCTTAGCCGTGTGCGGTGCCCCCTTCCACCATAGTCCTCGATAATTTTGTAGCGGTGCTTAGGCGAAGCCCTGCGACAGTAGAACATCAAGATCGTCACCACGCCGTCGTGCTGACGGAACTCTTCCTCGACACTTTGCTGGATCGGAGTCCGGGGTCGTCATCGAGCTGAACGTGTGCTAGAACTCGGAGGTGCCGTAGTTTCGGTGCTTGATCGGTCGGGCCGTGGAGACGTACGACTACATCAACCAAGTTAACGCTTCCGTTGTCGATCTACAAGGGTACATAGATCACACTCTCCCCCTCTCGTTGCTATGCATCACCATGATCTTGCGTGTGCGTAGGAATTTTTTTGAAATTACTACGAAACCCAATAGGCTTTAGGTGAAACATGACACAAGATAACTCCAACGAAGAGATTGATGGATTTAAGATACCTCATTCTTGACAACATGGGAAAACATGAAACACAAACTCAAATTATCAAGAATGACATAAAACCACCTCCAATGATATGGAAGAAAGACTTGCACTCCGGATAGCAAGAAGAAGAATGCTTGAACTCCTCTGAAAAGAATGGTGATGAACACTTAGAGAAGGAAATTAAATCATTGATGAACCATCATGTAGAGCCTCCATGAAGAACTCCGGTAAACAAAAATAATAAGGAAAATAAAGAGAAGTTGGAAACACAAGGTGAAACCTTGTAATGATTTAGATGGATCTCCGTGATAATTAGAGCTTGGAACTCCAGGAAAGAAAGACGAGCACTTGAAATCAAGAATTTAATCATCGTGAACAAACTCCGGAAGAAAAGATTAACATATGGATGAAACAAGAATAAGAATTACATTATGCTTAACCTTCACCAATTTAATTAATGACAAGCAACGGATTTGGCATACAACTTATTCCAGTTGCAACGGATTGAAGAGAGATATAGCATGAACTTGGGAAGGTCCTCAACGATCCACCGGTAGAATTTGAAAAGCACGAATGCATAGATATGATACAGGAAGGAAGAAAAACTCCTGAATGAACCACCATAAGAATTGAAAATGAACAAAAATACATGAGAGAGTTTAGATACAAGAGAACAAAGAGATCATGAACTGATTAGAGAATATACTTGAATGATGCACCAGTTAGATTTGGAGAATGAGAGCTGAAAGCTGGAATGAATAAATCTGAGATGATGGACTCCAGATGAACAAACTGAACAGAATCTTGAATTGCTCCGGATAGGTGAAAAGAATTCTCACAATCAAAAACAATTATGAGAGGATGGCAACAAGCTAGAATCACGAATCTTTGATAGAACGAAACAAGATTCAAGGGAAAACTCTTCTTCGGTCTTCAAAAGTAGAGAATGATGACGAGAAACACCACCATGAATTATTTAGGCTCTCCGGAAGAATCAAAAGCGAAGAGATTTAGCCAACGATGAAAAGAATTTAGCCGATCTTGGAGAAAGGCATTTTGCCTGATGATAACTCATTCTCACGTCAAACTTCAAAGAGAAATTTGAGGATAGCTCCGGGAAAATAAGAAGAGTCAGGTAAGATCCTGGGAAAAGACCTGTGGGTTAGGGCCCGCTCAAAAGAAACACCGTTGAAATGAATACTTGAAAAGGAGAATGCACCAGTTGAATTAAATGGCTTGAATGAGATAACAACCTCGAGAGATCTTGAATGCATGAGAATAAACACTAGCATCTTCTGAGATATCTTCAGCACTCCGGAACAAATGAATAGCGAGAGGTGACTGATTAAGAATTGCACCGGCATGAGAAAGCATTGAAATGAGGAAAAAGGATATGATCCACAAATCTTGACTTGAAACCACCAAAGATGAAAAGAATGAAGAATGACAAACTTGGAGCTCCATTAGAATCTTCAGGAGAATCACCGGATAAGAACATTCAAAGACAAAAATGAAGAGTCTTCACATGAATAAAATGGATACATTATTAAGAAATCCAAGTCCTTGAAGAAAAGGGGTGGGAGGGCGGGAAAAACAAAGACAACTTGGAGATGGATGAAACAAACACCATTGAGAAAATTGAGATTAAATCTTGCGGATGTTGAAAATGAACAGATCCACTTGAAGGGAGACACGCCGGTGAGAAGAATTGACATGACAATCTCAATAAACGAGAAGGATTAGTATTCACATAGGAATACGAGAACACCATTTAGGGAAGGTATGGAATCAACACTTGACATTGAAGCAACTCGAATACCACAACTCAAAACAAAACAATTATTAGCTTGCAGAATAAGCCGGAACAAACATATGATAGAGATTTCGTCTGAAGTTTTCGTGGTGGGGTCTACACGGGCTCGATCGTACAACACCATCATGTACAAGGCAGTGCACATGACATACGAAGCGTCCCCGAGTCGGCATAGCCAAGGACTCTTTAAGACACAACGAGACCACTGTAAAACCGACCGTGGATAGGCGGACCACTAGACGTCGAACCCCAATTTCATATCATACATCTGTCGGAAAGATATCCTAAGAGCTACTTGAATTCCCACTTATAAACTCCCGAAATTTTTCTGGTTATGCAATCAGGTGTTGGGGATACAGGGGAAGCATAATATCTCACCCAAAACTAGCAAATCCTACATCCAGCTGTATCCATCCTTCTACACATAACCAAGAAACCTTCGGAAATCATCTACCTCAACCTTTGAAAAGTATCCGTTATACGAGTTATGGCAATACTCCCGAACTCCCGCCCCAGTACTGGGTGGCGTCGAGGTTATCTCACCAACAACTGCATAAAAGAGATTTTCGATGTCGGCGAACTAAACTCAGGTATTCCAGAACTGCAACGATAAAATTGTGACGACAACACCTCGGAGCTCAACTCCCCGGGACACTGCCACAACCCCTAAATGACAGGAGGCACCAAGAGCAATGTTCTCGTCACAAAACCATCCGAACGTTTCCAAGATACCCGTGTGATCCTAAATTTTTTTTTTGTGAAATTTTGAGAAGAGAAGAGTCAAAACTCTACATCAGGATGCCTTACCAGAGCGATGAAGGGACTGGGGAGTAAAAAGAATTCCTAAACTCTCCGATATATAATTCCTAAATGACTCAAACATTTTTTTCTATACTCAAACTGGGCTGCTAAAAACGATCAAGCAGTGGGGGCTCCTAAGGTCGGGGAAGGCTCTGATACCAACTTGTAACGCCCTCGATGCGGCTATATCTCCCATGTGTCGAAGCACGACTTAGAGGCATAACCGCATTGAAAGCAATGTCGCAAGTGAGGTAATCTTCACACAACCCATGTAAATAAGTAAAGGGGAAAGGTACATAGTTGGCTTACAATCGCCACTTCACACAAAAAAACATGAATAAAGCATTACAACATCCAAATACAATCAAGGTCCGACTACGGAACCAAAATAAAAGAAGAACCCCAAATGCGACAAGGTCCCCAATCGACCCCAACTGGGCTCCACTACCGATCAACTAGAACGGAACAACATAAAGGACACGATCTTCCTCGAGCTCCTCCTTGAGCTTGGTTGCATGACCTGCTCGGTTCAACGGCACCTGCAAGCTGGTTTTGGAAGTATCTATGAGCCACAGGGACTCAGCAATCTCACAACCTCGCGATCAAGACTATTTAAGCTTATAGGTAAGGTGAAAGGTATGAGGTGGAGCTGCAGCAAGCGACTAGCATATATGGTGGCTAACATACTCAAATGAGAGCGAGAAGAGAAGGCAAAAGCACGGTCGAACAACTATGATCAAGAGGTGATCCGAGAACAACCTACGTCAAACATTACTCCAACACCGTGTTCACTTACCGGATTCCGCCGAGAAGAGACCATCACGGTAACACACGCGGTTGATGTATTTTAATTAAGGTCGACTTCAGGTTTTCTACAACCGGACGTTAACAAATTCCCATCTACCCATAACCGCGGGCACGGCTTTTGAAAGTTCAAATCCCTGCAGGGGAGTCCCAACTTATCCCATGACAAGCTCTCACGGTCAACGAAGGATATACCTTCTCCTGAGACATTCCGATCAGACTCGGTATCCTGGTTCTACAAGACAACTTCGACCAGTTAAAACAAATACAGCAACATCGCCCGAATGTGCCGACAAATCCCGATAGGAGCTGCACATATCTTGTTCTCAGGGCACACCGGATAAGCTAAGTGTACAAAAGCCGACATAACCCAAGTTGCCAAGGGATGTCCCTGCACGGTGCTCTGGGTTGGACCAACACTCAGAGGAGCACTGGCCCGAGGGTTTAAATAAAGATGACCCTTGAGTCTGCAGTACCCAAGGGAAAGAAAAGGCTAGGAGGCAAATGGTAAAACCAATGTTGGGCCTTGATGGAGGCGTTTTATTCAAGGCAAACTGTCAAGGGGTTCCCATTATTACCCAACCGCGTAAGGAACGCAAAATCTGGGAACATAACACCAATATGACGGAAACTAGGGCGATAAGAGTGGAACAAAACACCAGGCATAAGGCCGAGCCTTCCACCCTTTACCAAGTATATAGATGCATTAATTAAATAAGAGATATTGTGATATCCCAGCAAGTAACCATGTTCCAACAAGGAACGATCTCCATGTTCCAATAAGGAACAAACTTCAATCTTCACCTGCAACTAACAATGCTATAAGAGGGGCTGAGCAAAGCGGTAACATAGCCAATCAACGGTTTGCTAGGACAAGGTGGGTTAGAGGCTTGGTTCAACAATATAGGAGGCATGGTAAGCAAGTGGTAGGTATCGTAGCATAGGCATAGCAAAAGACCGAGCAACTAGCAAGCAAAGATAGAAGTGATTTCGAGGGTATGATCATCTTGCCTGAGATCCCGCAAGGAAGAAGAACGAGTCCATGAAGAAGACAAACGGACGTAGATGAACGGGTCCTCACAAACGCGATGTTACCGGAACCAAGCCAAAGAAGCAAACACCAGAAAGAAGCACACAACATAGTAAACAACCAACACATGAACAAGGTATGATATGCGGGATGCGGTATGCGATGCATATGCATGATTTGCAAGGTAATGAATGAACCTGGCCTCAATTTGGAAATCCAAGTGTTCCACTGGAAAGGTGAGATAAAATCGCTTGAAAACGATATAAAGAACGTCGGAATCGGAGTTACGGTTTGGAAATGGCAAGCCATTCAAATATGGCACCGGTCTACGATATACAGCAAGTAGCCATCTAAATGCAACAAGATGAACATGCTACAGCACCCAAACATGGCATCGAAATACATCGCAGGGATCCATACATGATGCTTAACAAAAGATGAACACTCAGCTACGGCCAATTCATCCATTAGCAGGTTCAAATAAGCATGGCAAAAGTGCATTTGGTAAACAGATCTCAGACTTAGTGAAATTAACACTTGTCTGGAATTTCAGATCAGGTAGCACACTTTGGAGCATGAAAACTATATGCTACAGGAACTTAACATGGCAAAGTAAAGCATGGCATGGAGCTACTAAAGGAGCTTAACAAAAGTCCCTTAGTGACCTTGAGCCAAAAGGGATCAAAAAATACAATTGCAAGCATGTCAACATGGCAAAAACATAATCAGATCACAGACTTAGTGAAAAACTGGAGCATGCAAATATGATAGCAAGTAGGCATGTTTACGAGCTCGAAGCACTCACTACAGAGCAAGGCATGACAATCTAAGCATACACCCATCGAGAATACATATCATATAAGCTAGGCATGTCAAGAACAATAACATAGCATGCACGGATCAACTACAACATCCTCGGCAAAATCGCTAACAAGTAAACAATCTGCCCAGATTCACGAAATAGCAAAAGTAGAGCTCGATTGACTCAAGCTAGGGTGCTCCATAATTGCAAACAAAGACATGGATGGATAGAGCACTACAAGATTAACAAAACACCCTTACTGATCATCCTCAAAAGAGGCACGGATCACTAGGAAACAACATGAACATATGGCATATTGAAATAAACAGATCAAGGACTTAGTGGAATTGCTAAGTCCCTGAAATCAACACTAACGAATGCACAACTTTGCAAGATTGTGCTAGTCACCACACACATCACAAAAATACATGGATGGCACCTCTGGAAAGATGGCCAAGCATATAACAAAACACATGTAGAGCTCATGGGCATATCATGCACACATTAATTATGGCAAAAATGACAAATATCTAAATGGAGCAGCAGATCTGACAGTTATCTCAAATGGCATACTTCCAACAGCATTTCGGGCGTCAAGATGAACTCAAATGAAAATGATGCAATGAGATGAAATGATGTGCTCTCTGAGACGAACATTTCTATATGCTACACGCTCAAAACGGATCTACGAATGCAGAGTTACGACATGATGAACAAGGGCATTTGAAACACGGAAATCTCGGGGACTTAGCGAAATTTTACCTCCGCGAAAGTCAACGCGGGAAGGAGGGATCCGGGACGGAGCGGATCGGGACGCGGGGCGTGTTTGGTTCGGACCGGGTGGATCTCGTCCCACCCGGCTGGATCTAGGACGGGGCGGCGGCCGGAGATGACGGAGCTCGCCGGCGAGGCATGCCGGCGCGGCTGCCGAGGCGCGCCGCGGCAAGGAGAGGCGACGGGACATCGGACGGTGGAGGAGCAGACCTGCGACGGCGATGGGTGGCGCCGGCGATGAAGGAACATGGCGGCAGGGCGATGGCGGTGAGGAGAGGTGCGGACACCTGTGGAATGGCGCGGCGGCGCGGCGAGCGAAGTCCGGCGCGGTGGCGGTGCGCTGCGGTGGCCGGCGCAGCTCCGGTGGCCGGAAGCCGAGAAGACGGCGGGCGGCGCGCGCGGGGTCCTCCGCGGGTGGCGGCGGCGGTGGTTGGGCCCCGCGGGCCTGCGATGGGCCTGGACGGTCGGCGCGGTGAAGGGAGAGGGGAGAGAGGGTGAGGCGCTGAGGTGGCGACGGCCGGTTGGCTGCGGCGGCGAGGAGGGCGACGTGGCGGCCTCTGGTTGGTCGGAGTGAGGTGGAGGCTGGACGTGTCCGGCGGGCACGGACATGTCCGGCGGCGGAGTGGGAAGACGCTAGGGTTTTGGACTGCGCGAAAAATCGGGGAGAGCCACATATTTATAGGTAGAGGGAGCTAGGAGAGTCCAAATGAGGTGCGGTTTTCGGCCACGTGATCGTGATCGAACGCTCTAGATGATGGAGAGGGTTTTGGTGGGTTTTGGTCCAAATTGGAAGGGTGTTGGGCTGCAACACACACGAGGCCTTTTCGGTCCCTCGGTTAACCGTTGGAGTATCAAACGAAGTCCAAATGGTACGAAACTTGACAGGTGGTCTACCGGTAGTAAACCAAGGCCGCATGACAAGTCTCGGTCCAATCCAGAAATGTTTAATTCCCACACACGAAAAGAAGGTAGAAAGGGACACCGGGTGACATAGGAGCGCCAGATTGCAAAACGGACAACGGGGTAAAAGCTCGGATGCATGAGACGAACATGTATGCAAATTAAATGCACATGATGACATGATATGCAATGCAAGACACGCAAGCAATGACAAGGCAACAACAGCGAATAACTGGACGACACCTGGCACAACAGCTCGGGGCGTTACAACATATGAATATGGAGAAGAAAATCCTCGATCCATACCGCGGGATCAGTTGTTCCATCATATGATTCGATATTCGTGGTTTTAAACCCTACCGGGAATTCATGCTCCATTATTTCGCAGTGAAGCGGATTGGGTGTGCGACGCCTCTATATTGGGACACGTCGCGACGTAGCTTATATGGAGTCCGTCTGCGGTTTTCGGCCCGGGCATGACTAGACTTGTCCTGTCCAAATAGGTAGCCGATGTTCCGTGTCGAGGAACGTCCTCGCGATCCGTAGATTGATCTGGTATGTCCTGCTCTACTATCCAGGTCCTGCCGAGGGCCGTATGTATGACCCCGAGTTGTTTTATCTCTATTTTTTCTTTGGGGTGAGGCGGGCTGTTGTTCGGCTTGAGCTGCCGCTTTATCCCGACTGCATGGTGCTCGGTTAGCTCATTGTCCTGACCACGTGGTACAGGCTCCGACACTTCCTTATCAAACTGAGGTAGTAATCTGTGCTGCGGGTAACCCTTGGTTGTGCGCATGGGGCCGTATTCTTCGGCCACTATCCATCTATCGTTGAGCAGGTCTTGGTCAGCTTGAAGATGCTGCTTTGTCTTTTTCAGGATCCTTGCAGTGGCTAATAGCCGGCGTTTAAAGCGCTCTTGCTCGAGTGGTTGCTCAGGCAAGATGAAATCCTTGTCGCCGAGGCTCTCCTCATCCTCGGAGAGCGGAAGATAATTACTGTCCTTCGAGTCTTCGTGTATGGCCTATTCATGCGGGCTATCGTGCACGTCTTCTAGTTCATCCTGTTCGGATGTTGCCCCAACAGGGGCTTCATTGTCTTCGGCATCACCCGGGGTTTTGTTTTATCCGGTGCCGGTATTACTGTCTCTTTACACGACGTGACTTAGAGCGGCACCACTGATGCCGATGTCTGGGCTGTGTCTCAGGAGGTTCATCCTCAACTGGATCTTCTTTGTCATCGTCGTTAGTTTCTTTGGGTGTATCCACCGTGTATACGTCATATGAAGAAGTGATCGTCCCGCACGCGGTGAGTGGCGGGTTTCAGCCCTGCTCTTCTTCGGCATCGTCGTCTATACCGTCAAAGTCTTTAGAGCCGTAATCGAGCATGTCAGTTAAGTCCTCGACAGTGGCTATGGAGTGGGTGGCGGGTGGGAAGCAAGATTCTCCATCATCAGCCCCTAGTTCGAACCAAACATAGTTCGACCGTGAGTCCCCCGCCAAGGACAGGTTTTTCAATGAGTTTAGCATGTCGCCCAAAGGCGAGTGCTGGAAGATGTCTGCGGCGCTAAATTCGAAGATTCGTAAACGATCAAGTTCGGTGTTTGTGGGCTCACATGATTCGGAACTTAAGACCGAAGACGAGTCCAAAGTTCCGGTGGCACAGGTATCGCGTGAGGTCAAGTGTATGTGCGGCTCCAACGCCGGGGAATCTGTGGCCTCCGTGGCGGGGTTGAGCTTCCCGTCCTTGGATGGCGCAGTCTGCTCCGGATCTAAGGCCAGAGCAGTTATGGGAGCTGTCTCCTAGGTGCAGTCCGATGATAGATTTAGGTCATGTCCCTCGGGGTGGCCAGGAGTGGTAGTCGTGGTCTCGAATCCGGCGAAGATCAAGTCCCCACGAATGTCTGCAATGTAGTTCAAGCTCCCAAATCTGACCTGATGGCCAGGGGCGTAGCTTTCGATCTGCTCCAGATGGCCAAGCGAGTTGGCTCGTAGAGCGAAGCCGCCGAACATGAAGATTTGTCCGGGGAGGAAGGCTCCCCCTTGGGCAGCATCGTTGTAGGTGGTTGAAGGAGCCATCGAACCTCTTGCTGACAGCACAGTGGAACTCTCAATGAAAGCACCAATGTCGGTGTCAAAACCGGCGGATCTTGGGTAGGGGGTCCCGAACTGTGCGTCTAAGGTCGATGGTAATAGGAAACAGGGGACACAATGTTTTACCCAGGTTTGGGCCCTCTCTATAGAGGTAATACCGTACGTCCTGCTTGATTGATCTTGATGAATATGAGTGAGGGAGTCCTGGATTAGGGGTGTCTGGATAGCTGGACTATACCTTCGGCCGGACTCCTGGACTATGAAGATACAAGATTGAAGACTTCGTCCCGTGTCCGGAAGGGACTTTACTTGGCGTGGAGGGCAAGCTTGGCGATACGGATATGTAGATCTCCTACCATTGTAACCGACTTAACCCTAACTCTCCCCGGTGTCTATATAAACCGGAGGGTTTTAGTCCGTAGAACAACATACAGAACAACAATCATACCATAGGCTAGCTTCTAGGGTTTAGCCTCTCTGATCTCGTGGTAGATCTACTCTTGTACTACCCATATCATCAATATTAATCAAGCAGGACGTAGGGTTTTACCTCCATCAAGAGGGCCCGAACCTGGGTAAAACTCCGCGTCCCTTGCCTCCTGTTACCATCCGGCCTAGACGCATAGTTCGGGACCCCCTAATCGAGATCCGCCAGTTTTGACACCGACATTGGTGCTTTCATTGAGAGTTCCTCTGTGTCGTTGCCGTTAGGGTTGATGGCTCCTACGATCATCAATAGCGATGCAGTCCAGGGTGAGACCTTCCTCCCCGGATAGATCTTCGTCTTCGGGGGCTTCGCACTGCGGGCCAATTCACTTGCCCATCTAGAGCAGATCGAAAGCTATGCCCCTAGCCGTCAGGTCAGATTTGGAAGTTTAAACTACACGGCTGACATCCGCGGGGACTTGATCTTCGACGGATTCGAGCCACTGCCGAGCGCGCCGCACTGTCATGACGAGCATGATCTAGCTCTGCCGCCGAACAGTGCCCTGGAGGCCGCACTCGCATCGGTCTGGACCCTTAATTCGGAGCCAACTGCGCCGATCAAGGACGGGTGGTTGGACGCCGCCTCAGGGGCTGCGATCCCAATGGTGATCGAGCCGAACACCAGCCCCGCACTCCGTGATACTCGTGACTCCAAGGAGCCGGACTCCTCTCCGGACTCCGAACCTTCCGCGCCCCTGCTGATCGAATCCGATTGGGCACCGATCATGGAGTTTACTGTCGCGGACATCTTTCAGCACTCGCCTTTCGGCGATATTCTGAAGACACTAAATCTCTCTCTTTATCAGGAGAGCCCTGGCCGGACTACGGTTAGCAAGGTTGGGATACGGACGATAAAGAAATTCAAAGCCCACCCACCACCCACTTTGTAGCCACTGTCGACGATTTAACCGACATGCTCGACTTCGACTCGGAAGACATCGACGGTATGGACACCGATGAAGGAGCCGATGAAGAACTAGCGCCTATTGGGCCCTGGAAAGCCACCTCATCATATGACATATACATGGTGGACACCCGAAAAGAAGGAGATGGCGATGGAACAGCGGAGGATGACCCCTCCAAGAAACAGCCTAACCGCCGGCGTCAGCGGCGCCGTTCAAAATCCCACCAAAACAAATACGGTGATTCCAGCACGGAGATAATAATACTCCAGAGAGTGCCGAAGAAAACCCCCTCCAGCAAGATTCAGCACAAGAGGATGGAGAAACCAGCCCTCATGAGAGAGCGGCAGACAAAGAGGTCGAGGACGATAATCATATGCCTCCCTCCAAAGACGAGGCAAGCCTTGACGACGACGAATTCGTCGTGCCAGAGGATCCCATCGAGCAAGAGCGTTTTCAGCGCAAGCTTATGGCCACGGCAAGAAGCCTCAAGAAAAAACAGCAATAGCTTAGAGCTGATCAAGATTTTCTAGTCGACAGATGGACTGAAGTCCTTGCGGCCGAAGAGCATAAACTCGAACGCCCCTCCAAGAGCTACCCAAAGCTCAGGTTGCTACCCCGATTAGAGGAGGAAGCACCTAAACCTACATCACCAGCACTTGATTAGCGACAGAGAGGCCTCCCGGCCCTCCACTCAAGCCGCACCCCATACCAAGGCACGGGAAAATGCGCCTGACCTGCGAGATATGTTGGAGGACAAGGCAAGGCAAACAAGATTGGTCTACGGATCGCGTGGGCGCCCCATGACTCGAGACGGTAACCGTCATGCCGGACACAAATCCGGTAGGGTCGAACACAGTAGACAAAGCTCATTGGAGCTACATCGTGATATAGCCTAGTATAGAGGCGCCGCACACCCACTATGCTTCACAGACAAAGTAATGGATCATCAAATCCCCGAGGGTTTCAAACCCGTAAACATCGAATCATATGATGGAACAACAGATCCTGCGGTATGGATCGAGGATTATCTCCTTCATATCCACATGGCCTGCGGCGATGATTTCCACGCCATCAAATACCTCCCACTCAAGCTTAAAGGACCAGCTCGGCATTGGCTTAACAGCTTGCCAACAGGATCAATCAGTTGTTGGGAGGACCTGGAAGCCGCATTCCTCGACAATTTCTAGGGCACTTATGTGCGACCCCCAGACGCCGATGACCTAAGTCACGTAATTCAGCAGCCAGAGGAATCGGCCAGGCAATTCTAGACACGGTTCCTAACAAAGAAAAATCAAATAGTCGACTGTCCGGAGGCAGAGGCCCTAGCAGCCTTTAAGCACAATATCCGTGAGGAGTGGCTTACCCGGCACCTTGGACAGGAAAAGCCGAAATCTATGGCAGCACTCACGACACTCATGACCCGCTTTTGCGCAGGAGAAGACAGCTGGCTTGCTCGTAGTAACAATATGACCAAGAACCCTAGTAATTCGGATACCAGGGACAGTAGTGGCAGGTCGCGTCGCAACAAGCAGAAGCGCCGCATTAACGGCGACAATGCTGAGGATACGTCAGTTAATGCCGGATCCAGAGGCTATAAATCTGGTCAGCGGAAAAAGGCATTCAAAAGAAATCCTAGGGGCCCGTCCAGTTTGGACCGAATACTCGACCGCTTGTGCCAGATACATGGCACCCCCGAAAAGCCGGCCAATCACACCAACAAGGATTGTTGGGTGTTCAAGAAGGCATGCAAGTTAAATGCCGAAAATACCGACAAGGGGCTGCATAGCGATGACGACGAAGAGCCCCGGCCGCCGAACAACAGTGGACAGAAGGGTTTTCCCCCACAAGTGCGGACGGTGAACATGATATACACAACCCATATCCCCAAGAGGGAGCGGAAGCGCGCGTTAAGGGACGTATACGCGGTAGAGCCAGTCGCCCCAAAGTTCAACCCATGGTCCTCCTGCCCGATCACCTTTGATCGAAGGGACCATCCCACTAGCACCCGTCATGGCGGATTCGCCACATTGGTTCTAGACCCAATTATTGACGGATTTCATCTCACTAGAGTCCTTATGGACGGCGGCAGCAGCCTGAACCTGCTTTACCAGGATACAGTGCGGAAAATGGGCATAGATCCCTCGAGGATTAAGCCCACCAAAACAACCTTTAAAGGCGTAATACCAGGTGTAGAGGCCAACTGTATAGGCTCAGTCACACTTGAAGTGGTCTTCGAATCTCCGGATAATTTCCGAAGCGAGGAGTTAATCTTCGACATAGTCCCATTCCGCAGCGGCTATCACGCACTGCTCGAGCAAACCGCATTCGCCAAGTTCAACGCGGTACCTCACTACGCATACCTTAAGCTCAAGATGCCAGGCCCTCGAGGAGTAATTACGGTCAATGGAAACACCGAACGCTCCCTCCGAACGAAGGATCACACGGCGGCCCTTGCAGCGGAAGTACAAAGCAGCCTCTCCAGGCAGTTCTCCAGTCCGGCCATTAAACGTCCGGACACCGTCAAGTGCGCCCGGAGTAACCTACAACAAGACCGCTTGGCATGTTCTGAGCAGGCCTAGCAATATGGCCCCAACCCCAGCCTTCACAAAAATGCGACACCAGTGCTTCCCGTACATAACTACGCTCTAGAAATACCATGGGTACAGGGGGAGGGGCACCATCACGGCACGCCCAAAACACGGCTTAAACCGCACCAGGGGCTGCCGTTTTTTAATTTTCTCTTACTTTCAGGACTCCATTCTTCGGAAGGCCTGTTCAGCAGTTCAATTGCCGCACAAACGATGTAAGAACCAGGGAAGCAGACAAGCCATGCCACATTACGGAACTCCCAGGTGGTCTCTATCACGAGCAATATACCTGTTTCGCATACCATTCCACAGCCTGCCCCTGGAAAGGACATGTTAAATAGTCCAACCTTTTGCTTATCCCATTATTTGTATCATTCTGCTTTGATCGCAGCCCTTTTTAATAAACAATGCATAGCTTTTGTCTATTTTTGCATTACCTTTTTTACAAATATATGTTCCTTAACGACATGTTGCACCCATACACTTTGGTACGGCCAAAATACGCCAGGGGCTTTAGTACCCCTCCATATGGTGTGAGAAGTCCGAACACTTTAACAAGTGCGGCACCCCAAACTTATAGCATTATATGCATCGGCTCCGAATCATGTCTTGGGTCAATAGTTGGGTTTGCCCGGCTCCTATGTTTTGGTGCCTTATGTTCCGTTATATCGGCTAAGGTAGCACTAGGAGAACTACTGCGATTGTGCCCCAGTTGAGCTGGGTCGAGCACCTCAGTAGAGAAAGCTAAAACTGATTGTCATGATGAAGCGAGAGCTGGTCGCTATTCGAGAGGTTTTTCGAGTCCCTAAAGACTTATGCCGCTTAGAGCGAGGAGTCGGATCTGTCCGGCCAAGGCATGGATAGCGCCCCGAACTCGGTCTTTCGAATACCAGGGGCTTCACCGTAATTTAAAATTATAGAATTCTATGGCTAAGTCAGAGTGTTCAAGCATTATAGTCCGATTGCCTTGTTCGTTGTGCTGAGCGCCTCCCTCGAAGGACCCAAACATGGGAAAAAGAGCGCTCAGGTTTATCCCCGAACACCCCAGCACTAACGGCACAGGGGCAGAAGCTGACGACTCGCCATCTCTCAGAATTGATAAACAGCCGCACAAAAGGTAATATTTTAAATTCCAACAGCATTGCTTAGCGCATATGAACAAGTTTTCAGCGCACAGGACAAAACGAGTGAGTTTTACTCAAAAATTACATCCCTAGAACATTCATCCGCCATAAGGCAGGCACCCTTCAGAACATCCTTATAATAATTCTCGGGCTTGCGATGCTCTTTCCCCGGCGGTGGCCTGTCCTTCACAAGCTTCTCAGCATCCAGCTTGCCCCAATGCACCTTAGCACGGGCAAGGGCCCTACGGGTACCTTCAATGCAGACAGAGCGCTTGATGACTTCGAGCCTTGGACAGGCCCCCACCAGCCGCCGCACCAGCCCGAAATAGCTCCCAGGCAGAGCCTCTCCAGGCCACAGCCGAACTATGAGACCCTTCATGGCCTGTTCGGCCGCCTTGTGGAGCTCGACTAGTTGCTTCAGCTGGTCGCTCAGGGGCACGGGGTGTCCGGCCTCAGCATACTGAGACCAGAACACCTTCTCTATCGAGCTGCCCTCCTCGGCTCGATAGAATGCGGCAGCATCAGACACACTACGGGGAAGATCAGTGAAGGCTCCTGGAGAACTCCGGATTCGGGTAAGTAACAAGTAACTCACGTTTACATGTTTACTTTGCATAAAGAATGCCTTACCCGCCGCTATCTTCTTCAGCGCATCCAACTCCTGGAGGGTCTTCTGGGATTCGGCCTTGGCAGACTTGGCATCTTTAATAGCCACCGCAAGCTCGGACGCTCGCGTCTTTGAGTCAAGCTCCAAACTCTCATCTTTTTTCATGAGAGCCTGGAGCTCTTGCCGCACCTTGCCAACCTGGGCCTCATACTTCTCCCGCTCGATGCGCTCCATGGCCGCCCTCTTCTTGGCCTCGACCAGCGCTTGCTTAAGGGTCGCCACCTCAGACGTGGCCCCTACAATAGCCACGATACTCCTGTCATTTTTTGCAATTGCACTTTTTATATATATACTTAAACAAGGTATTTCTTACCTTCATTATCCTCGAGCTGCTTCTTGGCACGCCCGAGCTCTTGCTCGGACCGCTCGAGGTTCCGCTTTAGCGTGTCCACTTCCGCAGTCAGTGCGGCGGACGCCAGCAGAGAAGCCTGCATACGCATATTGACTCCTTTTTGTTAGACTCCTGTGAATTTTATTTGATCCTGTATTCGGCTTTTCTTCCCGAACGCCAAACAGAGCATCAGGGGCTACTGTCTATGCGGTAATATTATTTACACATCCTTTACTTACCTCAAAGCCTGTTAAAAGGCTAGTACAAGCTTCAGTCAGTCCGCTCTTGGCGGACTGAACCTTCTGGACCACCGCACTCATAATGGTGCGGTGCTCCTCATCGATGGAGGTGCCTTTGAGCGCCTCCAACAGATTGTCCGGCGCCTCCGGTTGGACGGGGGTCACCAGCACGGTGGGCTTGCTCCTCTTGGAAGGAGGTCCCCCGCCGGACTCTGGAACCTTTGAAGGTTCCAAAGCGGTGTCCGGTCTAGAGCCGGACTTGGAGCCCTGGGGGGTTTTATCCCCTTTACTCCTGGAGTCCGGGAGGTCGCCTTGCGGCGCCTCCAGGACCACCTCCTCCCGGCTGGGAACCTGTTGAGACAACACTTCCGTGTCGTCCGTAGGGCGGGGGAGGAAGCCGTCGGAAGCGAATTCACATCCGACGAGTCCAGTGAACCGCTCGACGATGCGTCGAGCCGGTCTTTGGGTGGGCTGCATAATCATATTCGACATAAGGGAAAGCTGTGCAATAAAGGAATACTATGAATTACTCTAGTATCCGGGTACTTACAATTTCGCCAGGGGCTTGGCCCTGAGCGGCCACTCTTCTCTGCAAGGTTGGAAAAAGCGGTAGGCGTAAGCGAGGTGGTTGGCCTTCGCCTAGTGCTTAGGCGATGCTTAAGCACCCTAGGCGTAGCCTAGGCGGTAATATATATTCTACTATCAGGGTGTATTTGTGGTTATTATATGTGCATTGATGTTAATTTAGGGCAAATAAATAAGTTAACTACGAGCTACTACCATTTGAATATGTGAGGTTTGGCATTTCAGTTCAATATGGTACGATTTCTCGCTTGGGTAAACAATTTGTTGCATGCACTGCCTAGACTGCCATTTATGCCCTAGGCGAGGCGTTTGGCCATTGCCTAGTGCCTAGGTGTGCCTAAGCGCCTCCTAGGCACTGCCTTTTGCAACAGAGCTTCTCCGCCATCGTCGGCATCGGTGGAGTAGTCCGAGGGAAGGGTTCTCCCCTTCTTGGACCCTTCGGCCTCCCCAGTGAGGGCGGCCTTCCTTTTCTTCTCTCCTCCCGCTGGGGGTGGAGGTCTCTTCTTCCTCCTCCTCGTCTTCACGGGAGGAATGCGCCTTGGAGTCGTCGGATGATGAACCCGACACCTCCTAGCGTCGGGCACTCTTTCGAGTCCCTGTGGCCTTCTTCGTGGCCTTCTTCTCCGGCACCACATCGGGTGCCAGAACCAGCAGCTTCGCCAAGCGGGCATCGGCTGGGTCTTCGGGCAAAGGAGCCGGACAGTAGATCTGTCCGGACTTCGCCTGCCAAACCTGTCAAAGGTAAGGGAGCTTAGATCCCGGATAGAGTTAAACTATGAAAAACTAATACCCTGTAAAAGGTACAAACAACTTACCGCACTAGCGTGACGTTGCACGCTGAATCCGCGATCCTCAGTAGCGGATGCGGGAGCCTCGGCACCCTTGAAAAGCACCTTCCAGGCATCTTCGTACGTTGTGTCGAAGAGCCTGCTCAGAGTTCGGTGCTACGCCGGGTTGAACTCCCACAGATTGAAGGCCCGTTGTTGACACGGGAGGATCAGGTGGATGAGCATAACCTGGACTACGTTGACAAACTTGAGCTGCTTGTCCACCAGGGTTTGGATGCATGTTTGCAGTCCAGTCACCTCTCCTTTGCTGCCCCATGACAGGCAGGTCTCTTTCCAGGACGTGAGCCGCATTGGGGGTTCGGACCGGAACTCGGGGGCTGCGACCCACTCAGGGTCGCACGGCTCGGTGATGTAAAACCACCCCGATTGCCACCTGAGGTAGTCCTGGATTAGGGGGTGTCCGGATGGCCGGACTATACCTTCAGCCGGACTCCTGGACTATGAAGATACAAGACTGAAGACTTCGTCCCATGTCCGGAAGGGACTTTCCTTGGTGTGGAAGGCAAGCTTGGCGATACGGATATGCAGATCTCCTACCATTGTAACCGACTTTGTGTAACCCTAACCCTCTCCGGTGTCTATATAAACCGGAGGGTTTTAGTCCGTAGGACAACATACAGATCAACAATCATACCATAGGCTAGCTTCTAGGGTTTAGCCTCTCCGATCTCGTGGTAGATCTACTCTTGTACTACCCATATCATCAATATTAATCAAGCAGGACGTAGGGTTTTACCTCCATCAAGAGGGCCCGAACCTGGGTAAAACTTCGTGTCCCTTGCCTCCTGTTACCATCCGGCCTAGACGCACAGTTCGGGACCCCCTACTCGAGATCCGCCGGTTTTGACACCGACATTGGTGCTTTCATTGAGAGTTCCTCTGTGTCGTCGCCATCAGGAAGGATGCCACGCCCCGTCTTTAAAGACGGCACTGTTGCTAAGGGAGCTTTGTCTGTAGGCCAAACCCTCCGGCTAGGTGGTTTTCTTATGACCGCCTGTTCGGCTTCTGCGCCAATGATGACCTCTCACAGCCATCGAAAACAATCTTCATGTCAGCTCGGAACTCGCCGAGCAGTTAGATCCAATGGAGCTCTCCTCCATAAACGAGCTCTTGGATCGCATCGCCGCCCTGGGAGTCGCTACGGATTACGACCAGATTGGGCCTAAGCCCGATCTAAGAGAGATTAACTCTCCCCAAGTCACCCATCATGTTGCCGTGGTAGAGGGACAGTGCGGCGACCCCTCATCTATCTAAAGGACTAGCTACATCCGGATTCCCGATCCCTCCAAGCCGGATACCCGCGGAGGGGAGGATATCACTCAAGACCTGAACTTAGAGTCAGGCGATGGACTGGATTCATTGGACAACATCCAGGAATCCAAATTTTTTAGTTTGGAAATTCCTCGGCCTCTGAGCCTCAGATGGGGTGAGGCTTTGGATTTAATTCCACCCACCCACCCGAACATAAGCGATCTATCCCAAATTAGGCAAGAGCCCAAAGAAACAGTACATCATTACTAGGACAGATTCCTCCTAGTTATGAACAGGATGAAGGACTGCCGCGAGGAAGACACAATTTCATTCTTCTGCAATAATTGCACAAACAAGGGAATCCTCAATGCCATAAGTAGCCGTGATATTACACGCTTCGCTGACTTGGCATCCATAGTACAAAAGTACTGTGCGATGGAAAGCGCCTGGAAAACCGAAATAAAATTTTGGGACAATCCGGCCCTTAATACAAACCCAGTCCGAAATAAAAGGGTGCATCATCGCTGGACATCCGGGTCAAGCACCAAAAAGCAAAAACCCTCTATAGGGCATGGAACCGTATTGGAAGGATGGCTTAATGGACCCTGTAAAATTCACAATACAGAGGACGCCACACCAACTCACAGCCTTAGAGCATGTTGGATACTCCGGCAGGTGGCCAAAATTGGCGAAGATCTCCTAATTCCGGAGGCCACAGAAAGCCACCCAAGAGACACCAATACGGTATTAACAGTATTCGAGACTTCCGCATCAAATAACATGCGAAAAAGGACACTCCATAGCCTTGCCGAAATCTACCAAGTGGCAACAATAAACCCATGGAGTGACATGGCTATTACCTTTAATGCCAGTGATGAACCTAAATTCCGAACAACCCGAGTACCAGCCGCATTAGTCCTCAGTCCAATAGTGGACGGCTTTCGTCTTACCAAGGTACTCATGGACGGCGGCAACGGATTGAACCTCATTTATGAGGAAACCCTTCAAAAAATGGAAATAGACTGGAACTGCATTGAGCGAAGCAGCACAACCTTTAGAGGAATAATCCCCAGTCGAGAAGCATGCTGTACAGGAAAAATCACACTAGAAGTGGTGTTCGGCACGCCGGATAATTACAGGTCTGAAGAGGTCACATTCCATGTGGCTCCGTTCAGCAGCGGTTATCACGCTCTACTAGGGCGGGAAGCGTTTACAATCTTCCAAGCAATACCCCATTACGGGTACATGAAGCTCAAGATGCCCGGACTCAATGGGATCATCACTCTCGCTAGTGATCCGAACATATCACTCCGCGCCGAAAACAAGACAGCCGCACTGGCCCTCGAGGCACTATCCGAAGCCTTAGCGGCTGAGGAACTGACTGCGCTGCGCTCCATGGTGAATAGAGATGATGTCGTACTCGACAAAAGATCCAAGTTCACCTCCTTTAAACCGGCGGACGAAATAGTCAAATTCCAGGTCCATCCAACGGACCCCAATAAAATAGCTTCCATCGAGGCACATTTAAACCCTGATGTAGATGCCGCACTGCGAGAGTTCCTACGAGAGAACTGGAATCTTTTCGCCTGGCACCCTTCAGACATGCCAGGAATCCCATGCAGGCTGGCCGAGCACAGCTTAAATATCCTAAAAGAATTCAAACCTGTCAAGCAAGCTCTTCGGTGTTTTTCTGAACCTAAGTGACAGGCCATGGGAGAGGAGCTAGCAAAGCTATTGGAGGCCGGATTCATCAAAGATATAAAACATCCGGACTGGCTAGCAAACCTGCTGATGGTACCTAAGAAGGAAAAATCCTGGCGCCTGTGTGTTGATTTTAAAGACCTTAACAAGGCTTGCCCAAAGGATCCCTTCCCCCTCCCCCGCATCGATCAAATTATCGACGCTACCGCAGGACACGATTCTTTGTGTTTCCTCGATGCATATTCCGGCTACCATCAAATCAAGATGGCAGAATCAGACCAAGCCGCAACGGCATTTATCACACCATACGGCCCATTCTGCTTCAACACAATGCCCTTCGGGCTCAAAAACACCGGCGCAACATATCAGCGCATGATTCAGACATGTATGGCAAACTAGATCGGCAAAATGGTGGAGGCATATGTAGATGATGTGGTCGTCAAAACAAGACATGTCGAATCTCTAGTAGACGACTTGAGGCTCACATTTGATAACCTCCGAACATACGACATAAAGCTCAACCCGGAAAAATGCATTTTCGGCGTCCTAGCCGGAAAGCTCTTGGGCTTCATTGTATCCGGTAGAGGAATTGAAGCAAATCCAGCCAAGATCCGAGCTCTGTCACAATTGGATATCCCAAAGGACCTCAAACAAATACAAAAGTTAACCGGATACGTGGCGGCTCTAAGCCGCTTTATCTCCTGCTTGGGAGAAAAGGCCCTACCCCTTTACCGCCTCCTTCGGCGCACCGAACACTTCGAATGGACGGATGCAGCCACGGCCGGACTCGACGAAATAAAAGCCATATTGGCAACAAACCCAGTCCTGGCCGCGCCAAACATTGGCGAACCAATGCTATTGTACATTGTAGCAACACATCAGGTGGTAAGCGCAGTGCTCGTCGTCGAACGAGAAACGGACGGACACAAATTCCCCCCTCAAAAGCCGGTCTATAATGTGTCCACTGTCCTCACTCCGTGCAAATCACGATACCCGCATTATCAAAAGATTGCTTACGCGGTATTCATGGCATCCTGGAAACTACGACACTACCTTCAAGAGTGTTCAATAACAGTAGCCTCGGAAGTACCACTTAACGATATTATAAACAACCGTGACGCAACAGGCCGAATTGCAAAATGGGCCATTGAGATCCTCCCATTCGACATAACTTATAAGCCATGGCGAGCCATCAAGTCACAAGTTTTGGCCGACTTCGTCGCAGAATGGACGGAGGCCGAACTCCCTAAAGATTATGACACATATTCAAATTGGATCATGCATTTCGACGGCTCCAAGATTTTGGCCGGACTAGGGGCTAGTGTCGTTTTGACGTCCCCCACAGGAGACACAGTTCAATACGTACTCCAGATTATGTACAAAGACTCCAACAATGCAGCCGAATATGAGGCCCTTTTACATGGTCTCCGGATGGCAGTATACATGGGCATTCAACGCCTAGAAGTGTGCGGGGACTCGAACCTCGCAATATCCCAAATAAATGGAGACTTCGATGCCAAGGATCCAAAAATGGCAGCTTACCGCAACGCCGTCCTAAAAATGTCAGCTCGGTTCGAAGGGCTTGAATTTCACCATATAGCCCGGGAAAATAATCAGGCGGCAAATGTCCTGGCACGCATCGGCACAAAACACGATGTAGTCCCCCCAACATCTTCTTGGAAAGGTTGTTCAAGGCATCCATAGTATGGGAAGGGGAGCCGAACAATAACAGCCCGGACCCAACTGCCCTGCCCGACACCGAACATTCTGACACAATCGGAGGCTCTGCCAATGAAATAACACCTTCAGCCCACGTAATAATGGTCGCCATCGCCCCGTGGATAGAACCATTCCTCGCCTACCTTACTAGGCAGGAACTCCCCGAGGACCAAAATGAGGCATGCTGCATAGTGCGGTGATCCAAAGCCTACAGAGTCCACAAGGGAGAGCTTTATAAGAAAAGCACTACCGGAGTCCTTCAAAGGTGCATCTCCGAAGAGGAAGGGCGGAACCTCCTAGATGAAATTCATGCCAGACTCGGCGGTGATCATCACGCTGCAGCTCGGTCCCTTGTAAGCAAGGCCTTCTGTATAGGCTTTTATTGGCCAACGGCCCTGGCAGACGGCCAGGACTTAGTCCAACGATGCACCGGTTGCCAGCTCTTTGCAAACCAAAGCCATATGCCACCCACCGCCCTCCAAACTATCCCCATTACTTGGCCCTTCGCGGTCTGGGGGCTTGACATGGTTGGACCCCTTAAAGGCGGAACCCACAAGCAAAAATACTTACTGGTCATGGTGGATAAGTTCACCAAATGGATAGAAGCCAAGCCTGTTAAGACGGCCGAATTCGGACCGGTGATAGACTTTATATCTGGGGTTGTACACCGTTACGGCGTCCCCCACAACATCATCACTGATAACAGCACGAACTTTACGGCCGACGAGGTAAAACTCTGGTGCAAAAACATGGGCATCAAGCTCGATTATGCTTTCGTCTATCACCCACAAACTAACGGCCAGGTCGAACGTGCAAATGGTCTTATCATGAGCGGCATCAAACCCAGATAAGTGCGGTCCCTCAAGGAATCTAACACGCACTGGGAAGAGGAGCTCGACTCCGTACTCTGGGGGCTGCGGACCACGCCGAATCGCGCCACCGGATTCACACCATTCTTTATGGTGTATGGCGCAGAGGCAGTTTTGCCTTGCGACATAATTCATGACTCACCTCGAGTGCGCATGTACGAAGAAAGAGAAGGCGAGCTCGATCGGCAGGACAGTTTGGATGCATTGGAGGAGGAGCGCGATGTGGCAAAAGCCCGTTCCACATTCTATCAACAGCAGGCTCGAAGATACCAAAGCAGAGAAGTACGGGCCAAAAATTACAACGTTGGCGAATTAGTTCTACGCCTGCCGGACAAGAAAAAGGACAAACTCAAGCCCAAGTGGGAAGGTCCCTTCATAATTGACCAAGTCCTGACTGGTGGAGCGTACCGCCTGCGAGATGCATCGGATAACCGACTCGAGCCGAACCCATGGAATGCAGCCTGTCTCCGAAGATTCTATGCCTAGCGCCGGACTCTGTGTTCGTCTCCTTCCTTTGTCCATTTTATACATATACTGTCAGTCTTACATTTTTCTCCTTCACCCCTTCCTTTCTCTTATAGCCTTTAAAGGCTCATCAAATGACGTGCTATTCGCACTCATTAAACCTGGGGGCTTCTTTTACTAGAAGCTTATTTATACGGGCTTCATGCCCAACACATGTGTTACACTTCCGCATGTACCTTTTATTTCACCATTATATGCATCGATATGACTTAAGTTTTGGCCAAGCTGGGTTGCCTGGCTCCTATGCTTACCCCTATGTTCCCGATTATTCGGCTAGGCGGTAAAGGGAGCACCTCTGCGATTGTTACTGCCGGATCAGCCGGATGTGTACTTCAGACTGGGTGAAGCCAAAAGCTAGCGTTCTTAAGGGAATATTCGGTCGGTGACCTAAAAGATGATCTTTTCACTTATTTATTTATGGCCCCCCAGATGCTTTTTCCTGTGTCTTTCTCGCAGAATGGGCATGCACTTTAGGGCATGCCTCCCAGGGAAAGGAACCCCTAACGGAACTATTCTCCCTGGAAGATGTTTCTTACTAACCATGTAATATAACATAACTAGTCGGGCACTTGTCTGTTCACGCACTAATGACCTCTACGCCTGGTCTCCACGCATTCCCCGGTTCTTATATAGCCGCATAGGAATTCGGACACACTCCGGACCGTCAGGTCCCGAGGCTGAAGCGAAAAGGTCGGCCATGACAAACGATCTACAATCCGGCTAGAAGGCATTATAAATGTCAATTAAATTACATAGTCATTCTGACTGATTGTATTCCTCTTCAATACCATCTAACAGGCTGTCTAATTTATAGTCCTGCTAGGAATACTTTGCGGCCAATTCTACTTGGCCGTATACTAAGCTTACAGGGATCTCCTTCCCATTGGGCCCCACAGGACCGACCTCGGCCATGTGGTTGGGGTCAGCCTTTGTGTACCGCGTCTTCACCATGGCCCAGGCCTCCCTAGCGCCTTGACAGCAGGCCGATATCTTCCGCAATCGGAAGCGCCGCCGTGCTCCCTTTAGCTTCTCTGCAAGATCTCCAAGACCTTCGGGCATGGAGATGGATGGCCACAGGGCCTGGGCAACGCCTTGCATCGCTTGCCGAACTCGGTCGAGCAGTTGCGGGAGCTCGGGAAGAAGGTCACCCGTAGAACCGGGCATCTCCTCGGCAGGATGACATGTTAGCACACCTACAGACATTACCATGTTAGTCGACTTCCCCGCCGAACTTTTTTTTCAAAGGTTCGTTCAAGCACTTACTAAATATGCCGCGTCGAAGCCGCTGATTCTCCTTAACGGAGTCTGACAGCTAGGCACGAACATCTTTCAGTTCGACGCCTAGCTTGGTGTTGGCATCTTGGAGATCGTTCTTCTCTCGCCTCACCTTTGTCAACACCTTCTCACCAGCCTTCAGCTGGCGTAGGAGGTGTTGCCTTTCCGGATTCAATCCGGCGCCATCTGCAATTTCATTTGTTAGATTCACACCCATGCCGTGCTTCGCAAAATACTTATCTTTCGAAGTGTATATTACCAGAGGGGGTCTCCTTGGGATCCCCTGCCGCGGCTAGTGCGTCCTCAAGTTGGGCTTTGCACTCTTCCAGCTCCTGGGACAGTAGGGAATTCTTTTCTGTAAGAACCTGCATAACAAATGATCCTTAAATCAGTTATTCTAACTGTTTCATGTCTCGGGGGCTACTGGTCTATATATATAATTACCAAAATTTTCTTACCCGTATGTCTTTTACATATTGCTCCGTGGCTCTGGCTAGACCATTTTGAGCGGCACGGAGGTATGCATCTCCCGAATTGAAGGTGTCTAATGCCTCTTGGGAGAAACAAGCGTCCGGTGCACGCCTTGTGTTCGCCTCCGCGTCCGGACCAGGCTTTGGAGCCTCGCTGGTGGAGGCGCGATTGGTAGCCTCTCCGGATATAGTCCGACGAGGTCTCTTTGTTCTGAAGAAAGCACGAGTGTTAATATACCTTGAAGGTATAACACCTGGGATAAGGGGGTGCGCCATACCTTTGCGCTGACGCCTTGGTCCGGACTGCACCTCTTTTCTGCCCACGGGGCCCTGCTGCCCCTTGTTGGCTTGTTGCCGTAGGTTCGGCCTCCCGTCTCAAAACCCTCCCCTGCAAAGTTCGGTTGTAATCAGGAAACTGAAAACAAGAGAGGGCGGACCCCTATTCGGGGTACTGGGACTTTCATCTCAGTTACCTGGGAGGCCGGGATTAGCCCTAGGTAATCGGCCGTAATGGCCACCAAGGCATTGTCCTTGCTCAATTGATGGAACACTCCATCAATCAGCTCCACAGATAAGTCCGAATCCTCTTGAGAGGCCGGCTCGAGGGACCGTCCTGGGTCCTCGGGTTGTGGAGGAGGGCTGTTTATTTCTTTAACATCCTGGTGCAGTTCCTGCATTGAAGTCGTTAGACTGAATATTTAACAATGGGAATATAAAACGAATGGGCAGGTAAATGTGGCCACTTACCTAGCTTGGGGGATTGTACATAGAAAATCCACCCTTTGGGTCGACGCGGAGAAATTCCTCCTCTTCTCCCTTGTATAAAGCGGACAAGATCTTTGTTAGAGCCGCAGCCGAATCCGGCCCCTTACGGCCGTAGCGGGTGGCGTCATCCTCCCCGTTGAAGTCCCACATGGGGTGGCCTCTATACTGCAGCGGCTGCACCCCTCGCATAATGCATGCGGCCATGACCCCGATCATGGTCAGTCCAGAATGAGCTAACAATCTTATCCGGCCCATCAGGTAACGAACGTCCTTGTCACTTTCCCTATGAGGGATCCGTGGACGCCAACTTAGGCGCTTCTTTAGTGGAGCACTGTCGAACTCAGGGAGGCCGGTCCGAACAGGATCCGATAGCGGGACGTCCTCTATGTAAAACCATTCCGAAGGCCAGTCCTCGGACGCCTTCTTTGGGGTTCCGGATAGATATCCGGTCCCGCCGATGCGCCACACTTCGGCTCCGCCCACTTGATATATTGACCCCTTCTGAGAACGGGGCACAAGGCAGAATAGCTATTTCCACAGCCTGAAATGAGCCTCAACACCCAAGAACAGCTCACAGAGGGCTACGAAGCCCGCGATATGCAATACGGAGGCAGGCGTGAGATTGTGTAGCTGGAGGCCATAGAACTCCAGGAGCCCCCGGAGAAACGGGTGGATTGGAAATTCAAGCCCCCTTATTAAATAAGGGACAAGGCATACCCGCTCTCCTTTGGAGGGACTAGGGGCACTCTCCGCTTGCTCTCCGCCATTATAGATGGCAAGACCGGCTCGAACCGGGACCATATAGGCCGGGGGGAAATCCCTTGGTCTGGAGCGTCACTAGCTCGCTATGCGGGATAAAGCATCTCTCCCAATATCCAGGCTGAGGGCTGGAAGGGCGAAAGGAGGAGTTGCGACGGCTGGGCATGGTGGTATGGACCTTTGTTGGATGCGCTCTGATGAACACTCGCGAGGGGGAGAAGGTGTGGTTTGGATCTAAATCCTCGTCCCCTTAAATGGGCGGCTCATTTACGCGGCTAGGGGTGTGGATGTAAAAACACTCAGACTTTTCATATTCGTTTGACACGTGGGAGATGGCCATTATTGGGCGTAGAAGCCAAGGAGCGCAACATTTACAAGAAGCCGGACTTTATTCAACAGGTACACGGAATTTGGAGGAGAACCCGCCTTGCAATGTCGAAGACAATCTGCGCGCCGGACTCATCGTCATTGAAGCTTGGTTCGGGGGCTACTGAGGGAGTCCTGGATTAGGGGGTCTCCGGATGGCCGGACTATACCTTCAGCCGGACTCCTGGACTATGAAGATACAAGACTGAAGACTTCGTCCTGTGTCCGGAAAGGACTTTCCTTGGCGTGGAAGGCAAGCTTGGCGATACGGATATGCAGATCTCCTACCATTGTAACCGACTTTGTGTAACCCTAACCCTCTCCGGTGTCTATATAAACCGGAGGGTTTTAGTCCGTCGGACAACATACAGACCAACAATCATACCATAGGCTAGCTTCTAGGGTTTAGCCTCTCCGATCTCGTGGTAGATCTACTCTTGTACTACCCATATCATCAATATTAATCAAGCAGGACGTAGGGTTTTACCTCCATCAAGAGGGCCCGAACCTGGGTAAAACTTCGTGTCCCTTGCCTCCTGTTACCATCCGGCTTAGATGCACAGTTCGGGACCCCCTACCCGAGATCCGCTGGTTTTGACACCGACACCACCCCTTCAGGGTCTCCACATATGAGCCCTCGAGCCATAAGACGTTGGGCATCTTGCCCACCATGGCGCCTCCGCACTCCGCCTGGTTGCCACGCACCACCTTCGGCTTGACATTGAAAGTCTTGAGCCATAGGCCAAAATGGGGGCGGATGCATAGGAAAGCCTCACACACGATGATAAATGCCGAGATGTTGAGGATGAAGTTCGGGGCCAGATCATGGAAATCCATGCCGTAGTAGAACATGAGTCCCCAGACGAATGGGTGGATAGGTAAGCCCAGTCCGTGGAGGAAGTGGGGAAGGAACACTACCCTCTCATGGGGCCTTGGGTGGGGAGGAGCTGCCCCTCTTCGGGAAGCCGGTGCGCGATGTTGCTAGACAAGTATACGGTCTTCCTCAGTTTTTTGATGTGCCCCTCCGTGACGGAGGAGACCATCCATTTGCCTCCCGCTCCGGACATGGCTGGAGAAGGTTGAGGTGGGGGTGCGGACTTGGACGCTGGAGCTCAAGTGCGCGAGAATGGATAGGCAAAGGAGAAAGAAGGCCTAGGTGAAAAGGCGGATCCTTATCCCCTTATATGGGTGGACGCAACTACGTGTCCCCACCAGCCTGGTAAAACTCACTTATCTCCAAGCGCCGTAACCAATGGCGCGGTTGGGTTACCCACACCCGTATTGATGAGAATCCCGGAATAAGGGGACACGATCTCTGCCTTAACAAGACATGCCAAGGAAACCGCCTCGCATGACGCGCTGAGGTGGGATAATAAAACGATTCGGATAAAGGCTTGGCCGTGGTGTGTCACACTACGGAATACGTCAGCAGATTAGATTTGTGTAAATATTATTCTCTCTATGGCAATATGTGGAAACTTATTTTGCAGAGCCGGACACTATCTTTGTGTTCAAAATCTTCTATGAAGTACTTGGAGGAGGAACCCACCTTGCAATGCCGAAGACAATCTGCGCGCCGGACTCGTCGTCATTGAAGCCTGGTTCAGGGGCTACTGAGGGAGTCCTGGATTAGGGGGTGTCCGTATAGCCGGACTATACCTTCGGCCGGACTCCTGGACTATGAAGATACAAGATTGAAGACTTCGTCCCTTGTCCGGAAGGGACTTTCCTTGGCATGGAGGGCAAGCTTGGCGATACGGATATGTAGATCTCCTACCATTGTCACCGACTTTGTGTAACCCTAACCCTCTCCGGTGTCTATATAAACAGGAGGGTTTTAGTCTGTAGGACAACATACAGAACAACAATCATACCATAGGCTAGCTTCTAGGGTTTGGCCTCTCTGATCTCGTGGTAGATCTACTCTTGTACTACCCATATCATCAATATTAATCAAGCAGGACGTAGGGTTTTACCTCCATCAAGAGGGCCCGAACCTAGGTAAAACTTCATGTCTCTTGCCTCCTGTTACCATCCGGCCTAGACGCATAGTTCGGGACCCCCTACCCGAGATCCGCCGGTTTTGACACCGACAATGAGTATTACAAGAGTCGATCTACCACGAGATCGTAAGGGCTAAGCCCTAGAGGCCTAGCTTGTATGGTTATGATAATGTCTCTCCTCCGGACTAAGTCCTCCAGTTTATATAGACACCGGGAGGATCTAGGGTTACACAAGGTCGGTTACAAAGAAAGGAATCTACATATTTGGTCGCCAAGCTTGCCTTCCACGCCAAGGAGAGTCCCATCCGGACACAGGTGCAGTCTTCGGTCTTCGTATCTTCACAGCCCATCAGTCTGGCCCATGGCGAACAGGTCGGACGCTCGAGGACCCCTTAGTCCAGGACTCCCTGAGCGGGCCCCGGACTAGCCTAGTCGTTGTCGATGTGTAGTTCTCCTGAGGGGGGTCCTCCATGGACTTGCGAGGTTTCGGGTTTCTGTGGAGAATGCTGCTCCGCCTGAGAGGGCCTTGCGAGAGACGGGCGTTAGATCACGGTGAGATGCGCGCGCATACCACGCCCAGCCCCCGCTCGTGAGGAGCTCGTGAGGAAGGGGCAGCATGCGCCAATCTCGAAACAAGGTACGGAGCCGGAAAACTCAAGAAATCAACACGAATGAGAAAAAATGCCCCCCATGCTTTGCCAATGAAAATACGACTGCGAGTTCAAATCCAAAAGGCGGCAAATCGAGCTACAGAGAAAGGGGTTGAAAGCAAAAGGCCGCGTCTGGCACCTAGCTAGTCTTCTTGTCTTCTCACCAGCATGGAGCTGCCGAATGTGCGGTTCCGGCAAACCCTTACGGTTCGAACACTGGGGTGCGCGCAAAGTCTTTCCTTCCCACCAATCTACGCCCTAGATCGCTAAGATCTCGCGGACGAACTCGACGAACTTGCAACACAAAAAGACACGAGGTTTATACGGTTCGTGCCACCATTGTGGTGTAATACCCTACTCCAGTGTGGTGGTGGTGGATTGCCTCTAGGGCTGATGATGAACGGTACACGGGAAGAACAACCTCTTGAGGTTGAGGTGTTCTTGTGAGTAGGCTCTCGTCCGGGTTGGATCGAGCTAAGATGAGATGAGATGAGATGCGTTCTACCCACCCTTACTATGTTGGCTGGCTCTACTTATATAGGCCCTAGTCCTCTTCCCAAAGATTGAGCGGGAAGGAATCCAACAACGGCGGGCCAATTTGGAGGGGGACAGCTAGTAGAAGCTATCCTGACAAAAGTGTTCTTCGCCTGCGAAAGGCTCTCGTGGTGACGCCGTCTTGGGCTCCACGATGACCTCCGTCTTGCCATCCTCCTGGTCTTGGTCTCGTTGCACCAATATAGCAACCTTTGCCTGATGCCTCGGTACTCTTTGCCTGCGCTGGCCTCCTTAGAACCAAAGAGGAAACAAGGACGCTGCGCGCGCTGGTGCCCGCCTGGTGTCGTGCGTCATGGCTTACGTCACGAGGACCTCGTGAGGTTTGCCCCGCCTTGATATCTCCGCTCCTCGTGAGCCTTCCTGGCTAGGCCACTCCAGAGGAGGCCTTGCGTCGTCCGCCTCACGAGGCTTGGACCCTTGTGAGGGTCTTGGATGCTTTGTTGGTGAAGATGGGTCGTACGGCCTGCTGGCTTAGCCACGCCGTGGGCCGCAGAGAATCAAGTCTAGGGACCCCCGTTCCTAGAACGCCGGCAGTAGCCCTCGGGCCCAAGGTGCGCTCGGGCTTGGCTTCACGGCGAAGCCAAGGGCCAAGCGCGGAGCGCCGCGGGCCCCCAATGCCTGCGGCCTCGCTTGACGCGTGGTGGTTGATTGGACGTGGGCGTCTTCACTTCCCCACGCTGCCCTTGAATCCGCCTGGCTATGCGGCCCCGCCTCTTACATAGTTATTCTTCCTTCGCCATGCCCGGCTCTTCCAATCTCCCTGCTGCCTTGATGCCCTGCTTCGCCTTCTCAATCCGACCTGTGCTCCGCCCGATTTACCGCCATGGCGCTGAAACAAGCCAAAAAGGGAAAAAACCTCTGTCCTCGCCAACTGCGCCTCCATCTTTCGAGCCGGCGCTCGGCCGGCCCCGGGGGCTCAACGACGAGGCCATGGACAAGGTGCTCCCCATGCTTGCCTCCAGTTTCAACGAGTGGGGAGAGACGCCGGCTTGGCCTGCGTCTCGCACCAGCATGGCTCGGGCAGGTACCGAGGTCCTGATCTTCATTGATGCCCTCTAGATTGGCCTGATTCCTCCCTTCTCCGCCTTCTTCAACATGGTGCTCGAGCATTATAAGGTCCACATGCTCCATCTTGATCCTCAGGCTGTGACCCTTCTTGCCGTCTTCGCCTTCGTGTGTGAGGCCATGGTGGGCATCGCCCCCTCCGTGGCACTCCTCCTCCCCTTATTCTCGTTGCATCTCACCAGTCCCCGGCAGAGCTCGGGGTGTGTGGGCTTCCAGGCTGTGGCTGCGACGGCAGGCACGGGGATCGACTTCGAGCTCCCTTCATCCACGAGCGAATTCCGTACGCGATGGGTGTTTGTTGACGCCGGCGTGCTCAATCCTCTGCTCCAAGCTCCGGTGGGGCCTGCTATTCCAAACTTTGGCCGGGGTCATCAGAAGCTCACGAGCCCCTACCTTGCCCCTGTCCGGGCCAGGCTGAGTTGGTTGAAGGACCTTGGCGTGACTGCACCCATGGTGGTGAGGGAGTTTGTCAGGCATCGAGTTGCTTTGCTCCAGCGCCATTCTCGCCCGATGTGGGACTTTCTCAGCAGACAGGACAACATGAGGTTTCAGGAGGAGGGGCTTCCTCTCGCTACGCGGCAGACAGTGCTCACGGTCCTGTCAAGTGTCCCTCTGCCAGACGAGATGCCCAGGAACAGTTGCATGTTGTACCGCTGCGAGAACAAAGTCACATTTGCCGCGAACATGCCTTCCTTTGATGAGTGGGGGCTGCGCCCAGTCGGCTTGGTGGGGCCCCGTGAGAACCCTGTCATCGTGGTCCCCATCTTCGCCGCCGGTGCCGGGCTCGCCCCAGGTGATGGTGCGGGGGAGCGAGCTGCGGCGGGGGCCGTCGGCTCGGGTGCTGAGGAGCACATGTCGGGTGGTGATCCGGGGTTGTCGTCCTCGGGGGCCTGCGACCCCCCTCCTAAGGCATCGGTTGCCGAGGAGATGCGGCATGCGGCTCCCGAGGCTGAGCCTCCAGGAGCCTCGGGAGGTCGCAGTGAGAAGGAGTTGGGCTGTTTGCCTCAGCCGGGCTCCCCTGAGGCCATCCCTCTTGGGTCTTCTTCGGCTCCGCCGCGCACCGGCCGTCACGTCCAGTGCTTCGGTCGTCTTTGTGTGGACTTCGAGGAGCTCCGCAAGAGGAAGGGATCCCCCGGCGGTAGCAACATCTTCGGGCCGTTGAAGCGACGGAAGTACATCACTATTGACGCGTAAGTACCTTGTCGTCGTGGCTTTTGCGTGTGGTCTTCTTATCCCGACGCATGTCCTCCAGGGCTCCTTCTGCTGAAGTTGCAGTGTCTCCCGAGAGGTGGCCTCCTCCTTCATCAACTCCCCCGTCGGCATTGAGCGTTGCTGGCCTACTTGCGGCCCCTGGAGCAGGGTTGGTCGGAGGAGCGTCCCCGCCTTCGGGACGTGCTGAGTCCATGGTTTGGCTTCCCCTCGCCCACGGTCTGGTGTGGAGCTTGGCAGGCGTGCCCAAGACTCCTCCTCTGCTCATGAGCAGTCGCTGGCTGACCTCGGTCTTCGGTTCCTCTTCAAGTAGCGAGCCTCGATCAGCTTGGGCTCCTCGCGAGGATGGGCTGACATTAGGCACGGTGCCAGCCCCTAGCCCCCAACCGGGAGGTGGTGCGCCACTTGATGCTCCTCCCGCAGCCCCCGAGGTGGAGGACGAGGCGGGTCGAGCGTTCGTGCTCGAGCACGGGCGCAGCGTAGTCCGCCACGAGCTCTTCCAGGAGGCGATGGGAGCGATGAGCTGCCTTGGTGAAGAGCTTGCGGGTGTCGACTCGCGTCTTGAGGATGAAGGTCTTCGGTTGGTGTTGGAGCGGCGCAAGCTGCGAGTGGCCATCAACCTCGGCCGCTATCAGCACGACCTCGAGAACATGAAGGCCGAGGCATCCCTCAAGATTGCCAATGAGGCCCGCTCGTGAGCTTTGGAAGAAGCTCACGAGGCCAATCGCCGCTGCGAGGCTGTGGAGGAGCGCGTGTGGGGGCTTCAGGCCTGGAGCGCGTCCCTTGAGCAGCAGGTTGAGGCACGCGAGGCAGCTCTTGCATCGCTGAGGGGGACACCTACGGAGGAAGAGGAGGTCCGACAGCGCGAGGAGGCGCTAGCCCTGGAAGCCATGGAGCGCAGCCTCGAGCTCGAGCGACTGGAGATGAGGGAGTGTCAAGTCGCTCAAGCAGAAGATGCCGTCGGGGCCCGCAAGGCCGGAGTCGAGGAGGAGATCATTCGCTGGGTGGCCGAGGTTCGCGCAGATCTGGAGGGCAGGTACGACTTGAAGTTGAAGCTCGCCGGTCTGGAGGGTGCGGGCAGGGCTGCCACCCTCAGGCCCAGGTTGGACGAGGCCGAGACGCGCGCGGAGGCCACATCCGCCGCCCTGGTTATGGCACAGGCGGACTTGGCCTCCACCCGCGCCGAGCTGCTTTCCCTCGAGAGACGAGTTGATGACGCTGAGGCCGTCGCACGGCAAAATAGGGAGGAAGTGCTCCAACACCGAACGCTGGAGCACGAGCATGCTCATATGCTTCAAGACCTTCAAAACATGGCCAACACCGCCCTGGGTTACATCTGCGACGAGAACGCCTCGGCCCCTCACTCGAATGACTATGCCAGCCACCTGATCTTCTTCACCGAGGTGCCAGAGCTCGACAGCTTGTGGAGGAGAGGGGTCGAGGGCTGCTTCAGCGCGCCTTCTCCCGTGTCTTCAGCCACCTTCTGAATGCCGACCCCAACTTTGACTTTGACGCCACCATTGCCCCCATACCCACAGCCGTCCGGGGCGACCTGGCACGTTGGGTAGAGGACCATGTTGGCGAGTTGGTCAGGGCCTTCACCTCGGAGGATGACGCGGTGGTGGTCATCGTAGATGAAGGTGGTGTGGTAAACGATGGTGACGTAGGCGTCGCCGACGGCGGCGACGATACTGACGAAGATGACGACGACGCGAGTGATGCGTCCGCGGGTGATATAGCGAGTCATATCTCTGGCTGATCCCGTATTCTCCTGTTGTTTCATCCTGCATGCAAAACTCGGGCATAGCCCTTGGAAGACTTGTGAGAGCATTTTGAGAGGGGGAGCCCCTCGTGTAAGCAAATTGCATTTTTTACTTTCCTATGTGATGTGGGTATATGTCCTCATGAGCTCATGAAGTTGGGGGTGAGTTCCCCGATGCAGTTTACCCTAGTCAGCGCCAGCTAGGGCTGGGTCGCGAGGCGACGAGTTCCTGAGAATCCTGTGGAGCTTACCGCCCCGTTTGAGGGGGCCCCATAAGAGGTGAGCACCAGGTGTAGTGCTAGCGCGTGCTTGATGAGCGTGTGCTTTGCGCGGTCCAGCTCGCGAGGAGCTTTGCGAGGGAAAGGCGGTGGACATGAGTCCCAAACCAAACGAGATCCAGAATGCAAGAAATAGCTCGAAGGAGAAAAGGCACCCCCGCGCGCATCAATAAAAATTCAGCTTCAACTTAAGTCTAGATCCAGAAAACAAAGCCACAGAAAGAGAGATCCAAAGCAAAAGGCCGCGTCCGGCACCTAGTCTAGTCTTTGGGTCTTCAAGTCTTCTCACCAGCGAGGAGCTAAGTGCTGCCACTAGGCGTGGGAGGGAGCCCCAGGGCCTGAGGCCGGCGCTCATGAGACTCCGGGGCGTGTACATCCCCAACTCATTATTACGTGAGAGTGTCACGGGCGGCGAGGTTCACAGGCACCGGGCCTTATTCACAGGAACCGGCCTTGCTTCATATCACCAGACAAGGGCCCCGCCTTGCGCCACCCTCGACCTCCTTTGAGCCGACTGGTCACCAGGACGACACAAAGGAGGGAAAGGGGACGCCAGCGGTTCCCTCGGTGACCATGGGTCCTCTACCAGGGGAAGGGTTGTAGAAGCCACCCCGACAGAGGGCCTACCTCCGGGTGTCCCCTGGTTTCGCGTGCCTTGGGGAGGGGCCTTGCTCCTTGCTCCCTCCCGGCGGCTCCCAGCGTGTCTCCCTTGTTGGAACGGGTGCTGCCGTCCCAGGGTTGTCGATCGATGCTGCAACCTGATTCATCTGCAGCCCATGGTTAGCATAAGCCCGTTCCTGAAAGATTAGCGGTACCCTGTAGTTGCCGTTGTCGGTGCGATCGTTGTGGTTCTCCGCTGGTTCTTGGAAGGCTTCGACTCCTAGCGCCCCCTCTCCCCAATCTTCTCCAATGAACGAGCCAGGGTCGTCCTCTGGTGCGTACCCTTGGTCCATCATGCGGGGCACATAGGCTTCCGGGGCCATCACCCCGAACACCTCGTCGTGGTGCCCCACGTTCCATCTTGCTCGGCCCATGGTGGTGCCCTGGGGATGACAGCACTGCATCCGGTTGGGACCGTGGGGGCGACGCTTGCACCCGCGCCCGCCGTGGGCGGCATGGGGGAGTCAGAGCCCCCTACGCCGCTGGCCGTGCTGAGGTTGATGAAGCCCCGGGCGTAGTTGATGGCGCGCGGATGTACCGAGGTTCACCGCGCGGCCCTGCAGTGGCCTAGGGAGGAAGTCGATAGCAGAAGGGTGGTGCTCCCGATGCCGCTACATCCAGCAGCTCGGCTACACGCTCCAGCAGTGTGTCCCGGCCGCTTTCCATCAACCTGCACCACAGCAGCTCCCTTGCCATGGTGAGCGCTGTCCGCATGTTTGCTTGCTCCCTCCGTGAGTGCGGCGCCGTTGCTGTGGCATGGCTCGCCGCTCTTGCGGCAGCCCGTACCTGCCGTGGTGTGAGGGTGGACGACGCCTGGCCATGCTGCCCGTGCCCGACGGAGTTTGGTGGCGCCCGTGCCGCCTAGAGTGCGGGGTCGAGGCCTTCATGGGCAGGCGGCGCTGCCCGGGCTGGCCAGGCTGCCCAGCAGTCGGAGCCGGCCCTTGAGTCGCCGGACATCGTGGTTGAGGAGCATCGACGAGCTGGTCGGTGGAGGAGGAGCTCTGGCGCACCCCTACCTGGCGCGCCAAATGTCGGATGTGGTGTTCCGGCAAACCCTTAAGGTTCGAACACTGGGGTGCGCGCGAAGTCTTTCCTTCCCACCAATCTACGCCCTAGCTCTCTAAGATCTCGCGGACGAACTCGACGAACTCGCAACACAAAAAGACATGAGGTTTATACTGGTACGGGACACCGTTGTGGTGTAATACCCTACTCCAGTGTCATGGTGGTGGATTGCCTCTAGGGCTGGTGATGAATGGTACAAGGCAAGAACAGCCTCCTGAGGTTGAGGTGTTCTTGTGAGTAGGCTCTCGTCCGGGTTGGATCGAGCTAAGATGAAATGAGATGAGATGCGTTCTGCCCACCCTTACTGTGGTGGCTGGCCCTACTTATATAGACCCTGGTCCTCTTCCCAAATATCGAGTGGGAAGGAAGCCAACAACAGCGGGCCAATTTGAAGGGGGGCAACTAGTACAAGCTATCCTGACAAAAGTGGTCTTCGCCTGCGAAAGGCTGTGGTGGTGACGCCGTCTTGGGCTCCACGATGACCTCCGTCTTGCTATCCTCCTGATCTTGGTCTCGTTGCACCAATATAGCAACCTTTGCCTAATGCCTCGGTACTCTTCGCCTGCGCTAGCCTCCTTAGCACCAAAGAGGAAACAAGGACGCTGCGCGCGCTGGCGCCCGCCTGGTGTCGTGCGTCATGGCATATGTCACGAGGACCTCATGAGGTTTGCCCAGCCTTGATATCTCCGCTCCTCGTGAGCCTGCTTGGCTAGGCCACTCCAGAGGAGGCCTTGCGTCGTCCACCTCGCGAGGCTTGGAACCTTGCGAGGGTCTTGGATGCTTTGTTGGTGAAGATGGGCCGTACGGCCTGCTGGCTTAGCCACACCATGGGCCGCAGGCAGGCAAGTCTAGGGACCCCCGTTCCCAGAACGCTGACAGGAGCCTAGTACTTTTGCTGGCCGTGAGCTTAGTCATTGGGGGACAGTGTCGACGGCCAGCGCTGAGCACGGTGCTTCCACTAGGACGTGGGCGGGAGCCCCCGAGGCCCGAGGGCGGCTCTCCGGAGACTCCGGGGCATGTACATCCCCACTAATTATTACATGAGACTGTCACAGGCGAAGACCTTCATAGGCGCAAGCCTTGCTTCATATCGCCAGACGAGGGCCCTGCCTTGCGCCACCCTCGACCATCGTTGGGGCGTCCGAAAACTAGGACGAGGCCAAGGGGCAAAGGGGATGCCAGCGGTGCTCTCGGCGACCATGGGCCCTCTGCTGAGGGGAGGGCTCGCCGGCGCCTCCCCGGCAAAGGACCTACCTCCGGGTGACGCCTTGCCCCGCGCGACATGAGGGAGGGCCTTGCTCCGGACCCCTTCCGTGCAGCCCCCAGTGCATCGCCCCTAACCGGAGTGGGGATGCAGCACTGGGGTCGCCGTTCATCGCTGCGGCTCGGTCCACCTGCGACCCATGGTTAGCATAAGCCTGCTCTTGAGATATTAGTGGTACCCTGGGGTGGTTGTCATCGGCGGGGTCGACAAGGCTCCTGGGTAGCTCGTATAACGCCTCGGCCTCCAGCATCTCTTCTTCCCAGCCCGGCCCGTGGAACGTGCATGGGTCGCCCTCTAGCGTGTACTCCTGATCCACCATGCGGGGCACATAGGCTTCCTGAGCTGCCTCACCAGAACCTCCGTCGAGGCGCCCTGTGCCCCACGCCACCGAGCCCGGCGTGCCTTCCTGGTGGTTGTGGGGTGGCGCTCGATTGGGACCATGAGGAGCAACACCCACGCCTACGCCACCCGGGGGAGGCAAGGGCGCGGCCGGGTGTCCGGTACCACTAGTCGTGCTAACGCTGGCGAGCCCTCCTGGTGCACCTGGGAGCGTGCGAGCGCAACGAGGCAGGGAGCAGAAATGCGGTGTACCCCTGGCCACAACATCCAACAGCTCAGCGACGCATTCTAGCAACGCGTCGCGGTTGCTCTCCAACAACCGGCACTGCAGCAGCTCCCGCGCCACCACGAGCGTGGCTTGCATGTTCGCCTGTTCCCGTCGGGAGTGTGGCACCGTCGCTGCTGTAAAGCTTGCGGATCTTGCGGCGGCCGTGCATGCCACGGCGTGAGGGCGGCAGACATCGAACCGCACTGCCCGCGCCTACGAGCATTGGGCGGCGCACGGGCCACCTGGAGCGTAGAGTTGAGGTCTTCTGGAGCAGATGGAGGTACTCGAGCTGGCCGAGCTGCCCAGCGGTCGGCCTGGGTTGATGGATTGTCACACATCGGAGACGCGGGGTGACAGCAGGTCGGTCGATGGGGAAGAAAACCTCAGCGCACCCCTACCTAGCGCGCCAAATGCTGGATTACGGGTTCTGGCAAACCCTTGAGGTTTGAACACTGGGGTTCGCACGAAGATCTCTCTCCCCCTAGCTCACGCTCTCGCAACGATCTCAAAGCCTAGCTCGCCGAACCCAAGGAAAAAAGTACACAAGAGTTTATACTAGTTCGGGCCACCGTTGTGGTGTAATACCCTACTCTAGTGTGGTGTGGTGGATTGCCTTGTAGACTGGGGATGAAGAAATACAAGGGAAGAACAGTCTCCTAAGGAGAGGTGTTCTTAAGCTCGATGAGCTTGTGTGGCTAGGGATGATCTGAACGGTCCGTCCTCTACTATGGTGGTGGCTAGCCCTATTTATAGAGGCCCGGGTCCTCTCCCCAAATATTAGGCAGGAAGGGATCCCACAATGGACAATTTGAAGGGGGACAAAGAGTACAAGTTATCCTGACAAAAGGTGGTCTTCGCCTACCAAAGGCCCTGGTGGTGACGCCGTCGTGGGCTCCGTGATGACCTCCTTTTTGCCGCCCCATTGGTCTTGGTCTCATTACACCAATATGGAAACCTTTGCCTGACGCCTCGGGACTCCTCGCCTGCGCCTGCCTCTTTAGAACCAAAGAGGAAACTGGCACTCTACGCCTGCTGGCGCCAGCCTGGCCTTGGTCGCCATGGCTCACGTCAGGGAAACCTCACGAGGTGCCCCTTGCCTTGATCTCTCTGCTCCTCGCGAGCCAGCCTAATGAGGCTTCCCCTGAGGAGGTATTGTGTCGTCCGCCTCGTGAGTCTTGGCCCCTCGCGAGGGTCTTGAGTGTTGGTTGATGAAGATGGGCCGTACGAGGCCGCTGGTGGAGCCACGCCCTAGACCGCAGACAAGCAAGTCTGGGAACCCCCATTCCCAAGACGCCATCACGTAGTTAGTAGCTAGATGGCTTCATCTCTCTCTCTCGATTCTCAATACAATGGTCTCTTGGATATCCATATGATGTAACTCTTTTGCGGTGTGTTTGTTGGGATTGATGAACTTTGAGTTTATGATCAGATCTATCTTTTTATATCCATGAAAGTATTTGAGTTTCGTTGATCTCTTTTATACATGATCTCTTATAGCCTCATATTTCTTCTCCGATATTTGGGTTTTGTTTGGACAACTTGATCTCTTTATCTTGCAATGGGAAGAGGTGCTTTGTAGTGGGTTCGATCTTACGGTGCTTGATCCCAGTCATAGAAAGGGAACCGACACGTATGTATCGTTGCTACAGAGGATAAAACGATGGGGTCTATCTCTACATAGATAGATCTTGTCTACATCATGTCATCGTTCTTATTGCATTACTCCGTTTTTCCATGAACTTAATACACTAGATGCATGCTGGATAGCGGTCGATGTGTGGAGTAATAGTAGTAGATGCAGGCATGAGTCGGTCTACTAATCTTGGACGTGATGCCTATATAATCATCATTGCCTGGATATCGCCATGAGTATTTGAATTTCCATCAATTGCCCAACAGTAATTTGTTCACCCACCGTTTGCTATTTTTCTTGAGAGAAGCCACTAGTGAAACCTACGGTCCCTGGGTCTTATTTCTCATATTATTTGCCTTTGTGATCTATCTTTTTATTTGCTTTTATTTTCAGATCTATTAATCCAAAAGCCCAAAAATACCTTGCTGCAATTTATCGTTAATTATTTTGTTAGCGTCCGAGTCCGATCTATCAATCTATTACAAATTTATCTCACGTCCGTTTGCCTATCTTGTGGCGCCGTACCCCGGAAGGGATTGACAACCCCTTTAACATGTCGGGTTGTGGGGATTTTTTATCTGTGTGCAGGGGCTGTTTACGTTGTGTTGCTTTGTTCTCCTACTTGTTCGATAACCTTGGTTTCATATCTGAGGGAAATACCTACCACCACTGCTCTGCATCATCCCTTCCTCTTTGGGGGAATACCGACGTAGCTTCAAGCGACATCAGGAACCGGTCTTCAATAAGTAATTGGAGGTTCAACATGGGCAAAGATGCCATTTCCACTTCTACCACTAGTCAAAGGAACTTGATCACTAGTAGCTTCCCCCTTGTTGGAGTTAGCATCCGTCACCTTGTTAGTGGGATCGACCACTTCCAACGGTGCGGTGGAAACTTTAGGACCATCAAAAAATTCTAAAGCATGCCTTTGACCTCGGCCGTCATGGTGGTTCTCAATGTGTCCAAGGCCACATTGAACTCCTCACGTGAGACTGAGGGTCCACCATTGGCCACCGGCAAAGGGGGACTCGCACCAGAGTGCTCCTCCACCACTACAAAAAAAGGACACATCCGTGACATTTTCGGCCGAACGAAATTTTTTTCTATCATACATATGACACTTCTATGATGATAATTGTGACAAAACCCAGTATCATCATAGATGTGGTGGGCTCCTACTTCTATGACAAAAAATCATGACAGAAAGTGGGCTTTTCGTCCTGGGCGGGCCGGAGACGCAGCTGCATGACATTCTTTGGGCCGTCCATGACGAAAAAAACCATGGTAGAAGCGAGGGGGAGGAAAATTTCGGGGAGTTCCCGGTTACGGTGGGAGGTCGAGGGCCGAGTGATGCGCGTTTCTCTCGTACACGTACGCGCGTGTGTGCGAGGCGTTGGCTCTAACTGAACCCGAGCGAGGCGTTGGGTGATACGTCTCTAACGTATCTATAATTTTTGATTGCTCCATGCTATATTATCTACTGTTTTGGACATTATTTGGCTTTATTATCCACTTTTATGTTATTTTGGGGACTAACCTATTAACCAGAGGCCCAACCCAGAATTGCTGTTTTTTGCCTGTTTTTGGGTTTCGAAGAAAAGGAATATCAAACGGAGTCCAAACGGAATGAAACCTTCGGGAACGTGATTTTCTCACCGAACACAACTCAGGAGACTTGGACCCTACGTCAAGCCAATTAACAGGAGGCCACAAGGTAGGGGGCGCGCCTGCCCCCCCCCCCAGGCGTGCCCTCCACCCTCATGGGCCCCCTGTTGCTCCATGGACGTACTTCTTCCTCCTATATATACCCACGTACCCCCAAACGATCAGATATGGAGCCAAAAACCTAATTCCACTGCCGCAACTTTCTGTATCCACAAGATCCCATCTTGGGGCCTGTTCCGGAGCTCCGCTGGAGGGCTTCTACATCATCATCCAAGCCCCTCCGATGAAGTGTGAGTAGTTTATTTCAGACCTACGGGTCCATAGTTAGTAGCTAGATGGCTTCTTCTCTCTTTTTGGATCTCAATACAATGTTCTCACCCTCTCTTGTGGAGATCTATTCGATGTAATCTTCTTTTTGCGATGTGTTTGTTGAGACCGATGAATTGTGGGTTTATGATCCAGTCTATCTATGAATAATATTTGAATCTTCTCTGAATCTTTTATGTATGATTGGTTATCTTTGCAAGTCTCTTCGAATTATCAGTTTGGTTTGGCCTACTAGATTGGTTTTTCTTGCCATGGGAGAAGTGCTTAGCTTTGGGTTCGATCTTGCGGTATCCTTTCCCAGTAACAGAAGGGGAAGCAAGGCACGTATTGTATTGTACCATCGAGGATAACAAGATGGGTTTTTTTTATCATATTGCATGTAACTATCCCTCTACATCATGTCATCTTGCTTAAGGCATTACTCTGTTTTTAACTTAATACTCTAGATGCATGCTGGATAGCGGTCAATGAGTGGAGTAATAGTAGTAGATGCAGGCAGGAGTTGGTCTACTTGTCTCGGACGTGATGCCTATATACATGATCATACCTAGATATTCTCATAACTATGCTCAATTCTGTCAATTGCTCAACAGTAATTTGTTCACCCACCGTAGAATACTTATGTTCTTGAGAGAAGCCACTAGTGAAACCTATGGCCCCCGGGTCTCTTTCTCATCATATTAATCTCCATCACTTTATTATTGCTTTGCTTTTTACCTTGCCTTTTCCTTTTCAGTTTGCATCTCTATACCAAAAATACCAAAAATATTATTTATCATCTCTATCAGATCTCACTTTCGTAAGTGACCGTGAAGGGATTGACAACCCCTAAGTGTGTTGGTTGCATTGAGCTATTTTTTGTGTAGGTACGAGGGACTCGCGCGTAGCCTCCTACTGGATTGATACCTTGGTTCTCAAAAACGGAGGGAAATACTTACACTACTTTGCTGCATCATCCTCTCCTCTTCAGGGAAATCCAACGCAGTGCTCAAGAGGTAGCAAGAAGAATTTCTGGCGCCATTGCCGGGGAGTCTACGCAAAAGTCAACATACCAAGTACCCATCACAATCCCTATCTCCCGCATTACATTATTTGCCATTTGCCTCTCGTTTTCTCTCCCCCACTTCACCCTTGCCGTTTTATTTGCCCTCTCTCTCTATCCTTCCTCTCTTTCTCTATTAGCCTCTTTTTGCCCGTTTGCTTTTGTTTTTCGTGTGTTAGTTTGCTTGCTTGTCGCGATGGCTCTTCCTAGATTCGGTGATCTTCACCTTAAAAGGTTAGAGGAGATCGAAAACACACTACAAAAAAAGACACATCCGTGACATTTTGGGCCGAACGAATTTTTTTTTCTGTCATACATATGACACTTCTATGACGATAATTGTGACAAAACCCGGTATCATCATGGATGTGGTGGGCTCCAACTTCTATGACAAAAAATCATGACATAAAATGGGCTTTTCATCCTGGGTGGGCCGGAGACGCAGCTACATGACATTCTTTGGGCCGTCCATGACAGAAAAAACCATGGTAGAAGCGAGGGGGAGGAAAATTTCAGGGAGTTCCTGGTTACGGTGGGAGGTCGGGGGCCGAGCGATGCGCATTTCTCTCGTACACGTACGTGCGTGTGTGCGAGGCGTTGGCTCTAACTGAACCCAAGCGAGGCGTTGGGCTCTAACTGAACCCGAGCGATTGCACTGCAGGCTACGCGTTACTGAACCCGAGCGATCGATCGATGGCTGTTAACTGAACCCGATCGAGCGATTCCTTCGCTACTACTGCTAACTGAAGTCGATCGATGGGATGAACAGTGAGCGTTGCAGGGGGGTTGGATGAACAGTGAGCAGTGGCGTTGCCTCTAGATGAATAGGACCCCGTGGTGTGGTGGAGGGCTGGATGAACAGTAGATGATGAAGGGGTGCCCGTGGAGGGGTGGATGAATAGTACCCCGTGGTGTGGAGGGCTGGATGAACAGTAGACGGTGGAGGGGTGGTTGAACAGGACCCCGTGGTGTGGAGGGCTGGATGAACAGTAGACGGTGGAGGGTGCCCGTGGAGGGGTGGTTGAACAGGACCCCGTGGTGTGGAGGTCTGGACGAACAGTAGACGGTGGAGGGGTGGTTGAACAGTAGCCGGTGGAGTAGCGCGCGGTGGAGGCTGGATGAACAGGAGCCCGTGGAGGCTGGAGGAGGTCGACGGTGGAGATGAACAGTATCCCGTGGAGTCCCGTTTTTCGGTACGCCACACCCCTCCCGATGAACAGTACCCCCGTTTCGACCGTAGCGCTCCAACACAAGTCTGTTTCCTCCATTTTGCGGTACGCCACACCCCTCCCGATCAACAGGACCCCCGTTTCGACCATAAGAGGTCCGTTTCCTCCGTTTTGCGGTACACCAGACCCCTCCCGATGAACAGGATCCCGTTTCGAACGTGGCCAGTCGAACACAAGGCCGTTTCCTCCATTCTGCGGTACGCCAGGCCTCGTTTCCATCGCCTGTTCCGTCCAAGCCCTCCCGATGAACACGACGCATTCCATTGCCTCCCCATGAACACGACGCATTCCGTTGCCTCCCCATGAACATGACGACGACGTTGTTTCTCCGTTCCGACCCAGCCATGTACATGAGCCCTGGCCGTACGTATGCGCGAGTAGGCGTTTGAGACCTCGCCTGTATGTACACATACGTGGCCATATTTTCTTTCTTGCACCCTGGCCGCTGTACGCACGTGTAAATGCTACGTGCGTGCCTCTACTGCGACACGTGCGCGCCTCTACTACGACACGTGCGCGCCTCTACATCGACCAGTATGTATGTACACGTTCGCGACCAGAATGACAATGCTACATACGCTTTGACCAGGTGGGTCCCGACTGTCAGGCACTTCCTTGTCTGCGAAGATGTAGCTGGTGGGTCCCAGCAGTCAGGGGGTGAATCGTTTTTTTTTGCCCGGACGCACTTCCTTGCGTGCGAAGATGTAGCTGGTGGGTCCAAGCAGTCAGGGGGAAACGTTTTTTTCGTGAAATGCGGTGGCCCGTTCGGTGGGTCCTGCTATCAGGTGGAGGAATAATTATTTTGCACGTAATAAGGAGGCACTTCCTTGCTGCGGCTGTGGACCCAGCTGTTAGCCTCTCCACGTACAGTCCACGTCCGATTGAAGCCGTTCTTGACCATGTTGACCATGCCGCGCCGAGAGCACCAGGGAGGTGGACGACGGCGAGGCCTAGGAAGGGGACGACGCGGAGCCGAGGAAGACGTGACAGTGGATGCCCACGCATAGAGGACTACGAGGGTTCACTGGTTCATTGCGGTGTGAGGTTGCCGTCGCCGCAGAATAACAGGGGGCGTGGGTGAGTAGAGGGATGGCCTGGCCAGTGGTGGGAGTAGTAGGGGGCGGTGAGGCCTCCGCCGCATTGCAGCCGGCCACGGGAGGCAAGAGCACGAGGCACGACCGGCGCTCGTTTGGGTGGCTGGAGCAAGAAGACCAGAGGTTGAAGAAGCACTACGGCCGTTGGATGGACATCGTACAGTCACTAGAGCTAGAATCGTGCATATTGACTAAGTTGACATAGCCCTCCGTCCCCGTCAACTTAGTAGGCCCACAAGTCAGCCTCCCACCAAGGTGGGTCCCAGCTAGCAGGGGGTATTCATTTTTTTAGCATAATAAGGAGGCACTTCCTTACGTGCGAAGATATAGCTGGTGGGTCCGAGCTGTCAGCGGTGGTAACGTTTTTTCACGAAATACATAGGCCCTTTCGGCGGGTCCCTGATGTCAGGTGAAGGAATCATTATTTTGCACGTAATAAGGAGGCATTTCCTTGCGTGCGGCCGTGGACCCAGCTGTCAGCCTCTCCACGTACAGTCCACTTCAGATGTATGTCGGTCGTTGACCACGTTAACCAGGCCGCGCCGAGAGCACCAGGGCGGTGAACGACGGTGAGGCCTAGGAAGGGAATGACACGGAGGCAGGGAAGACTCGGCAGTTGTTTCCCACGTGGAGGGGAGTACGACTGTACGAGGGTTTACTGGTTCGTCTGCCATCACCGGAGAATAACAGCAGGTGTGGGTGAGTAGACGGATGGCTAGGCCAGCGATGGGAGTATGGTGGGGCGGTGAGGCCTGCGCGGCAGCACAGCTAGCCTCGGGGAGGAGGGAGCAGGCAGTCCCGCCGACGCTTGTTTGAGCGGCTGGAGCAGGAAGAGCAGAGATTGAAGAAGCACGACGGCCATTCGATGGACATCCAACATTCACTGCTTGTGCGTCAACCTTTTTTTAGGAAAGCCTCAAATCTGTGGAAAACAGCATACAGCCCATCTGCCATTATTTCTAATAATTTACAGCGCATTTGCTAATTCTTAAAGTTTTTTTGGAGCCCATATTCTTTTTGTTAGCATTACAGCCCATATTGTGGCCACGGTTAAAAAATTAACGAAATTTTTCATATTTCGGTGTGGTCTGAACTGTTTTTAATCTCGAAATTTCGACTCACATTCAAACTGATTTTAAAAATAAATGTATATCAATATAAAATCCAACAAATTCTCCACGCATAAAAATTAGTGTAATTTAAAATCTCAAAATGAAAAAAAAGATATTTTAAACTAATTGCCGGTTTGATGTGTTTTAAAAATTTACAGCCCATTTCTCATTACTGATGGGTCATTTTCTCGGCCAGCCGAATGAAGCTCTCCTCGTTTTGAAAGATTTGTAGCCCAACAGGCCTGACAAAGCTACTTACTTGGCAAGTCACAAAAAAACTGGGTTGTGGCCGTGGACCCAGCTGTCAGCCTCTCCACGTACAGTACTCTTCCGATGGAAGTCGGTCGTTGACCACATTGACCATGCCACGCCGAGAGCACCAAGGCGGTGGATGACAGCGAGGCCTAGGAAGGGGACGACGTGGAGCCGGGGAAGACGTGGCAGTGGATGCCCACGCGGAGAGGAGTACGAGGGTTCACTGGTTCGGTTGCGGCGTGAGGCTACCGTCACCGTAGAATAACAGGGGGTGTGGGTGAGTACAGGGATAGCATGGGCCAGCGGTGGGAGTAGTAGGGGGCGGTGAGGCCTCCACGGCATCACAGCCGGCCACGAGAGGCAGGAGCACGCGGCACGACCGGCGTAGCTTTGGGCGGCTGGAGCAAGAAGACCAGAGGTTGAAGAAGCACTACGGCCGTTGGATAGACATCGTACGGTCACTGGAGCTAGAATCGTTCATATTGACTAAGTTGACAAAGCCCTCCATCCTCGTCAACTTAGTAGGCCCACAAGTCAGCCTCCCACCAGGTTGGGTCCCAGCTAGCAGGGGAGTATTCATTTTTCTGTGTGTAATAAGGAGGCACTTCCGGTGGGTCCGAGCTGACAGCGGGGGGGGGGGGATCGTTTTTTTCACGAAATACGATTGTCCGTCCGGTGGGTCCCAGCAGTCAGGGGCAAACGTTTTTTTCGCGAAATACGGTGGCCTGTCCGGTGGGTCCCAGCAGTCAGGGGGAAACATTTTTTCCGTGAAATACTGGTGGCCCGTCCGGTGGGTCCTTGCTGTCAGGTGGAGGAATAATTATTTTGCGCGTAATAAGGAGGCACTTCCTTGCGGCTGTCGTGGACCCAGTTGTTAGCCTCTCCACGTACAGTACACTTCCGATGGAAGTCGGTCGTTGGCCACATTGACCACGCCGCGCCGAGAGCACCACGGCGGTGGACGACGGCGAGGCCTAGGAAGGGGACGACGTGGAGCCGGGGAAGACGCGACAGTGGATGCCCACGTGGAGAGGAGTATGAGGGTTCACTGGTTCAGCTGCGGTGTGAGGCTGCCATCGCCGCAGAATAACAGGGGGAGTGGGTGAGTGGAGGGATGGCCTGGCCAGCGGTGGGAGTAGTATGGGGACGGTGAGGCCTCCGCGGCAGCACAGCCGGCCACGGGAGTCAGGAGCATGCGGCACGACCGGCGCTGCTTTGGGTGGCTGGGGCAAGAAGACCAGAGGTTGAAGAAGCACTACGGCCGTTGGATGGACATCGTTGACCACGCCGCACTGAGAGCACCAGGGCGGTGGACGACAGCGAGGCCTACGAAGGGAACGACAAGGAGCCGGGGAAGACACGACAGTGGCTGCCCACGCGGTGGAGAGTACGAGGGTTGACCGGTCCGGGTGCCGTCGCCGGAAAATAACAGGAGTTGTGGGTGAGTAGAGGGATAGACAGGCCAGGGATGGGAGTATGATGGGGCCGTGAGGCCTTCCCGGCAGCACTGCCGGCCACGGGAGGCGGGAGCAGGCGGTTCCGATGGCGCTGGTTTGGGCGGCTCGGGCGGGAAGATCAGATAATGAAGAAGCACGATTGTCGTTAGATTGACATCTAACGGTCTGACGCTGGTAGAGTCGATTGTTGACTAAGTTTCCTTTTTGAGAAACCTTGTGTACACATGAACTTAGTAGGCCCACAAGTCAGCCTCCAAATCTGCGGCAGACAACATAAAGCCCATTTGCTATTTTTATAATTTACAGCCCATTTGCTAATTCTTAAGTAATTTATTACAGCCCATTTTCTACACAGGACCACGGTCAAAAAGTCCAACCTTATTTTGCATATTTCGATGGAGTCCGAACTGTTGTAATCCCGAAATGATAAACATTTTTTTAAGAACTTATTGATTTGCCAAAAAAATAGTTTTGTTTTTGTAAGCAAATAAGACGTGGGACAATTTAGTTGGTTTAAGGGAAAACCAGTGGTAAAAAAATCAGCGCTGGGTGGGAAAAAACAACAAAAATAAGGATGTAAATATGAAAAGGGAATTTTATGTGTTTTCAATATAATGATACGTGTATATGAAGTAGTAAAACTATAGGTAGAGATTAGAAAACTTATGTAGGACATGCGTTTCAAGAGGAAAATAGAACTGGGCTGTGTGTTTGATTCAGTAAAAAACTGCCTACGGATGTTGTAAGACAAAATATAACTAACGCTGGGGGGCCAGAGGCCAGTAGATACCTGCTGGATCATTGTGCCCCGTTGTGGTCATGGGCTAGTCCTGTTAAAAACAAAACAACCCTGGGCAATCTACAACCCAGTTGAAACGTGCTCGACCTGAAAAAACAATGTACGTGCTCAATAAATGAGAGAATTCTGCAAGTATAGACTGATAACTGGGATGCAGCATGGATATTGTTTTTTATCGTGATAATAAGTGCATGCACTTGTTTCGAAAAAATTGGAGAACTGGGAATTCGAACGGCGGGTGCTTATGCTACCCATCAAATAAAAATCAGGTGCCTGAAAATTCGTTTCGAAACAAATGATTCAGCTTTATATCCACGTCGACCCTCGGCATGATGGTTGGAAGAAAATGCAAGTTCATACCAAAAGATCGTTAACAACAATACCAACTTGCAGACGACAAGGTAGTACAACTACCAATACCAAACTAACTTATAATCTTTTTACTCCTGGCCCTAGTGTTCGTCTGGTAGAAAATCTTGCAGAGGACCAGCTCCCGCTCCTTCTCTTGCTCCAGGTCCCCGAGGTGGTACTGGTGCATCACCCAGTTGGTCCTCTGCTGGTCGAAGTTCTTGTTGGTGTGCAGCACCAGAACCTTTTTTGCTGCCCGTCTGCCGGCCGTTGACCATCACCGGCAAGGTATTGCCGATCTTGTGCCACATCGCGTGCATGCCGCACTCCGACTGTATCTTGAGACGTGTCCACGCGTCCCTTTTAAACGCCTTGTAATTGCGCTGGAAGAAATACTTCCTTAGGCCACTCAGTGTGATACCTGCAGTATTGTGGAATACATGTTTTAGTGTACCTAGTTGGCATTTTCATAACATCTTTGGCATGTTGCAGTCACTTGTTTCACTTTTTATTAACTGTCAAATTGTAATTGCTTCACCAGGTCTACGTAAAAAGAAAAATAGAGCTATAAACAAAGGAATATGTTTGTGCACGTAGACGGCCGATCGGTGTCTTACCTGGAAGTTTCTCAGGTTGGGTGTAACATATGCCGTGCTCGTTGTCGATGGTTGGTATGAACAAATCGATGAGAGACTTGAATCTCGCGCTGTCAGCACTCACTTTGGCCTCAAGGTGCTCGATCAGCTCCTGATCCATGGGATCGAACTTGACGCCAGCCGGCAGCACGGGCCAATCCTTCTTCGACTTGCATCGGTAACTCCAGTTATATGGTACTCAATGTATGATCAATCGACTATTTTAAGTGAATGATGAAAGATTTCGACAGATAAGTGGTACTCCCAATCTGAAGTCCAGAATACCCGAACACGCCGCCGGGATTCTTGTGTCACCTCACGCGCAGCGTGTTGTCACGTCAATTCAATGTGTGGACATGATGAATAATTTGACTGACTATACTAGTACTGCTACTGTACTACTTACTAGTCGTATTTAGTGTCACGATTTATACATAGGTTTAACTAACAAGTACGCACTTGAAGCCTAACTGATATATATATGGCTTCTGCACAGCATCTCCATCATCATTATCAGTACATCCTATGCAGGTGAGTTAGGATGCAATTGATCCCAGGAAGGTATCTATCCTTCAAACCAGAGGAGTGCTTCAAACTAACAACAGTACATAATATCCAACAAAAGAGGGTCGTGCTACATCAGCAGAATACATGGCTCAGTCTAGATATCAGCACGAATCAAGTTGTGCATATTTGCTGTTGGCATGAACCACATCGCCACATGTCGGGTTTGCAAAAGCCATCCATCGCATGGAAGCTTGATGTCTTTCACACACTGAAGATTATCTGGCAATAAGCTGTGTCGACGAATCTCTCGATATGGTGATTCATGAAACCCATGGTATGATGTGTAAACACAGCCCCCCTCGCGAATGGAAGTTGCATAGCACAGTAATCATCGCCGGTGATATGATCGATGATTGGTTGGATGATCGGATAATTGAGCCCGAGGAACAAGGAGTGGTTGCCGAGGCTGTAAACCCGCCTCCAGTTGAATACGCCTAGCCCAACGGAGCTGGGATCTTTCTCGAACACGAAGCAGTCATAGCCATCAATGTCACGAACGCCCCACACATTGTACTGCATGTGGTTTGATGTAATGGTTTGGTCAATTTGGTATGTGCGAATGAGCATCAAATGACCGCCATCAGCTGAACGAGCGATAAACCACCACCCATCGGCTGGTATGATTCCAGGTCCTGGAATCATGAAGGCCAGCGCATTTGCATCTGCTGCAACAATTCAAATTGGAGACCAAAAGGACAAAAATAAACAATCATGTTCAGAGTATGTGTGGAATTAAGATTATTATAACAGTGACACATATCATAGACAGAGAATTGCAATACCTTGGTCATAATCATACCCCAAGTTAAAAAAATAAGCCAATGGCTTTCATATTCTAGCAATATGTCATGGTTCAAACATCATGTAACAATGAGAGGAAAACAGCTATGACAGCGCCTACTCATATTCTACCATAGCACTTACTACTACTGTTTTCATATCAACTCTAAGCAATAACATGCGTTGTTATAAAAATCTTGTAAACGAGAGTAACATATAGCAATCATGATGTTATGCTCATAATATGTATTCTAACAATCATTAGATGTCAATTGTTCCCATATCAACTCTAACAATAACATGTGTGGACATAAAAATCTAGGAAATGAGAGGAACATATAGCAATGATGTGGTTATAGACATGCTATGCATTCTAAATTTGTAACAAATGAACATGCAGTCGTATTCATAAGGTAAATATGAGATGAGATAGAACAATTACGCGACGATATATTCCACCAATATAGGTAGCCAATCTGTGCGTCGACCGCGTAAACGATGCCATCGTGCACTATAGCATCAGATAGAAATGTTTCCTCAACAGGATTGATGATGAGCCATAACCATGTATGGCAACCGGATTCCAGATAGACTGATCCCTTGTTGAACAAGGCAATGAGCTTGTAATCCATGTAGTCTTCTGATGGTGTGGGCACTTCACAGATTACAACTTTCTGCAAACAGAGGTCGAGCCAAAAGCTTGACGCGTCTTGTGCGTAGTAGGAAGGAGTGTCCGGCGGGCTGCGAGGCTCGATGGCGGCGGTATCCAACGATGGAAGGGTGATCTCTCACTGGGTGTAGATATCCACGAGACGCCACGGACTACTGGTGTGGTGGATGAGGACGATCCAGTTGGCCTTCATGCCCGCCCAGTAGTGGCCGCGCATGAAGGACAGGTGGACGGGTAGTGGTAGCATGTCGAGGGGCACCATGGCAACCTCCGTAGGATCGTCAATTTGGTGTCTGGGCCACCTGCGAGGATCGGGCATCAGCAAGCAGGGTGTCTTGAAAAGAGTCGACTGGTTGCAGACGAGTAGACGGTACAAAGACACCGAGCATGCAGCCAGATGGACGGTGCTGAGTAGGTCCATACGACTACAGATCTGCTCCAAGAGAACATCGGGGAGGGAATTCCAATCGCGGCTCTGCGTGTCAGTCGGTTCTGCCATTGGGGTTTTCGGTGCCTGCGAGCCAGTGGGGAAGTGGATTCGGGCGGGAAAGTGAAGAAGCTTCTCCTCGTGTGGCCGAGCAGTGAGCGGGGGCATATGGTATGCGTGAGCTACCAAGGAAGATGGCGCAGGCGGGCGAGCAGTGAGCAGGGGTAAATGGTGTGCAACGGACGATGGGGAAGAGAGGAGGAAGAAGAGTGGAAGACGGGGAAGAAAGTGCATTCAATCTCAATTCTACTACTCCCTCCGTCTAGGTGTGTAAGTCACCTTACGAAAACGAAATAATCCCAAAACACTTAGGCACCGTACATTAACTCCCTTCTCGTTTTTTGTTTTGTGGCATATCAACCAATAAGATATGTGGGTTGTGCATGCTTTCAATGACTTGAGACTACCAAACATAACCGAGATGGGGAATAAATGGATTGCGAGGACTTCCTTTCTACAGTATCCCTATGCCTCTACGCTCACTTCACTCATTTTGCTCCATACCTAGTCACTTGTTGAAATCTATAGCCAAATGGACATGCCAATGGGAGGGAGTAAGCCCCATGCATGCATGCATGCAACATGCAACACTCACATGTACACATGGACGCATGCAACACTCACACACCCATGCGGCACAGAGCACACGACGCAACACACACGCTCATGCTCAAGTGCTCAACCTACTCCCTACGTCCGTGAAAGACCATACATTTAGAGATTTACACATCGACCAGGGCATAATTAACGCCCAAAAGTAGTAGACTTATGTGTGCATGCAACCATTGAGATAAGAAGATTAAATGAAGGTAGTTGCATCCTGTAATTAAGGATAGACATGTAGCCTAAACCTACAACACAAGTTGGTGCATTAGTCAATCAATATCGATTTAGATTAAAGGCTAAACACATTGGAAGTGTAGATATACATCATGTAGTACACTCTTTGTTGGAAGATCGAGGGAGGACACGTGCATGCACTCACATACACAGCCAGGGCGGTTCGCGCGCAAGGGTTGGACTCGTGTCGCTCCTGCGTAAAGTTTTGTTTAACTGATTTCTTTGCTCTGCCAACTGACAAGTGGGACCCAGAAACCAGGTGACAATTTAACCAGTCAACAAAGTGCCACATTGACTATGTGGCTGGTCAGTAGGGTGCAATACAGTGCTCTACGATGAGCTAGTGATCGCATAATCGCCGCAAAACTATATATAGTGACCATAAAGAGCGTACTATTACATACGTTGACCGCCAGTGTATTTTTCTCGTTTCAAATTAAGCCATATTAATCGGAAAGGACGCAGTATGGACTACTACTACTAGTACTAGTACTGCTTTGATGTGTCCCGTCAACTCGCCGAACGAGGAGAAGCTTGCTTACTACGCCTCTCCCTCGCCCATGCGCGCGGTGGTTCGCAGGACGAGGAGAGGGTTTTGACTACAGCGCCCTCTCCCTCTCCCTCGCCCTCGCCCTCGCGGTGGACGTGCAGCAGTTCAATCGGTGTCAGATTGCCAGAAGCATATTGTACTGTAGTATCATCATTGTTGGACCTTTCGAAGAGGCGAAGAGCCAAGTGCAAGGTTCACACGAGTACGAACTATTGAAACTCCCGAAGAGGCAAAGAGCCAAGAGCAAGGTTTTATAGGAGTTGTCGTCCTAGTAGGAGTGTACTAGTACAACTATAGCGAACGATGCTACTCTATGATGCCGCCACATCATGTATATCCAAAGCTGTGCCACCTTTTTTCTCAAAGAGTGTGTTGGAGCCCGTGCAACAACCACACAAGTTGCACGTACACATAACACATTTACTAGTAATAAATTCTAAAGGACAAATGCCAGTATGCCACATAAGTTCATCTCCAACTCATGTGATAAATTTGTGCACGACTAGTCTACATATATTCACAGTGCTACCGTTCACAATTACCGTACTCCACATACACGTTATAGATGGGCTACATGTCCTCCCCTAGGTTCCAATCCCAGGTGTTCTTCATGGATGGCACGATCCATAGCGGTGGGCAACGGGAATCATTGTCGCAACTTTCTAGTCCGGTTCCACACGATGGAGACTCATCCAAGCTGAAGCGGCATAAATCAGGGATAGCGTGTCCCGGCATGTCGTTCATCCGGCGGTGCGCACTGAAGACACAACCATGCTTCATGAACGGCAGGCCTTCCGTGTCATGCACGGAAGGTGGCATCCGCTTCACAATGGGGTAGCTGTCCCCGATGAAAAGCGAGTACTCTCCAAGAGTGTTCCTCGGCACCCACGTAGCATCATGGGGGTCGAACTCGGCGTCGTTCATCTGGTACACGCGGCATCCCAGATCTGGACACATGGTGATGTACATAGTCAAGGTCCATGCATAATAATGTTGTGCTCAAATGTGGCGGTCAGTAATACTGTGCAACAAATAGTACTACTCCGGTATAGAGGGAGTAAAATAACCGGCTTATTATATATAGCCACTCTTGGCTACATGGATGAGATAGTAAGACATGGAAAAACAAAAATGGTGGCAGCTAGTGGGTTCAAGTCTTCAAGGGCCTAGCTGGCTATACGCGTCCTCCAAGATAAAAAGTACTCCTACTAGTGCTACAAAGTATACTACTAGTACAACAATGAAAGAGAGGCGAGAGGGTTAAAAATGGAATACCTGAGTAGATGGTGACTGTCCGATCGTGGTAGATTATGTTACCATGTTGCACATCAGTGGTACCATGGGTAACGACTGCTAAGATAGTTGATCCCAATATGCCAAAGTCAGCTACAAGGTTCCAGGTTAGACCGAATTGCGGATGCAAATGCACATCCAGGATCGGCGATCTTATTATGATCGGGGGATGACTGGTCCCTGCAAAATAATGGAGTACCGTTAGGGATGCAAATGATGGTTTGTGCATTCCGTTTGTAATCTCCCGTACCGTAGGATGTCAACCAGATGAAACAAGTCCCCTGGCTTGTCACCGTGAAGATGCGGCCTAGATGGCGCACAACATCTTCGAACATGTAGGGGTACAAATCTGCCGCCGCCAACATGCGCTAGCCTCTGCCGTTACTACCTCCTCCATTGATGGAAATCCTTATGTCGAACACCGCGATGAGATAGTAATCGTCGTAGCCGCGTCGCTTTGTCAGCGGGTCCACAATTGCTATCTTCTTCAATCTCATGTAGGCATCATCATACGTATTCTTGCCCAGCCAGTCCGGAAGGCCGATCCCAATGGTGGAGAAGGGGTCTACCGGAATGGCCGCATTGTTGTGGATGTTATGCAAAATGATGGTGGTATCTGGCTAGAGGTATGCAAGCCAATCTTCGTTGGCACCGACCCAGACCTATATATAAGACGGTGGGCAACGGAGAAATTACGGGATGGAAATGGAATAACTATGTACTACATGATCAAATTCCATTACTGACCTGCTCATCGGACAAAATCCGACTACCTCTCAACATGGGCAACTCTAGCGGAGTCAACGTGCAACCATGGCCAGGAAGTGGTGGACTGTTCGAAGGATTGTCCCATAGAAGAACCTTCTCCTCGAGGATGCATGGAAGACCAACAAGCATGGCTAATTTAAGCAGTGTCTTGAAAAAGTTGGTGCAGGAAGCATCGAGTCTTGCGGTGGTGAGGATGTCGGAGCGGCGTGCGATTTCTCCCACATGATCGTCGTCCAAGGTCTCCCAGCCCCGACGACGAGGAGAACCACGTGGCGAATCCATGGGAGCAGTGACGAACTTCCTTCTCTTCGGGGGAGGGGAACTGGCGAGGAGGAGATAAGAGCGTAGTAACCGCAGGGCCTCATCCCTTCCAACTGTAGATCGTTCCTCAATGAAGGGGTGAGGCTATTATTTACTACTAGTACTCCCTCCGGTTCTTTTTACTTTGCACAAAAGAGCAGACCCGGATACCAAGGAAGGGGCTCGCTGCATGCTTTCTAGATGGAAATACCCCTGGCACATGGATGGGAGGAGTTAGCAGCTATAAATGCCCCATGCAGCCCATTGGCTGTCCGCCCGCGTTCTCCTCTCTCTGCATGCTGCATGGATGTCTCCCTCTCTCTCACATGGCTGCATGCGGTGGAGCTGGCCTATGAGAAGCTCGCGTGGAGATAGCAATCTTCTCTCCAGAAGTGATTTTTTTGAAAGAAAGGGATTATGGAACGTTATGGGATTGCATTATACTGTAAATAATAGCACTAGTAAGAAATTTTTGGCACTAGGTAGTAGTTTTTGGCGTGGATTAAGAAATTTTGGGTATGTTTTTGCCATTTTTTGTACACTCCAACTAGTGTCAAAAAATGTCTTACATTATGTGATGGAGGAGTACGTACTTGTACTGTAGCAGTACTAGTACTACTTTTCTCAACTAGTAGTGCGATGTACTGTACTTCTAGTCTAGTATAGTATAGTGCACCAGTTTTGAACTCTTGAATCTCAGGGCCAAGGAGCTACAGTTGGAAGTGGAGGGTACTACTGTTCTCTACAACCATCATTGTACTATCAATGCAGGGGAAGTACACCTGCGTAGTGGCCTAGTGGGTACTCTCGGTGCTCTATTCAGCCGCTCCTCTCACGTAGCTCGCCTACTCAGCCGCTCCTCTCACGCACACACTAGCAGCCTGTTTATCAGCAACGGTTACTGTGGGGGCAAAACATTTGAGTTATTTGATACAGTGAGACTAGGCTTTTCGCTTCCATTTGTGGAGGTGTAATGGATCTCGTCAAACTTTGTTAGTAGTTCCTTCTTTATGAATGAGATGAAGCAAAGCTTTTGCCTCCGTTTAAAAAAAAACACGGCAAGAGGAATTTCTTTTATAGTAGAGCCGATAATGGAGTGAAGTCCATGCATTCAACCCTACAAGCTACAGAGTAGTAGTAGAGCACTTTATGTACAGAGCCATATTGCACAGTTCCCAATGCCCCGCCAGGCTTTTCCGGCTCCTCGGGCTTAATTGGGAGGCGCTAGTTTAAATATGCTACTAGCTGGAAGCTGCAAGCGAGGTGCGGCTAGGGCGAGCACGCGAGCCACGGGATGCTGGGAAGGAAAACCCGTTCACGTGGCTAGGCTGTCCAGTGCACCCAGATTGTAGGGCCGCACATCCGTTTGACTTCAAAACTCAAACTACCCGTGTAAAATATTGGCTCGCAGCAAAGTGTAGTAGTACTATTTTTTTAAAGGCCGCCGTGCGTTCGGCCGGGATCGAACCCACAAAACGAGGTATACACTCCCGCATTACCTCCGGCCCGTCCACCTAGTCATCCTCGGCCATGGGACGCAGCTACCGCCGCCGGCAGAAGGTGACGTCAAAACCGCCGATGGTGCGGAGCCCATGTTGCGGCAGCCCGGATGCCAGCTCCGTCCGGCGCTCGCGGCCGCTAGCTAGCCAAGATAGCTCCGTCCAGCTGCTTGTCCGCAAGGTTTGCTAGCTAGATCGGCAAGGCAGCGCGGCGGCTTGCTCGCGCGCGCCGCGCTAAGGCCAGCCATCTGGCTCGAGCGAAGGCCAGCGCGGCGGCTTTCTCGCTCGTGAGTCATGCTCGGGCCAGCCTGCCAACCCGTGTGGAGGCCAGCGCGGCATCCGGCCCGTCCGGCGGAGCGGCGGCCAACTCGCTCATCACCGGCGCCACCGACGAACACGCATCAGTACTGTTTGAAGTAATGTTCAGGAAAAATAATGATTTGAGGGGGAATAACAGGATAGAAGGTCAGATGTGGGTCCCTCGTGTCAACGGTCAAACAATATGTGTTGGTTTAAGCTGCCTCGTCGGCACGGACATGTGGGCCAACCCTGTCATAAATGGGTTTAAATGAACCTAATCGATAGGAGTACTAGGTAGTTTTTGGCGTGGATTAAGAAATTTTGGGTATGTTTTTGCTATTTTTTGTACAATAGATTCCTCCTAGGGCTGGTTGAAAGTGGTAGTTTTTTGTTAAATACTCTACATATTGTAAGTAGGAGTGAAAGTTAAGCTTTGGAAGCCAATAAGCAAGGCTAGTTACATAGTGTATATGTGTACATGATTGAAAGTAAATATCAACCATGAGTGACTAATATCTTGATGGAAAACTCGAAACTATGGAATACTAGGAAAAGAAATGCATGGTTGGAAATACTAGCAATGTTCATGTCCGTTGCGACGAATCATAAATTAGAATAATACTTATTCACAAATTTGGTACAAAACACTCTAATTTTGATATAAATATGTCACTAGAGATATATTATGTTTCAATTAGAATATATTCCTTGGGCTGTTTTGGTGAGGTCGGGGAGGGATGTGGTTGGTTTGAAGATACTAATTATGAGTTTTTCTGCAAATTGGTAGACAAGTGGGATGTTGGTGAGAAAAGGCAACAACTTACCTCACAATCGTTAGATGTAGATCTAATGGTCAGAAACGACGGATGGCAGACACACTAGCATCACCAACTTACTCTTGTGTAGGAGTACTAGCAAGATCCGTGCATTGCACGGAACATCAAGATGCATTTTTTTATAAAACACTTGTTGTGACTGACCCTTGCGGGAGTAATCCCATGTGTAAAAACTAATGATATCTCGACAAATATGAGATAAGGTGAAGAGGAGTGGGGTGTGGTGGTGGTTGGTGGTCGAACTGAGCGGAGGCATGGGGATTGATGACGCCGGCAGCGGCCACCAGGCCAGTTTGTTCGAGAGGCTTCCTTTCTTAATTGCTCAACAATGAGGTTTGTTAGAGATAAGGATGAATGAGGGAAGGCCTTGTCTGCAAATGTGGAGAGGGGTGCGGGTATCTTTTAGTTTAATTTCCATCCATCAGATATAGATCGAACGGTCTATATTGCAAGATGGCACACGTACCATCATCACCAACTCGGTTTTTTATAAGAGAAGAAATATAAGTATGGAGATACAAACGTATTATCGATACTTGCTTCCGTAAACTAGCATCTACATTCTATTCAACGCCTCGGCATGTGGGCCCTTAGCACAATGACTTCTCGACTATGTAAAACAAAGATTTTCCCGTCGTCGACAAGGAGGGGGTGACGGTGGCGTGCTTTTTGGCTTGCTCTAGTCCTAGTAGTCATACTAGGTGGTCTAAGCACGTGTAGATTTATTCTTTTTCACGTCTCGTGTTTGCCGTACTGCCACGACTGTTCATGAATAGACGGTAAGTTATTCACGGGGAAACCCTTGTTGAGCGTGTTTGCGAGAGAGAGAGAGAGAGAGAGAGAGTGCGTGTGTGATATGTTAGAGACTGAGGCAATGATAACAGATTCTTTGTATCTATGTGTGTGGAGGATAGAGAGAGACATGTACATGGGGCTTTGTGTTGTGTAACGTGGTACACATATACATAATTAGAGAGTGAGTGTGTGAGATACACATGCAGACATGAGGAGAGATGAGGATCTAGGTAAATGGGTGTTTGTGCGTGTCTGTGTGTGTTTGTTCACGCGTTTGTGTGTGAGAGGGAGAGAGTGTATGTGGAGCAGAGAGACCACTGATGATGTAAACCTAGTATAAGGGAAGGGGGAATGGTGTGACATGTGTAGTAGTGAGATAGCATGGGTGCGGGTGGGGGGAGCAGACTATTTGGAAGAGACATCGAGTGTGTGTGGGGGAGAGGAGTGTGAGAGCGAGAGAAAGAGAGAGCTAGCGCCGGAGAGTGAGAGAGAGAGAGGAAGAGAGGGGGCGAGAGGGGTCGTTTGTGTCCATAAATGGCGTAGAGATAGGGATACAATGTTGATGTTGTCAAAATTGGCCTATGAACGGAGACGCAAGGGAAGTGAGTCATCGTGTGTGTGATAGGGACTTCATGAGAGAGCTAGAATAGATGGTGTAGAGAACAATGTGCGAAATCGAGAATGATTATACATTAGGGATCTATGCAAAGAGTCACGACATATATGTATACATGGAAGGAGTTGGGGCGGGTCCGCATGTGGGAGAGATAGAAAGAGGAGAGTGGTGCACAAGGAGACAAAGTGTGCTTGTTTGCAGTGGGGGTGGTGTGTGAGGTGAGTGCGCGAGAACCACATAACTAGGGAGATAGACGTTTGTGGGCGACGTTTTGTGTGTATGGGAAATATACACTCTACATAGTGCGTGTGCTTGGGTAAGAGAGGTAGCGGGAGACCTAGAGAGTGAGGGAAGAGATGTGTGCATGCCTGAGAGACAAAGTGATAGAGACCTATGTTGGGGTCCGGACTTTACAAGAGAGAGGGGTGTTAATGTGCTCGTGTGTTGGTGTTTGGGGGAGAGAACGACTTCTCTGTG
>NC_041382.1:617828811-617848474 GCF_002162155.2 Triticum dicoccoides | reverse complement strand
TTCAGATAAAGAGTTTGGTGTCTATATTTGAGGGACTTTGGCGTAATTGAGATATTGTGCACTCATAGTTGATCAATTTGTTTCACAGTTTCTACTATGAGATAACGATACATTTGAACATGCATGATATACCTTGATGTACCAGAATTACAAACCTAAGATTGGAAATTTGGAATTCGACTCCATCATTAGCTTTTGTAATTCATTTAAACGGAGGTACATTTTTAAGCCGGGATTTCGTAATTTCAAATTCATATATCAAACCTAGAGATATACACATACGGGCATGTTCAAACTTTCTAAGCATCCACTTTATTCATACACATACACATTTTTGCTTTTGTAATCATATTTAGGATAAACACATTTGGAATTTCATTTGAATTGGACCGTATGATGGTATTTGCTTGTAGTAGCTCAATGATCCATATTTGAATTGAATGGACAATCTAAGTTTCGAGTTGGAGACATTGATTTTCAGAACTTCCACATTTTTTTGCGTGCAAAACAAACAAATTGTCACCCATGATATCATAGTCGGCCGTACGAGAGCAGAATTCTTATAATTTTAGGTGCCAAAAGCTTTCAAACTTCCCGCTCACATCGAAATATCACGCGCCCGAAAGTTTAGCCCTGCGATATTCTTGTTTTACCCCTGCCACATGAATGGAAAAGGGCTGCTTTGGTAACTCCATTGTTTTCCCCTCTTTGCCCCCAACATTCTTCCCCAGAGCCCCTCCCCTTCCCCTCCCTGACCCCCCCAACCACGGAAAACCGCTGAATCTAGTCCTCCGCCGCAGTGGTGGACCTCACACCCCACCGGATCTACCTTCCGCACCTTGGAACCCCCAACTGCCAACTCACCACTTCACCGGAGCTGCTTCAGCGACTGGCTTGTCCACTGCTCCAGATCTCTTTGACCGCCATCATGGTCCACCACACCGGATCTGCTTAACCGACGCCCTCGTCCACCACAGCGTAGGCTCTTCACTGACTCCCTCATCCGCCCCTTCGTGGCCCTTCATACAAGCCCTCGTCCGCCGCAACAGATCCGCCTCACCGAAAGCACTATACAACGTGCCCGCCGAAACCTTCGTCCAATGCACCGGACCCGCTCCACGGACGCCATATTCAACTCCACCGGACCTGCTTTACCGACGTTGCAGCCTCATAAGGTTATTTCGATTTGTACTCCTTCGGTTTTTCTCTTTATCGTGCAACTGTTCACTTACCACAGATGAGCTTTCTTGTATGTAGATAGGCGCCGTAACCGTAGCACCGGAGCCGCTTCAGCGACGGCGACAGCCGGCCCAAACTCAACCGCAACACGAGCACCATCGACGATCCTTAGCTATCAAGTATGACAATGATACCCATACGCCGCCGAGAATCAGGTACTATTATCCAACGGCCGGCGCCTACATTCACTTTCCTAGCATAAGCACCGCACCTTTGAATTTCTTGAGGGCATCATTCAGTTTTTCATGAGACGTGTTATTCTGCTTGCACCTATAGGGCCATACTTCTGGCAGTGAACATGTTACATGTGCTAAATTACATACCAGTGCACATATAGTTAATATGCTTTAGTTTTGTTCTGATGCCACCTATTGGTTCCATCAGTCTGCTTAATGTTCTCTATGCTTAATTACACATCAGCAAACTAGCATGTGGTTCCGCTGCTTTTTGTTCGTTTTACCCTACATTTTCAGATGCTAGCTATTACATCACTACTCCGAGCCTCTGTTCATTACTTGTTTGTGTGTTCTTGATCTTCCCAAGTTGCATGACTAATTTGATGCTTCTATTAATTATGGAGCTGCCAACCCCATCAAGCAAAATATTTTTCTTTTGGGCTGGCACCTCGAACAAGCATAAAAATAGAGGGAAGCAGGTATACTCCCTCCGATTCTATTTACTCTGTGCATAACTCTTGACCCGCATACCAAGGAGGGCACTGGTTTAATTTTTCTGGACTAATTTTCCAATTAATTAGGGCAGAGGCGGATGGGGCGGGGCACAAAAGGAAACCAGCGCTAGGAATCGGCAACCCGCAGACTAATACAAGAAAACTGAGAAAAAGTTATATGCAAAGTAAAAAGAATCGGAGGGAGTATTGTCGTGTATGCACACACCCTTCTTTCATTAGTTTAGATGAACCATTGATGATCAATTCGGACCAGTGCATGCGACTAAAATTAATTTTACCTAAATACATGGTGCAGAATAAACTACAACAACTAGATTTGCAACCACGGGATGCTGACGATATCTTCAAAGAACATTGCAACAGCAGCTAGGCTTCACAGCAACATATGGTAAGCCAGTGTGTTTTAGTACATGTGAAATGTAATGCGAGTGGGCTGCTTTCTTGGCTTGTGCCCTCAACATGTAATCCTACCAAATTACAAATAGTTCAGTTGTTTGCTTTGCTGTATTGCTTGATTCGAATGCTTATTTGTTGTTACGCTATACCTGAGTTGGCCAATATGTAAGCAGTGCCTGCTGTACTATCGTAAAGAAATGCATGCCTATTTCATTTGAGTCCTTAACTTTTCCTCTCAAATTCATCACAAGACTGTCTTCGTAGTTTACCTGAGGCCACACTGTTAAGTGCTTTCTCAGATTATTTCAACTGCTTAGATGCCTTGGCAACTTAAATATAGCGGTTGTACACTCTCGTTCAACTAGGGATGTCAACTGGGTCCGGTTTAATCCCGATTAAAGTCCACTAGTGGTATGATAGTTCAAAAGAGTTTTTTTTTGAGGAAAATGAACTAGGGAGGTAGCAAAAACTAACTAGATGGGACAGGCAGATTTCGTTTATTTGCCACTTACACCCCTAGTTTCATCTTACCATTTTAATTTCTTTTCAGTTGATGCTTCTTCGAACCATTTAAATATAGTTTGCCATGCTCGGCAATAATTCGTCCCTCGTTTACCATGTAAGCTTACTGCGTGCATCATACGATAACTATCTCTTACTGATGTCCAGCGGAAACCTTTCAGGATGCCATTCACACTAGGACACAATGTACAACCCCAGAATCTATTTGCGGAAGCAGTGCGCCATCCATGTTACCAGTGTTGGGGAACGTAGTAATTTCAAAAATATTCCTACGCACACGCAAGATCATGGTGATGCATAGCAACAAGAGGGGAGAGTGTTGTCTACGTACCCTCGTAGACCGACAGCGGAAGCGTTATGACAACGTGGTTGATGTAGTCGTACGTCTTCACGACCCGACCGATCAAGCACCGAAACTACGGCACCTCCGAGTTCTAGCACACGTTCAGCTTGATGACGATCCCCGGACTCCGATCTAGCAAAGTATCGGGGAAGAGTTCTGTCAGCACGACGGCGTGGTGACAATCTTGATGTTCTACTGTCGCAGGGCTTCGCCTAAGCACCGCTACAATATTATCGAGGATTATCGTGGAGGGGGGCACCGCACACGTCTAAGAGAACGATCATGAAGATCAACTTGTGTGTCTAGAGGTGCCCTCCTTCCCTCGTATATAAAGGAGCAAGGGGGGAGGAGGTCGGCCCTAGGAGGGGCGCGCCAGGGGAGTAGGATTCCTACTCCTAGTTGGACTAGGTTTCCTCCTTTCCTAGTCCAACTAGGAGAAGGGGGGAAAGGGGGGAAGAGAGGAACGAAGGGAGAGAGGGGCCGCACCCCAAACCCCTTGTCCAATTCGGACTGGGCTTGGGAGGGGCGCGTGCCACCTCCTGGTCCTTCCCACTAAGGCCCATTAAGGCCTATTGCTTCTTCCTCGTATTCCCGTAACTCCCCGGTACCTCCGAAAATACCCGAATCACTCGGAACATTTCCGATGTCCGAATATAGTCATCCAATATATCGATCTTTACGTCTCGACCATTTCGAGACTCCTCGTCATGTCCCCGATCTCATCCGGGACTCCGAACTCCTTCGGTACATCAAAACTTATACACTCATAATATAACTATCATCGAAACCTTAAGCGTGCGGACCCTACGGGTTCGAGAACAATGTAGATACGACCGAGACATGTCTCCGGTCAATAACCAATAGCGGAACCTGGATGCTCATATTGGCTCCCACATATTCTAAGAAGATCTTTATCGGTCAGACCGCGTAACAACATACGGTGTTCCCTTTGTCATCGGTATGTTACTTGCCCGAGATTCGATCGTCGGTATCTTAATACCTAGTTCAATCTCATTACCGGCAAGTCTCTTTACTCATTCCGTAATACATCATCTCACAACTAACTCATTAGTTGCAATGCTTGCAAGGCTTATGTGATGTGCATTACCGAGAGGGCCCAGAGATACCTCTCCGACAATCGGAGTGACAAATCCTAATCTCGAAATAGGCCAACCCAACATGTACCTTTGGAGACACCTATGGAGCTCCTTTATAATCACCCAGTTATGTTGTGACGTTTGGTAGCACACAAAGTGTTCCTCCGGAAAACGGCAGTTGCATAATCTCATAGTCATAGGAACATGTATAAGTCATGAAGAAAGCAATAGCAACATACTAAACGATCGGGTGCTAAGATAATTGAATGGGTCATGTCAATCACATCATTCTTCTAATGATGTGATCCCGTTAATCAAATAACAACTCTTTTGTTCATGGTTAGGAAACATAACCATCTTCGATTAACGAGCTAGTTAAGTAGAGGCATATTAGTTAGACTCTGTTTGTCTATGTATTCACACATGTATTATGTTTCCGGTTAATACAATTCTAGCATGAATAATAAACATTTATCATGATATAAGGAAATAAATAATAACTTTATTATTGCCTCTAGGGCATATTTCCTTCAGTCTCCCACTTGCACTGGAGTCAATAATCTAGTTCACATCGCCATGTGATTCAACACTAATAGTTCACATCACCATGTGATTAACACCCATAGTTCAGATCGTCATGTGACCTATACCCAAAGGGTTTACTAGAGTCAGCAATCTAGTTCACATCGTTTATGTGATTAACACCCAAAGAGTACTAAGGTGTGATCATGTTTCTTTGTGAGATAATTTTAGTCAATGGGTCTGTCACATACAGATCCGTAAGTATTTTGCGAATTTTATGTCTACAATGCTCTGCACGGAGCTACTCTAGCTAATTGCTCCCACTTTCAATATGTATCTAGATCGAGACTTAGAGTCATCCAGATCTGTGTCAAAACTTGCATCGACGTAATTTTTTACGATGAACCTTTTGTCACCTCCATAATTGAGAAATATTTCCTTATTCCACTAAGGATAATTTTGACCGTTGTCTAGTGATCTACTCTTAGATCACTATTGTACTCCCTTGCTTAACACAGTGTAGGGTATACAATAGATCTGGTACACAGCATGGCATACTTTATAGAACCTATGGCTAAGGCATAGGGAATGACTTTCATTCTCTTTCTATCTTCTGCCGTGGTCGGACTTTGATTCTTACTCAATTTCACACCTTGTAACACAGCCAAGAACTCTTTCTTTGACTGTTCCATTTTTGAACTACTTCAAAATATTGTCAAGGTATGTACTCATTGAAAAAACTTATCAAGCGTCTTGATCTATCTCTATAGATCTTGATGCTTAATATGTAAGCAGCTTCACCGAGGTCTTTCTTTGAAAAACTTCTTTCAAAACACTCCTTTATGCTTTGAAGAATAATTCTACATTATTTCCGATCAACAATATGTCATTCACATATACTTATCAGAAATGTTGTAGTGCTCCCACTCACTTTCTTGTAAATACAGGCTTCACCGCAAGTCTGTATAAAACTATATGCTTTGATCGTCTCATCAAAGTGCATATTCCAACTCCGAGATGCTTGCACCAGTCCATAGATGGATCGCTGGAGCTTGCACATTTTGTTAGCACCTTTAGGATTGACAAAACCTTCTGGTTGTATCATATACAACTCTTCTTTAATAAATCCATTAAGGAATGCAGTTTTGTTTATTCATTTGCCGGATTTCATAAAATGCGGCAATTGCTAACATGATTCGGATAGACTTAAGCATAGATACGAGTGAGAAACTCTCATCGTAGTCAACACCTTGAACTTGTCGAAAACCTTTTTGCGACAATTCTAGCTTTGTAGATAGTAACACTACTATCAGCGTCCGTCTTCCTCTTGACGATCCATTTAATCTCAATGGCTCGCTGTCGGTGTCAAAACCGGCGGATCTCGGGTAGGGGGTCCCGAACTGTGCGTCTAGGCCGGATGGTAACAGGAGGCAAGGGACACGAAGTTTTACCTAGGTTCGGGCCCTCTCGATGGAGGTAAAACCCTACGTCCTGCTTGATTAATATTGATGATATGGGTAGTACAAGAGTAGATCTACCACGAGATCAGAGAGGCTAAACCCTAGAAGCTAGCCTATGGTATGATTGTTGTTCTGTATGTTGTCCTACGGACTAAAACCCTCCGGTTTATATAGACACCGAAGAGGGTTAGGGTTACACAAAGTCGGTTACAATGGTAGGAGATCTACATATCCGTATCGCCAAGCTTGCCTTCCACGCCAAGGAAAGTCCCTTCCAGACACGGGATGAAGTCTTCAATCTTGTATCTTCATAGTCCAGGAGTCCGGCTGAAGGTATAGTCCGGCTACCCGAACACCCCCTAATCCAGGACTCCCTCAGTAGCCCCCGAACTAGGCTTCAATGACGATGAGTCCGGCGCGCAGATTGTCTTCGGCATTGCAAGGCGGGTTCTCCCGCAAATTACGTGTACCTGTTGAATGAAGTCCGGTTTCTTGTAGATGTTGCGCTCCTTGGCTTCTATGCCCAATAATGGCTGCTTCCCACGTCTCAAACGAATATGAAAAGTCTGAGTGTTCTTACATTCACACCCCTAGCCGCGCAAATGAGCTGCCCTATTTAAGGGGACGAGGATTTAGAACCAAACCACATCTTCCCCCTTCGCGAGTGTTCATCACAGCGCATCCGACAAAGGTCCATTCCACCATGGCCAGCCATCGCAACTCCTCCTCTCGCCCTTCCAGCCCTCAGCCTGGGTACTGGGAGAGATGCTCCGTCCCGCATAGAGAGCTAGTGACGCTCCAGACCAAGGGATTCCTGTTGGGGAATGTAGCAGAAATTCAAAATTTTCTACGCATCACCAAGATCAATCTATGGAGTAATCTAGCAACGAGGGGAAGGAGAGTGCATCTACATACCCTTGTAGATCGCTAAGCGGAAGCGTTCAAGTGAACGGGGTTGATGGAGTCATACTCGTCGTGATCCAAATCACCGATGATCCTAGTGCCGAACGGACGGCACCTCCGCATTCAACACACGTACAGCCCGGTGACGTCTCCTACGCCTTGATCCAGCAAGGGGAGAAGGAGAGGTTGGGGAAGACTCCATCTAGCAGCAGCACGATGGCGTGGTGGTGGTGGAGGAGCGCGGAACTCCAGCAGGGCTTCGCCAAGCACTACGAGAGACGAGGAGGAAGAGGGGTACGGCTGCGCCAACAGGGAGATTGAATCATGTGTTGGGCTGCCCCTTTGCTCAAGTATATATAGGGGAAGGGGAGGGGCTGCGCCCCCACCTAGGGTTCCCTCCCTAGGGGTGGCGGCAGCCCCCAGATCCCATCTGGGAGGCGGCCAAGGGGGAGAGAGAGGGGGGCGCACCTAGGGTGGGCCTTAGGGCCCATCTGCGCCTAGGGTTTGCCCCCTCTCCTCTTGAGGACGCCTTGGGCCATGGTGGGAGGCGCCCCAGCCCACATAGGGGCAGGTCCCTTCCCACTATTGGCCCATGTAGGCCTCCGGGGCTGGTGGCCCCTCCCGGTGGACCCCCGGACACCTCCGGTGGTCCCGGTACACTACCGGTGATGCCCGGAACACTTCCGGTGGCCAAAACCATACTTCCTATATATCAATCCTTACCTCCGGACCATTCCGGAACTCCTCGTGACGTCCGGGATCTCATCCGAGACTCCGAACAACATTCGGTAACCGCATACATACTTTGCCTATAACCCTAGCGTCATCAAACCTTAAGTGTGTAGACCCTACGGGTTCGGGAGTCATGCAGACATGGCCGAGACAACTCTCCGGTTAATAACCAACAGCAGGATCTGGATACCCATGTTCGCTCCCACATGTTCCACAATGATCTCATCGGATGAACCATGATGTCAAGGACTTAATCAATCCCGTATTCAATTCCCTTTGTCTAGCGGTATTATACTTGCCCGAGATTCGATTGTCGGTATCCCGATACCTTGTTCAATCTCGTTACCGGCAAGTCTCTTTACTGGTTCCGTAACACATCATCCCGTGATCAACTCCTTGGTCACATTGTGCACATTATGATGATGTCCTACCGAGTGGGCCCAGAGATACCTCTCCGTTACACGGAGTGACAAATCCTAGTCTCGATTCGTGCCAACCCAATAGACACTTTCAGAGATACCTGTAGTGAACCTTCATAGCCACCCAGTTACATTGCGACGTTTGGCACACCCAAAGAACTTCTACGGTATCCGGGAGTTGCACAATCTCATGGTCTAAGGAAATGATACTTGACATTAGAAAAGCTTTAGCAAACGAACTACACGATCTTTGTGCTAGGCTTAGGATTGGGTCTTGTCCATCACATCATTCTCCTAATGATGTGATCCCGTTATCAACGACATCCAATGTCCATGGTTAGGAAACCGTAACCATCTATTGATCAATGAGCTAGTCAACTAGAGGCTTACTAGGGACATGGTGTTGTCTATGTATCCACACATGTATCTGAGTTTCCTATCGATACAATTCTAGCATGGATAATAAACGATTATCATGAACAATGAAATATATAATAATAACTAATTTATTATTGCCTCTAGGGTATATTTCCAACAGTCTCCCACTTGCACTAGAGTCAATAATCTAGTTCACATCGCCATGTGATTAACACTCACAGGTCACATCGCCATGTGACCAACATCCAAGAGTCTACTAGACTCAATGATCTAGTTCACATCACTATGTGATAAACACTCAAAGAGTTCTGGGTTTTATCATGTTATGCTTGTGAGAGAGGTTGTAGTCAACGGGTCTTGCCATATTCAGATCCCTATGTATTTCGCAAAACTTTATGTCATATCGTAGATGCTGCTACCACGTTCCACTTGGAGCTATTCCAAATTGTTGCTCCATTATACGTACCCGGTATCTCTACTCAGAGCAACCCGGATAGGTGTTAAGCTTGCATCGACGTAACTCTTTACGTCGAACTCTTTATCACCTCCATAACCGAGAAACATTTCCTTATTCCTCTAAGGATAATTTTGACCGCTATCTGGTGATCTACTCCTAGATCACCTTTGTACCCTCTTGCGAGACATGTGGCAAGGCACACATCAGGTGCGGTACTTCAGCATGGCATACTGTATAGATCCTATGACAAAAGCATAGGGGACGACCTTCGTCCTTTCTCTTTCTTCTGTCGTGGTCAAGCTTTGAGTCTTACTCAACTTCACACCTTACAACTCAGGTAAGAACCCCTTCTTTGACTGATCTATTTTGAACTTCTTCAAAAACATGTCAAGGTGTGCGTTCTTTGAAAGTACCATCAGGCGTCTTGATCTATCTCTATAGATCTTGATGCCCAATATGTAAGCAGCTTTATCCAGGTCTTCCTTTGAAAAACACTCTTCAAACAACCGTTTATACTTTCCAGAAATTCTACATTATTTCGGATCAACAATATGTCATCCACATATACTTATCAGAAATGTTGTAGTGCTCCCACTCACTTTCTTGTAAATACAGGTTTCTGGCAAACATTGTATAAACCTAAAAGCTTTGATCACTCCATCAAAACATATATTCCGATTCAGAGATGCTTGCTCTAGTCCATAGAAGGATTGCTAGAGCTAGCATACCTTTTAGCATCCTTAGGATCGACAAAACCTTTTATTGTACCACATACAACTTTTCTTACGAAAACTGGTAAGAAAACTTGTTCTGACATCCATCTGTAAGATTTCATAATCGAAAAATACAGCTAATGCTATCATGATTCTGACGGACTTAAGCATCACTACGAGTGAGAAATTCTCATCGTAGTCAACTCCTTGAACTTGTGAAATGACTCTTTCCCACAAGTCGAGCTTCATAGATGGTAATATTACCGCCTACGTCCGTCTTCTTCTTAAAGATCCATTTGTCTCAATGGCTTGCCGATCATCGGCCAAGTCCACCAAAGTCCATACTTTGTTCTGATATATGGATCCTATCTCAGATTTCATGGCTTCTAACCATTTGTCGGAATACGGGCCCACCATCGCTTCTCCATAGATCGTAGGTTCATTGTTGTCTAACAACATGATATCTAAGACAGGATTACCGTACCACTTAGGAGTAGTACATATCCTTGTCGACCTACGAGGTTCGATAGCAACTTGATCAGAAGCTTCATGATCACTATCATTAACTTCCTATTCAACAGACGTAGGCGCCACAGAACACATATTTCTGTGTTGCATCACTCTCTGGTTGAAGTAAAGGTTCGACAACCTCATCAAGTTCTATCTTCCTCCCACTCAATTCTTTCGAGAGAAACTCCTTCTCGAGAAAGGACCTGTTCTTAGCGACAAACAATTTGCCCTTGGATCTGAGATAGAAGGTATACCCAACTGTCACCCTTGGGTATCCTATGAAGATGTGTTTGTCCGCTTTGGGTTCGAGCTTCTCCGGCTGAAGCCTTAAACATCGCAGCCCCAAACGTTAAGAAACGACAACTTTGGTTTCTTGCCAAACCATATTCTTACGACATTGTCTCAACGGACTTAGATGGTGTCCTATCTAAAGTGAATGCAGCTGTCTCTAACGCATAACCTCAAAATGAAAATGCTAGATTGGTAAGAGACACCATAGATCGCACCGTATCTCATAGGGTTCGATTACAACGTCCGGACACACCATTACCTTGTGGTGTTCCAGGTGGCTTCAACTGTGAAACAATTCCACAATGTCTTAAGTGATTGCCAAACTCATAACTCAGAAAATCCCCTTTTGATCAGATCGTAGGAACATGATCTTCTTTGTTATGATGATTCTTAACTTCACTCTGAAATCGCTTGAACTTTTCAAACGTTTCAGACTTGTGCTTCATTAAGTAAATATACCTATATCTACTCAAATCGTCAGTGAAGATGAGAAAATAGCGATATCCACCGCACGCTTCAATTCTCATTGGATCACACGCATCAGCATGCATGATCTCCAACAAGTCACTTGCCCGTTTCATTGTACCCGAAAACGGGGTCTTAGTCATCCTGCCCATGAGGCATGGCTCGCATGTGTCAAGCGATTCAAAATCAAGTGACTCCAAACATCCATCGACATGGAGTTTCTTCATGCATCTTACGCCAATATGACTTAAGCGGCAGTGCCACGAGAAAGTGGTACTATCATTATTAACTCTACATCTTTTGGCGTGAACATGTGTATTGCCACGACCGAGATTCAATGAACCATTCACATAGGGTGCATGACCATGAAAGGTATCATTCATGTAAAACAGAATAACCATTATTCTCTAACTTAAATGAATGACCGTATTGCAATGAACATGATCTAATCATATTCATGCTCAACGTAGACACCTGATAACATGTATCTAGGTTCAATACTAATCCCGAAGGCAGATGGAGCGCGCGATGGTGATCTCATCAACTTTGGAAACACTTCCAACACACATCGTCACCTTGCCCTTAGCCAGTCTCCGTTTAGTCCGTAGCTTTTGCTTCAAGTCACCAATAATAGTAACTGAACCGGTATCCAATACCCAGGTGCTACCAGGAGTACTAGTGAGGTACACATTAATAACACGTATATACTTTGATGAAGTTTCCAGCCTTCTTATCTACCATGAATTTGGGGTAATTCCGCTACCAGTGACCGTTCCCCTTACAATAGAAGCACTTAGTCTCGGGTTTGGGTTCAACCTCGGGTTCCTTCACTTGAGCGACAACTGGTTTGCCATCCATATGAAGTTTCCCTTCTAGCCCTTGCCCTTCTTGAAACTAGTGGTCTTGTTAAACCATCAACACTTGATGCTCCTGCTTGATTTCTACCTTTTGCGGTCTTAAGCACCGCGAATAGCTCCAGGATCAACTCCATCCCTTGCATGTTATAGTTCATCACGAAGATCTAGTAACTTAGTGATAGTTTCTAGAGAACTCTATCAATCACTATCTTATCTGGAAGTTTAACTCCCACTTGATTTAAGTGATTGTAGCACCCAGACATTCTGAGCACATGCTCACTAGCTGAGCTATTCTCCTCCATCTTGTTGGCAAAAGAAATTGTCAGAGGTCTCACACCTCTCAACATGGGCATGAGCCTGAAATCCCAATTTCAGCTCTTGGAACATCTCATATGTTCTATGGAGTTCAAAACGTCATTGGAATCCCGATTCTAAGCCGTAAAGTATGGTGCACTAAACTATCAAGTAGTCATCAGGATCTGTCTGTCAGGTGTTCACAACATCCACAAATGACGTTGTAGGGGTTTGCACATCGAGCGGTGCATCAAAGACGGCAGCCTTCTATGTAGCAGTGAGGACACTCCTCGGACTACGGACCCAGTCCGCATCATTGCTTACAATATCTTTGAACTTAATCTTTCTCTAGGAACGTATTGAAACAGGGAGCTACAACATGAGCTATTTATCTACAACATATTTGCAAAGACAATTTAGACTATGTTCATGATAATTGAGTTCATCTAATGAACTCCCACTCAGATAGACATCCCTCTAGTCATCTAAGTGAAACATGATCCGAGTCAACTAGGTCGTGTCCGATCATCACGTGAGACGGACTAGTCAACATTGGTGAACATCTTCATGTTGATCGTATCTCCTATACGACTCATGCTCGACCTTTCGGTCTTCTGTGTCCCGAGGCCATGCCTGTACATGCTAGGCTCGTCAAGTCAACCTAAGTGTTTCTGCTGTGTAAATCTGGCTTACACCCGTTGTATTCGAATGTTAGAATCTATCACACCCGATCATCACGTGGTGCTTCGAAACAACGAACCTTCGCAACGGTGCACAGTTAGGGGGAACACCTTTCTTGAAATTTTAGTGAGGGATCATCTTATTTAAGCTACCGTCGTTCTAAGCAAATAAGATGTAAAACTTGATAAACATCACATGCAATCAAATAGTGACATGATATGGCCAATATCATTTTGCTCCTTCTGATCTCCATCTTCGGGGCTCCATGATCATCGTTGTCACCGGCATGACACCATGATCTCCATCATCATGATCTCCGTGTCTTCTTGAAGTTGTCTCGTCATCTATTACTTCTACTACTATGGCTAACACTTTAGCAATAAAGTAAAGTAATTACATGACGTTTAAGTTGACACGCAGGTCATAAATAAATTAAGACAACTCCTATGGCTCCTGCTGGTTGTCATACTCATCGACATGCAAGTCGTGATTCCTATTACAAGAACATGATCAATCTCATACATCACATATATCATTCATCACATCACAAGGCATATGCTGCAAAAACAAGTTAGACGTCTTCTAATTGTTGTTGCAAGTTTTTATTTGGCTGCTATAGGTTTCTAGCAAGAACGTTTCTTACCTACGCAAAAACCACAACGTGATATGCCAATTTCTATTTACCCTTCATAAGGACCCTTTTCATCGAATCCGATCCGACTAAAGTGGGAGAGACAGACACCCGCTAGCCACCTTATGCAACTAGTGCATGTCAGTCGGTGGAACCAGTCTCACGTAAGAGTACGTGTAAGGTCGGTCCGGGCCACTTCATCCCACGATGCCGCCAAATCAAGATAAGACTAGTAACAGCAAGAAAATTGACAAAATCAATGCCCACAACAACTTGTGTTCTACTCGTGCATAGAAACTACGCATAGACCTAGCTCATGATTCCACTGTTGGGGAACGTAGCAGAAATTCAAAATTTTCTACGCACCACCAAGATCAATCTATGGAGTAATCTAGCAACGAGGGGAAGGAGAGTGCATCTGCGTACCCTTGTAGATCGCTAAGCGGAAGCGTTCAAGTGAACGGGGTTGATGGAGTCGTACTCGTCGTGATCCAAATCACCGATGATCCTAGTGCCGAACGGACGGCACCTCCACTTTCAACACACGTACAGCCCGGTGACGTCTCCTACGCCTTGATCCAGCAAGGGGAGAAGGAGAGGTTGGGGAAGACTCCATCCAGCAGCAGCACGACGGCGTGGTGGTGGTGGAGAGCGCGGGACTCCAGCAGGGCTTCGCCAAGCACTACGAGAGACGAGGAGGAAGAGGGGTAGGGCTGCGCCAACAGAGAGATTGAATCGTGTGTTGGGCTGCCCCTTTGGTTAAGTATATATAGGGGGAGGGGAGGGGCTGCGCCCCCACCTAGGGTTCCCTCCCTAGGGGTGGCGGCAGCCCCCAGATCCCATCTGGGAGGTGGCCAAGGGGGAGAGAGAGGGGGGCGCACCTAGGGTGGGCCTTAGGGCCCATCTGCGCCTAGGGTTTGCCCCCTCTCCTCTTGAGGACGCCTTGGGCCTTGGTGGGAGGTGCCCCAGCCCACATAGGGGCTGGTCCCTTCCCACTATTGGCCCATGTAGGCCTCCGGGGCTGGTGGCCCCTCCCGGTGGACCCCCGGACACCTCCGGTGGTCCCGGTACACTATCGGTTATGCCCGGAACACTTCCGGTGGCCAAAACCATACTTCCTATATATCAATCTTTACCTCCGGACCATTCCGAAACTCCTCGTGACGTCCGGGATCTCATCCGGGACTCCGAACAACATTCGGTAACCGCATACATCCTTTCCCTATAACCCTAGCGTCATCGAACCTTAAGTGTGTAGACCCTACGGGTTCGGGAGTCATGCAGACATGGCCGAGACAACTCTCCGGTCAATAACCAACAGCGGGATCTGGATGCCCATGTTGGCTCCCACATGTTCCACGATGATCTCATCGGATGAACCACGATGTCAAGGACTTAATCAATGCCGTATTCAATTCCCTTTGTCTAGCGGTATTATACTTGCCCGAGATTCGATCGTCGGTATCCCGATACCTTGTTCAATCTCGTTACCAGCAAGTCTCTTTACTCGTTCCGTAAGACATCATCCCGTGATCAACTCCTTGGTCACATTGTGCATGTTATGATGATGTCCTACCGAGTGGGCCCAGAGATACCTCTCCGTTACACGGAGTGACAAATCCCAGTCTCGATTCGTGCCAACCCAACAGACACTTTCGGAGATACCTGTAGTGAACCTTTATAGCCACCCAGTTACGTTGTGATGTTTGGCACACCCAAAGCACTCCTACGGTATTCAGGAGTTGCACAATCTCATGGTCTAAGGAAATGATACTTGACATTAGAAAAGCTTTAGCAAACGAACTACACAATCTTTGTGCTAGGCTTAGGATTGGGTCTTGTCCATCACATCATTCTCCTAATGATGTGATCCCGTTATTAACGACATCCAATGTCCAAGGTTAGGAAACCGTAACCATCTATTGATCAACGAGCTAGTCAACTAGAGGCTTACTAGGGACATGGTGTTGTCTATGTATCCACACATGTATCTGAGTTTCCTATCGATACAATTCTAGCATGGATAATAAACGATTATCATGAACAATGAAATATATAATAATAACTAATTTATTATTGCCTCTAGGGCATATTTCCAACAATTCCTCCCCCCGGCCTACATGGTCCCGGTTCGAGCCGGTCTTGCCGTCTATAACGGCGGAAAGCAAGCGAAGAGTGCCCCCAATCCCTCCAAAGGAGAGCGGGTATGCCTTGTCCCTTATCTAATAAGGGGGCTCGAGTTTCCAATCCATCCATTCCTCCGGGGGCTGCTGGAGTTCTACGGTCTCCAGCTACACAATCTCATGCCAGCCTCCGTATTGCATATCGCGGGCTACGTAGCCCTCTGCGAGCTGTTTTTGGGCGTCGAGGCTCATTTCGGTCTATGGAAAAGGTTATTCTGCCTTGTGCCCCGCTCTAAGGAGGGGTCAATGTATCAAGTGGGCGGAGCCAAAGTGTGGCGCATCGTCGGGACTGGATATCTGTCCGGAACCCCAAAGAAGGCGTCCGAAGATTGGCCCTTAGAATGGTTCTATGTAGAAGACGTCCCGCTGCCGGATCCTGTCCGGATCGGCCTCCCTGAATTCGACAGTGCTCCCTTAAAGAAGCGCCTAAGCTGGCGTCCACGGAGCCCTCAGAGGGAAAGTGACAGGAACATCATTTACCTGATGGGCCGAATAAGATTGTTCGCCCATTCTGGACTAACCATGATCGGGGTTATGGCCGAATGCATCATGCGGGGGGTGTAGCCGCTTCAGTATAGAAGCCACCCCATGTGGGACTTCAACGGGGAGGACGACGCCACCCGCTACGGTCGTAAGGGGCCGGATTCAGCTGCCGCTCTACTAAAGATCTTGTCCACTTTGTATAAGGGAGAAGAGGAGGAATTTCTCTGTGTCAACCCATAGGGCGGATTCTCTATGCACAATCCCCCAAGCTGGGTAAGTGGTTGCTTTACTTGCCCATCCATTTTGTATTCCCATTGTTAAATATTCAGTCTGACGACTTCAACGCAGGAACTGCGCCGTGCTGTTAAGGAGATAAGCAGCCCTCCTCCACAACCCGAGGACCCAGGACGGTCCCTCGACCCGGCCTCTCAAGAGGATCCGGACATATCTGTGGAGCTGATTGATGGAGTGTTCCATCAATTGAGCAAGGACAACGCCTTAGTGGCCATTACGGCCGATTACCCAGGGCTATTTCCGGCCTCCCAGGTAACACCTCCTACGCTAGCTAAAGGCTGGTGAGAAGGTGCTGACAAAGGTGAGGCGGGAGAAGAACAATCTCCAAGATGCCAACACCAAGCTGGGCGTCGAGCTGAAAGATGTTCGTGCCCAGCTGTTAGACTCCGTGAAGGAGAATCAGCGGCTTCGGCGCGGCATATTTAGTAAGTGCTTGAACGAACCGTTGAAAGAAAGTTTGGCGCGGAAGTCGACTAACAGAGCAATGTCTGTAGGTGTGCTAACAGGTCGTCCTGCAGAGGAGATGCCCAGTTCTACGGGTGACCTTCTTCCCGAGCTCTCGCAGCTGCTCGTTCGAGTTCGGCAGGCGATGCAAGGCGTCGCCCAGGCCCTGTGGCCATCCATCTCCATGCCCAAAGGTCTTGGAGAGCTTGTGGAGAAGCTAAAGGGAGCACGGCGGTGCTTCCAATTGTGGAAGATCTCGGCCTGCCGTCAAGGCGCTAGGGAGGCCTGGGCCATGGTGAAGACACAGTACACACAGGCTGACCCCAACCACATGGCCGAGGTCGGTCCTGTAGGGCCCGATGGGAAGGAGATCCCTGTAAGCTTAGTATACGACCAAGTAGAGTTGGCCGCAAAGTATTCCAGCAAGACTGTAAATTAGACAACCTGTTAGATGGTATTGAAGAGGAATACAATCAGTCAAAATGACTGTGTAATTTAATTGACATTTATAATGCCTTCTAGCCGGATTGTAGATCATTTGTCATGGCCGACCTTTTCGCTTCAGCCTCGGATCCTGACGGTCCGGAGTGTGTCCGAATTCCCATGCAGTTATATAGGAACCGGGGAATGCATGGAGACCAGGCGTAGGGGTCATTAGTGCATGAACAGACAAGTGCTCGACTAGTTATGTTATATTACATGGTTAGTAAGAAACATCTTCCAGGGAGAATAGTTCTGTTAGGGGTTCCTTTCCCTAGGAGGCATGCCCTAAAGTGCATGTCCATGCTGCGAAAAGAAACGCAGGAAAAACATCTAGGGGCATGTAGGTAAATAAAAAAAAGATCATCTTTAGATCACCGACCGAATATTCCCTTAAGAATGCTAGCTTTCGGCTTCACCCAGTCTAAGGTACACGTCCGGCTGACCCGGCAGTAACAATCGCAGAGATGCTCCCTTTACCACCCAGCCGAACAATCGGGAACGTAGGGGTAAGCACAGGAGCCAGGCAACCCAGCTTGGCCAAAACTTAAGTCATATCGATGCATATAATGGTGAATAAAAGGTACATGCGGAAGTGTGACACATGTGTTGGGCATGAAGCCCGTATAAATAAGCTTCTGTTTAAAGAAGCCCCCAGGTTTAATGAGCGCGGATAGCGCGTCACTTTATGAGCTTTTAAAGGCTATAAGAAAGAGAGAGGGAGAAGAAGAGGAATGTAAGACATAAAGTATATATAAAAATGGACAGAGGAAGGATACGAACACAGAGTCCGGCGCTAGGCATAGAATCTTCGGAGACGGGCTGCGTTCCATGGGTTCGGCTCGAGTCATTTATCCGATGCATTTCGCAGGCGGTACGCTCCACCAGTCAGGACTTGGTCAATTATGAAGGGTCCTTCCCACTTGGGCTTGAGTTTGTCCTTTTTCTTGTCCGGCAGGCGTAGAACTAATTCGCCAACGTTGTAATTTTTGACCTGTACTTCTCTGCTTTGGTATCTTCGAGCCTGCTGTTGATAGAATGCGGAACGGGCTTTTGCCACGTCACGCTCTCCTCCAATGCGTCCAAACTGTCCTGCCGATCGAGCTCGGCTTCTCTTTCTTCGTACATGCGCACTCGAGGTGAGTCATGAATTATGTCGCTAGGCAAAACTGCCTCTGTGCCGTACACCATAAAGAATGGTGTGTATCCGGTGGTGCGATTCGGCGTGGTCCGCAGCCCCCAGAGTACGGAGTCGAGCTCCTCCACCCAGTGCGTGTTAGATTCCTTGAGGGACCGCACTAATCTGGGTTTAATGCCGCTCATGATAAGACCATTTGCATGTTCGACCTGGCCGTTAGTTTGTGGGTGAAAGATGGAAGCATAATCGAGCTTGATGCCCATGTTTTTGCACCAGAGTTTTACCTCGTCGGCCGTAAAGTTCGTGCCATTATCAGTGATGATGCCGTGGGGGACGCCATAACGGTGTACAACCCCGGATATAAAGTCTATCACAGGTCCGAATTCAGCCGTCTTAACAGGCTTGGCTTCTATCCATTTGGTGAAGTTATCCACCATGACCAGTAAGTATTTTTGCTTGTGGGTTCCGCCTTTAAGGGGTCCAACCATGTCAAGCCCCCAGACCGCGAAGGTCCAAGTGATGGGGATAGTTTGGAGGGCCGTGGGTGGCATATGGCTTTGGTTTGCAAAGAGCTGGCAACCGGTGCATCGTTGGACTAAGTCCTGGGCGTCTGCCTAGGCCGTCGGCCAGTAAAAGCCTGTGCGAAAGGCCTTGCTCACAAGGGACCGAGCTGCAGCGTGATGACCGCCGAGTCTGGCATGAATTTCAGCCAGGAGGTTTCGCCCTTCCTCTTCGGAGATACATCTTTGAAGGACTCCGGTAGTGCTTTTCTTATAAAGCTCTCCCTTGTGGACTTTGTAGGCTTTGGATCACCGCACTATGCAACGTGCCTCGCTTTGGTCCTCAGGGAGTTCCTGCCTAATAAGGTAGGCGAGGAATGGTTCTGTCCATGAGGGGATGATGGCCATTATTACGTGGGATGAAGGTGTTATTTCATTGGCAGAGCCGCCGATTGTGTCAGAATGTTCGGTGTTGGGCAGTGCGGTTGGATCCGGGCTGTTGTTGTGCGGCTCCCCTTCCCATACTACGGATGGCTTGAA
>NC_041382.1:617716776-617828496 GCF_002162155.2 Triticum dicoccoides | reverse complement strand
TTTGCGCTGATGCGTGCCAGGACATCTGCCGCCTGATTATTTTCCCGGGCTATGTGGTGAAATTCAAGCCCTTCGAACTGAGCTGACATTTTTAGGATGGTGTTGCGGTAAGCCGCCATCTTTGGATCCTTGGCGTCAAAGTCTCCATTTATTTGGGATATTGGGAGGTTTGAGTCCCCGCGCACCTCTAGGCGTTGAATGCCCATGGATACTGCCATCCGGAGACCATGTAAAAGGGCCTCATACTCGGCTGCATTGTTGGAGTCTGTGTACATAATCTGGAGTACGTATTGAACTATGTCTCCTATGGGGGACGTCAAAACGACACCAGCCCCCAGTCCGGCCAACATCTTGGAGCCGTCGAAATGCATGATCCAATTTGAATATGTGCCGTACTCTTTAGGGAGTTCGGCCTCCGTCCATTCTGCGATGAAGTCGGCCAAGACTTGCGACTTGATGGCTCGCCGTGGCTTATAAGTTATGTCGAACGGGAGGAGCTCAATAGCCTATTTTGCAATCCGGCCCGTTGCGTCACGGTTATTTATAATATCGTTAAGTGGTACTTCCGAGGCTACTGTGATTAAACACTCTTGAAAGTAGTGGCGTAGCTTCCGGGATGCCATGAATACCGCGTACACAATCTTTTGATAATGCGGGTACCGTGATTTGCAGGGAGTGAGGACAGTGGACACATAATAGACCGGCTTCTGAAGGGGGAATTTGTGTCCTTCCATTTCTCGTTCGATGACGAGCACTGCGCTTACAACCTGATGTGTTGCTACAATGTACAATAGCATTGGTTTGCCAATGTTTGGCGCGGCCAGGACTGGATTTGTTGCCTATATGGCTTTTATTTCGTCGAGTCCGGCTGTGGCTGCATCCGTCCATTTGAAGTGTTCAGTGCGCCGAAGGAGGCGGTAAAGGGGTAGGGCCTTTTCTCCCAAGCAGGAGATAAAGCGGCTTAGAGCCGCCACGTATCCGGTTAACTTTTGTATTTGCTTGAGGTCCTTTGGGATATCCAATTGTGACAGAGCTCGGATCTTGGCTGGATTTGCTTCAATTCCTCTACCAGATACAATGAAGCCCAAGAGCTTTCTGGCTGGAACACCGAAAACGCATTTTTCCGGGTTGAGCTTGATGTCGTATGTTCGGAGGTTATCGAATGTGAGCCGCAAGTCGTCTACTAGAGATTCGACATGTCTTGTTTTGACGACCACATCATCTACATATGCCTCCACTGTTTTTCCGATCTGGTTTGCCAGACATGTCTGAATCATGCGCTGATATGTTGCGCCGGCATTTTTGAGCCCGAAGGGCATTGTGTTGAAGCAAAATAGGCCGTATGGTGTGATGAATGCCGTTGCGGCTTGGTCTGATTCTGCCATCTTGATTTGATGGTAGCCGGAATATGCGTCGAGGAAACACAACGAATCGTGTCCTGTGGTAGTGTCGATGATTTTATCGATGCGGGGGAGGGGGAAGGGATCCTTTGGGCAAGCCTTGTTAAGGTCTTTAAAATCAACGCACAGGCGCCAGGATTTGTCCTTCTTTGGTACCATCACCAGGTTTGCTAGCCAGTCTGGTTGTTTTATATCTCTGATGAATCCGGCCTCCAATAGCTTTGCTAGCTCCTCTCCCATGGCCTGTCTCTTAGGTTCAAAAAAACACCGAAGAGCCTGTTTGACAGGTTTGAATCCTATTTGGATATTTAAGCTGTGCTCGGCCAGCCTACGTGGGATTCCTGGCATGTCTGAAGGGTGCCAGGCAAAAATTTCCCAGTTCTCTCGTAGGAACTTTCGCAGTGCGGCATCTACATCAGGGTCTAACTGTGCCCCGATGGAAGCTATTTTATTGGGGTCCGTTGGATGGACTTGGAATTTGACTATTTCGTCCACCGGTTTAAAGGAGGTGGACTTGGATCTTTTGTCGAGTACCACATCATCTCTATTCACCATGGAGCGTAGCGCAGTTAGTTCCTCAGCCGCTAGGGCTTCGGATAGTGCCTCAAGGGCCAGTGCGGCTGTCTTGTTTTCGGCGCGGAGTGCTATGTCCGGATCACTAACGAGAGTGATGATCCCGTTGGGCCCGGGCATCTTGAGCTTCATGTACCCGTAATGGGGTATTGCTTGGAAGATTGTAAACACTTCCCGCCCTAGCAGAGCGTGATAACCACTGCTGAACGTAGCCACATGGAACGTGACCTCTTCGGACCTGTAATTATCCTGCGTGCCGAACACCACATCTAGTGTGATTTTTCCTGTACAGCGCGCTTCCCGACTGGGGATTATTCCTCTAAAGGTTGTGCTACTTCGCTCAATGCGGCTCCAGTCTATTTCCATTTTTTGAAGAGTTTCCTCATAAATGAGGTTCAATCCGCTGCCGCCGTCCATGAGTACCTTGGTAAGACAAAAGCCGTCCACTATTGGACTGAGGACCAATGCGGCTGGTGCTCGGGCTGTTCGGAATTTACGTTCATCACTGGCGTTAAAGGTAATAGCCGTGTCACTCCATGTGTTTATTGTTGCTACTTGGTAGACTTCGTCAAGGCTGTGGAGTGTCCTTTTTCGCATATTATTGATGCGAAAGTCTCGAAGACTGTTAATACCGTATTGGTGTCTCTGGGGTGGCTTTCTATGGTCTCCGGAATTAGGAGATTTTCGCCAATTTTGGCCACCTGCCGGAGTATCCAACATGCTCTAAGGCTGTGAGTTGGTGTGGCGTCCTCTGTACTATGAATTTTACAGGGTCCATTAAGCCATCCTTCCAATACGGTTCCATGCCCTGTAGAGGGTTTTTGCTTTTTGGTGTTTGACCCGGGTGTCTGGCGATGATGCACCCGTTTATTTCGGACTTGGTTTGTATTCAAGGCCGGATCGTCCCAAAATTTTATTTCGGTTTTCCAGGCACTTTCCATCGCATAGTACTTTCGTACGATGGACGCCAAGTCAGCGAAGCGTGTAATATCACGGTGACTTATGGCGTTGAGGATTCCCTTGTCCGTGTAATTACTACAAAAGATTGAGATTGCATCTTCCTCGCGGCAGTCCTTTATCCTGTTCATAACCAGGAGGAATCTGGCCCAGTAATGATGTACTGTTTCTTCGGGCTCTTGCCTAATTTGGGATAGATCGCTAATGTTTGGGTGGGTGGGTGGAATTAAATCCGAAGCCTCACCCCATCTAAGGCTCAGAGGCCGAGGAATTTCCGAACTCAAAAATTTGGATTCCTGGATGTTGTCCAATGAATCCAGTCTGTCGCCTGACTCCAAGTTCAGGTCTTGAGTGATATCCTCCCCTCCGCGGGTATCCGGCTTGGAGGGATCGGGAATCCGGACGTAACGAGTCCTTAAGATAAATGAAGGGTCGTCGCGCTGTCCCTCTACCACGGCAACGTGATGGGTGACTTGGGGAGAATTAATCTCTCTCGGATCGGGTTTAGGCCCAATCTGGTCATAATTTGTAGTGACTCCTAGGGCGGCGAAGTGATCCAAGAGCTCTTTTATGGAGGAGAGCTCCATTGGATCTAACTGCTCGGCGAGTTCCGAGCTGACATGAAGATTGTTTTCGATGGCTCGAGAGGTCATCGTCGGCACAGAAGCTGAACAGGCGGTCATAAGAAAACCACCTAGCCGGAGGGTTTGGCCGACAGCCAAAGCTCCCTTAGCAACGGTACCATCTTTAAAGACGGGGCGAGGCATCCTTCCTGATGGCGACGACACAGAGGAACTCTCAATGAAAGCACCAATGTCGGTGTCAAAACCGGCGGATCTCGGTTAGGGGGCCCCGAACTGTGCGTCTAGGACGGATGGCAACAGGAGGCAAGGGACACGAAGTTTTACCCAGGTTCGGGCCCTCTCGATGGAGGTAAAACCCTATGTCCTGCTTGATTAATATTGATGATATGGGTAGTACAAGAGTAGATCTACCACGAGATCAGAGAGGCTAAACCCTAGAAGCTAGCCTATGGTATGATTGTTGTTCTGTATGTTGTCCTGCGGACTAAAACCCTCCGGTTTATATAGACACCGGAGAGGGTTAGGGTTACACAAAGTCGGTTACAATGGTAGGAGATCTACATATCCGTATCACCAAGCTTGCCTTCCACACCAAGGAAAGTCCCTTTCGGACACGGGACGAAGTCTTCAATCTTGTATCTTCATAGTCCAGGAGTCCGGCTGAAGGTATAGTACGGCTATCCGAACACCCCCTAATCCAGGACTCCCTCACTCGCCGATCATTGGGCAAGTCAATCAAAGTCCATACTTTGTTCTCATACATGGATCTCATCTCAGATTTCATGGCCTCAATCCATTTCGCGGAATCTGGGCTCATCATCGCTTCCTCATAGTTCGTAGGCTCGTCATGGTCAAGTAACATGACCTCCAGAACTGGATTGCCATACCACTCTGGTGCGGATCTCACTCTGGTTTACCTACGAGGTTCGGTAGTAACTTGATCTAAAGTTACATGTTCATTATCATTAGATTCCTCACTAATCGGTCTAGTAGTCACAGGAACAGATTTCTGTGATGAACTACTTTCCAATAAGGGAGCAGGTACAGTTACCTCATCAAGTTCTACTTTCCTACCACTTACTTCTTTCGAGAGAAACTCCTTCTCTAGAAAGGATCCATTCTCAGCAATGAATAACTTGCCTTCAGATATGTGATAGAAGGTGTACCCAACAGTCTCCTTTGGGTATCCTATGAAGACATATTTCTCCGATTTGGGTTTGAGCTTATCAGGATGAAACTTTTCATATAAGCATCACAACCCCAAACTTTAAGAAACGACAACTTTGGTTTCTTGCCAAACCACAGTTCAGATTGTGTCGTCTCAACGGACTTAGATGGTGACTTAGATGGTGCCCTTTTAAACGTGAACGCAGCTGTCTTTAATGCATAACCCCAAAATGATGTTGGTAAATCTGTCAGAAACATCATAGATTGCACTATATCCAATAAAGTACGGTTATGACATTCGGACACACCATTATGCTGTGGTGTTCCAGGTGGCACGAATTTGTGAAACTATTCCACATAGTTTTAATTGAAGACCAAACTCGTAACTCAAATATTTGTCTCTACGATCAGATCGTAGAAACCATATTTTTCTTTTTACGATGATTTTCCACTTCACTCTAAAATTCTTTGAACTTTTCAAATGTTTCAAACATATGTTTCATCAAGTAGATATACCCATATCTGCTCAAATCATATGTGAAGGTCAGAAAATAAGGATACCCGCCACGAGCTTCAACACTCATCGGATCGCATACATCAGTATGTATTATTTCCAATAAGTCCGTTGCTCGCTCCATTGTTCCGGAGAATGGAGTCTTTAGTCATCTTGCCCATAAGGCATGGTTCGCAAACACCAAGTGATTCATAATCAAGTGATTCCAAAATCCCATCGGCATGGAGTTTCTTCATGCGCTTTACACCAATATGACCTAAACGGCAGTGCCACAAATAAGTTGCACTATCATTATTATCTTTGCATCTCTTGGTTTCAATATTATGAATATGTGTATCACTACGATCAAGATCCAATGAACAATTTTCATTGGGTGTGTAACCATATAAGGTTTTATTCATGTAAACAGAACAACAATTTATTCTCTTACTTAAATGAATAACCGTATTACAATAAACATGATCAAATCATATTCATTCTCAACGCAAACACCAAATAACACTTATTTAGGTTCAACATTAATCCCGAAAGTATAGGGAGTGTGCGATGATGATCATATCAATCTTGGAACCACTTCCAACACACATCGTCACTTCACCCTTAACTAGTCTCTGTTTATTCTGCAATTCCCTTTTCGAGTTACTAATCTTCGCAACTGAACTAGTATCAAATACTGAGGGGTTTCTATAAACACTAGTAAAGTACACATCAATAAAATGTATATCAAATATACTTATGTTCACTTTGCCATCCTTCTTATCCGCAAATCACTTGGGGTAGTTCCGCTTCAAGTGACCAGTCCCTTTGCAGTAGAAGCACTTAGTCTCAGGCTTAGGACCAGACTTGGGCTTCTTCACTTGAGCAGCAACTCGCTTGCTGTTCTTCTTGAAGTTCCCCTTCTTCCCTCTGCCCTTTTCTTGAAACTAGTGGTCTTGTCTACCATCAACACTTGATGTTTTTCTCGATTTCTACCTTCATCAATTTCAGCATTACGAAGAGCTTGGGAATCGTTTCTGTTATCCCTTGCATATCATAGTTCATCACGAAGTTCTACTAACTTGGTGATGGTGACTAGAGAATTCTGTCAATCACTATTTTATCTGGAAGATTAACTCCCACTTGATTCAAGCAATTGTAGTAACCAGACAATCTGAGCACATGCTCACTAGTTGAGCGATTCTCCTCCATCTTTTAGCTATAGAACTTGTTGGAGACTTCATATCTCTCAACTCGGGTATTTTCTTGAAATATTAACTTCAACTCCTAGAACATCTCATATGGTCCATGACGTTCAAAACGTCTTTGAAGTCCCGATTCTAAGCCGTTAAGCATGGTGCACTAAACTATCAATTAGTCTTCATATTGAGCTAGCCAAACGTTCATAACATCTACATCTGCTCCTGTAATAGGTCTGTCACCTAGCGGTGCATCAAGGACATAATACTTCTGTGCAGCAATGAGGAGAAACCTCATATCACGGATCCAATCCGCATCATTGCTACTAACATCTTTCAACACAATTTTCTCTAGGAACATATCAAAATAAACATATGAAAGCAACAACACGGGCTATTGATCTACAACATAGATATGCTAATACTACCAGGACTAAGTTCATGATAAATTAAAGTTCAATTAATCATATTACTTAAGAACTCCCACTTAGATAGACATCCCTCTAATCCTCTAAGTGATCACGTGATCCAAATCAACTAAACCATGTCTGATCATCACGTGAGATGGAGTAGTTTCAATGGTGAACATCACTATGTTGATTATATCTACTATATGATTCACGCTCGACCTTTCGGTCTCTGTGTTCCGAGGCCATATCTGTTATATGCTAGGCTCATCAAGTTTAACCTGAGTATTCCGCGTGTGCAACTGTTTTGCACCCGTTGTATTTGAACGTAGAGCCTATCAGACCCGATCATCACATGGTGTCTCAGCACGAAGAACTTTCGCAACGGTGCATACTCAGGGGGAACACTTGTACCTTGATAATTAGTGAGAGATCATCTTATAAAGCTACCGTCGAACTAAGCAAAATAAGATGTATAAAAGATAAACATCACATGCAATCAAAATATGTGACATGATATGGCCATCATCATCTTGTGCCTTTGATCTCTATCTCCAAAGTATCGTCATGATTTCCATCGTCACCGGCATGACACCATGATCTCTATCATCTTGATCTATATCAATGTGTCATCACATGGTTGTCGCGCCAACTACTGCTCTTGCAACTATTGCTATCGCATAGCGATAAAGTAAAGCAATTATTTGGTGCTTGCATCTTATGCAATAGAGAGACAACCATAAGGCTTTTGCCATTTGCCGATAACTTCAACAAAACATGATTATCTCATAAAACAACTTATATCTTGTCACGTCTTGACCATATCACATCAAAACATGCCCTGCAAAAACAAGTTAGACGTCCTCTACATTGTTGTTGCAAGTTTTACGTGGCTGCTACGGGCTTAGAAAGAACCGTTCTTACCTACACATCAAAACCACAACGATAGTTTGTCAAGTTGGTGTTGTTTTAACCTTCGCATGGACCGGGCGTAGCCACACTCGGTTCACCTAAAGTTGGAGAAACTGACACCGCCAGCCACCTGTGTGCAAAGCACGTCGGTAGAACCAGTCTCGCGTAAGCGTACACGTAATGTCGGTCCAGGCCGCTTCATCCAACAATACCGCTGAACCAAAGTATGGCATGCTGGTAAGCAATATGACTTATATCGCCCACAACTCACTTGTGTTCTACTCGTGCACAACATCAACGCATAAAACCTAGGCTCTGATACCACTGTTGGGGAACGTAATAATTTCAAAAAAATTCCTACACACACGCAAGATCATGGTGATGCATAGCAACGAGAGGGGAGAGTGTTGTCTACGTACCCTCGTAGACCGACAGCGGAAGCGTTATGACAACGCAGTTGATCTAGTCGTACGTCTTCATGGCCCGACCGATCAAGCACCGAAACTATGGCACCTCCGAGTTCTAGCACACGTTCAGCTCGATGACGATCCCCGGACTCCGATCTAGCAAAGTATCGGGGAAGAGTTCCGTCAGCACGACGGCGTGGTGACGATCTTGATGTTCTACTGTCGCAGGGCTTTGCCTAAGCACCGCTACAATATTATCGAGGATTATCGTGGAGGGGGGCACCGCACATGGCTAAGAGAACGATCATAAAGATCAACTTGTGTGTCTAGAGGTGCCCTCCTGCCCCCGTATATAACGGAGCAAGGGGGGAGGAGGCCGGCCCTAGGAGGGGCGCGCCAGGGAAGTAGGATTCCTACTCCTAGTTGGAGTAGGTTTCCTCCTTTCCTAGTCCAACTAGGAGAAGGGGGGAAAGGGGGGAAGAGGGGAAGGAAGGGAGAGAGGGGTCGCGCCCCAAACCCCTTGTCCAATTCGGACTGCGCTTGGGAGGGGCGCGCGCCACCTCCTGGTCCTTCCCACTAAGGCCCATTAAGGCCCATTGCTTCTTCCTCGTATTCCCGTAACTCCTCGGTACCTCCGAAAATACCCGAATAAGTCGGAACCTTTCCGATGTCCGAATATAGTCGTCAATATATCGATCTTTACGTCTCGACCATTTCGAGACTCCTCATCATGTCCCCGATCTCATCCGGGACTCCGAAATCCTCCAGTACATCAAAACTTATAAACTCATAATATAACTATCATCGAAACCTTAAGCGTGCGTACCCTACGGGTTCGAGAAAAATGTAGACATGACCGAGACATGTCTCCGGTCAATAACCAATAGCGGAACCTAGATGCTCATATTGGCTCCCACATATTTTACGAAGATCTTTATCGGTCAGACCGCATAATAACATACGGTGTTCTCTTTGTCATCGGTATGTTACTTGCCCGAGATTCGATCGTCGGTATCTTAATACCTAGTTCAATCTCGTTACTGGCAAGTCTCTTTACTCGTTCCGTAATACATCATCTCACAACTAACTCATTAGTTGCAATGCTTGCAAGGCTTATGTGATGTGCATTACCAAGAGGGCCCAGAGATACCTCTCCGACAATCGGAGTGATAAATCCTAATCTCGAAATACGCCAACCCAACATGTACCTTTGGAGACACCTGTAGAGCTCCTTTATAATCATCCAGTTACGTTGTGACGTTTGGTAGCACACAAAGTGTTCCTCCGGCAAATGGGAGGTTCATAATCTCATAGTCATAGGAACATGTATAAGTCATGAAGAAAGCAATAGCAACATACTAAACGATCGGGTGCTAAGATAATTGAATGGGTCATGTCAATCACATCATTCTTCTAATGATGTGATCACGTTAATCAAATAACAACTCTTTTGTTCATGGTTAGGAAACATAACCATCTTCGGTTAACGAGCTAGTCAAGTAGAGGCATACTAGTGACACTCTGTTTGTCTATGTATTCACACATGTATTATGTTTCTGGTTAATACAATTCTAGCATGAATAATAAATATTTATCATGATATAAGGAAATAAATAATAACTTTATTATTGCCTCTAGGGCATATTTCCTTCAACCAGATGGTAGCAGTTCAGAGGCAACACCGCCGGAGAGCAGTCTGAGCACAGATATTATAGTGCTTGAGGCTCTACTAGAGGCGGAAAGAGATGGTGTGGCTGCCATGAATGAGGTAATATTTATCTTGAGGATGGAAATTACGGAATTAGAAGGCACGCATTATGCAAGCAACCTAAGAATTGGAGGAAGTAAGAATGTTGGATTTGAAGATGGAGGAGGTCCTGCTGTTTCTGCTATTTGAAGCCCAAGATAATCCCGGTTCTTCTTTAGATACCAGTTCAAATTTTCATTAGATTATTGTACTTGCATGTTGTGTCATGTATCTGAATGGATTATGTTGCAAGACCCCCTATGTTGTCCATGTGTTGTAATGATCCAAATTTTTTAGGCGAGGTAGTCCTCAGAACTTGTATGATTGACATAAGGTGAATTGTTTGTCGTGTGAGCATATTGTATTGGATGAAATAACTGTTTGACTCAGAGTGTATCCAACCTACTGAATTCGAAGATCATGGCATTTCTAAATCATAATCATATATAAAGGTGGAATAAATCTTTGTTGTGGTTTTGAAGAAATAAATAACAATATGTATAATTATCTGTGGATATTCGTAATCGAATACAAATTGGATTTGAATTTAGTTTGCCAGGTCCCAGGGAAAATGTGAATGCTAATTCTCCCAAGTTTTGAACGAAGTGGCTAAACACCCACTATAATTTGTGGGCTGCTCGAAGCAAGTGTTTGCGAGATGGAAATTACTGTCTACCCCTGACACTTGACATCCTTATCGATAGGATTTACGCTGTTGTCGATAGGTGTAGACTAGTAACTTCAATCAGACGTGACACGACGGCCTCTGAGCCCATTCAGACACGGTGGGCGCCAAACGTGGGTGGAAAAACACATTTGATTCAAGCTCATCCGAAAGACATCTGTCTCTTCCTCCATTTCCCCATTCATACACGGAGGGCGGCAAAACAAACTCTCCTCGTTCGAAATCAATGTAGGCTTATATTTTAAATAGGGGCGGATGTGTAACTTCCATCAGACGTGACACAATCGCCCTACCTGTCAGCCTCGTTCATACACCGTGGGCGCCAACCGTGGGTGGCAAAACACCCTCTCCTCACCCGAAATAGTTACCGGCAAATATTTGGGAGATGCGAGATTACCGTCCTATCCCCAACCGACGCGATGTCCGAAATTTTAAACGGGGGATAAGTTCGTAACTTTCCCCCATTTCAGAGAAGCGCGTCCCAAAGTTTGTGATCCCCCTCCCCTCGATTTCCCCATTCATACACCGTCGTCGGCACGACAACCTCCGCACTGCGGCCAGCCTCCTCCGTCCGCCACCACATCCTCCACCTTGCCGGAGCCGCTACCCCTACCCCGTCGTCCACTGCAAGAGATGGACGTCTCTCATCCACGGCGCTGGAACAACATCTTTTCATCGCCTCCTCTCGCTTCATCGGCGTCATCGTCCACCTTGCTGTTGCCGCTCCTACGACCGCCTCGTCCACGACAACAGGATATATCCCCCGACCCGGCCGTCTGCCGTCTAAAGTCTTCTTCCCTGCCACCGACAGCCATCGCACCCGCAACACCCTCAACGTATCAGCATAGGCCTACACGGCGTCGCAAGAGAGGTGGTACTTTTTCATATGTGCTTAAGTTATTGATCTCACCCAGAAAATAGATCGTAATTTGTTTACTGTACTTTTCTTGTCCGTACCAAATGGTAGTGGCTAGTTGAAAGCAAACATTGGTTGCGAAGTAGCTTTGTCCGGTTTGTACCTTCAGATCCGCCATGGCACAGGCACTATACTCGTAAAGCTTATGGTTTCCCCCTTTATATTCACTACCATCATCGTAGGTGCTTCGTGTCGTGCTAGCACTGCTCCTCAAGACCTCAACCCAAAGCTTACGTGTTGAAATACAAATCTGATATGATGCTCATATCACCAAAACAGAGAACGTTTAATTGGTCACCTAATGTTCCTATATTCATTTCGAAAAGCATGTGCGCCACCCACTGGTCCAGCTAGTTCCACTTTCCTGATTTTTCTCTTGATGCTTAGGGTTTTCCCCTTTTATCTACTCTCCTATGATCTGCGTAGGTGCTTTCTGTCGTACTAGCATTACTCCACCCTTCAAGCTAAACAACACAACACTCAGAATTCGAAAGCTTAGTTGTTCAAATATGATTGTGATATGATACTGATATTAGTTAACCGACATATTTAATTAGTTAGCTAAAGGTCCCACTTGAGTTTCCAAATGCATGTCACGACATATAGAGAGACAGCATAATTGCATTTCTTTGTCACTCGTTGACCGTACTTTCTTGTCCATACCAAATCTTAGTTGTTATTTCAAAGCAAACATCGGTTGCTAACTACCCTTTGCGCGGTTTGCAGCTTCAGATCTGCCATCCCACTACCACGGTCAACACTGTACTCATCATGCTTATGTTTTCCCCATTTTATGATGACCACAATCAGCCTACATGGTTCGTGTCGTAATAGCACTGCTCCACCCATCGAGCTAAACAAGCTTAGTTGTACAAATTCATATATGATATTATTGCTGATATTAGTAAAACTGAGAGATGTTTAATTGGTTAGCTAAATGTTCCTACTTTAGTTTCGAAATGCATGTGAGCCACATATGGAGAGACCGGAAAGAATAGTATTTCTCTGTGCGCTCTGGTTCATCATGGGTGGCCAACCGACATTGTATTAAAAGACTTGTAATATCTTCAATCTGCTTGCTCTTCTGCTGATACTCTTCTCTTGCGGTCGACTGGTCAGGTCGAGTTATTCTCCCTTAGTATATTTTGAATCTGTCAGGTCAGGTCGACTTGTTCTTCTTTACTATATGTTGAAGCTATCATCTGTGAAGTGTCATCACTTCTGGAGCTCTCATATTTTGAGTAGTAGGCCACATTATATTAATGCACACAACAAATTACAGCATGCATGGCATCTTTTAAAAGAATTGCAGAGATAGCACAAAGGGGTTTACAGGGAGGCAGTATTGGATTAGAATCACTTCTGCATTACATAGAAAATCTCACTTGTTTTTATGTTTTCATGCATGTCAGATATTGAACATTATCAAAATGAATATGAGAATGGGCGCACGAGAGGAATATTATGGAATGATCCACTGCCTAACAAACTTGGCATGGTGGAGGATGGCCTATCTTATTCACCCATCAAGGTGGTTGCTCTAGCTTTGCAAAGTTGTATTGGTTGCACATATTTTTCTTCTGACCTCTTGCATTACTTCTACTTTGTTACATCATCTACTTAGTTTAAGCATCATATATGAGTATATGCCATACCTATCCATTTTCTGTACCTATTCCATGTGTCGTCACACTATGTTTTTCCAGTCAAATGTTCTTTTCTCGTAATAGGTGTCCAAAAGGAAGAGGGTGAGTGCAGGTCGTCAAGGAGTACAAACTAGGTATTTGGAAAAAGTAGTGATACCTGTTAAATCAGATAGATCAGCAGCCACAGAAAACACAGGCCCAACTGTACCACACTTTACCCCTACTCTAGTGGCCAAACCCCTATTAGAACTTCTGGGAGCCCAGCGTCAGGTACTGTCTATGATATCAATTCAAAATTTGAACTCCTAAATTTCTGCTTGTGCCTTCTCTCTTGTATGAAAACTAATTTCAGATGAATCTCCTTGCTCAAAGGATCATACGATCTCAAAACAATAATGGGCTCTGCATTGCTCTTGTCAGTACCTCTCTCCCTTTTGCCTTGTAACGCTGTACTTAATTAATTGCTATTTGATTATGTATCATCAGTCTGCACCTGAGCTTCATTATCCTTCGTTTCTTCCAATATTATTTGATCTATATTTACTCTTTGCAAAATGTAGAATAATGGCAACGCTTATAAAGAATTTCCTTTGGGGAATTTATTGGATTATCCTTCCATCAACATGGAGAAGGGCTTTGTCCAGCCCCTGTTAACATGTAATGTAAGTTCATCCTTCTCAAGCCTTCAAACTTTGTTCTAGTATAGATTTGGATAGGCATCATTTCCTCCACTGTTGTTTGCTTTGTTGTTTACATCTGATTGGATGTTTGCAACAACTACCAGTTTCAAATTGTAGGTGTAAAAACATGTTCCTTATGCAGAACAGATCCATTTATTTGCTTATATAATTGTGAAACCTGTTACGTGTCTCCTTGTTTCTCTTTCAGACTCGTATCTCTTACGCCAGGCAGAACTTTAGGGAAGATAGTGAGCCAAACCATCTTGAGGACAGCGAGATGACCCCAAGGTCCTGTCTTGATGAAGACAGTGAGTTGAAGCTACTCACCAGTAGGTGTGAGACAACCTCTCTGCAGTCGCTGCCTCAATCAGTTCGACTTCTTGAGTCTCGACTTAAAGCGGAAAGGCTTGCTTCAGCTCAGCTCCGACTTGAAATCAAAGATGCAATGAAGATGTCAAAGGACTGCCGTGCGCACCATCATGCCTTAAATCTAGTGTTGATGCATCTATCGTTGACACAACTGAGGTCTACTCAGCTTCTTCAGCTGTTTGGGGGAGGGGCCCGACCTGGCCAGCCTAGTGCCTTCCGAAGTGCTCTCAGTTTTGTATATTCTTTTGTCGGCGCGTTTATTTGCACTGGTGGTGAACTTTGATGCCCAGTGGATGTAATATGTGTGATAGCCGTGATAGCCTAGCGTAAGTTGCTTGCTTATTTATTTCCTTGTTGTCTTGTTTATTTGTTTGCTTCTAGTCATTGCAGTTCTTTTTCCGCGGTTTGTAGTGGCTGCAATAACCTATTTTTAAAACTAGGCCACAATAACCATGGGCTATATTTACTGTAGTGACACTGGGCCTCCTATGGGCCGTAGAAATAGTGGGCCTTCTATGGGCCGTAGAAACAGTGGGCCTTCTACGGGCCGTAGAAACAATGGGCCTTCTACGGGCCGTATCATCAATGGGCCTTATACGGGCAATATGATCGATGGCCAAACATGGGCCAGTAACAGGCCGCATTATGGCCGTAAATGGGCTAGAGTTGGAATCGTTCGTTCATGGGCGACCATAACGGGCCATCATTAATAGGCTATATTTGATGACGCTATGAAAACGACCCAACGTATTAATGGACCACAAACGGGCCGACTGTAACCACGGGCTGAATTTGGCCCACAAGCAGAAAATGATAGTAATGGGCCGTAAGTAAACGAATGCTCGAAATGAGCCCAAGAATAAATGGGCTCTGAGAAGGTCGAAAGATAACATGGGCTGGAAATGGCCCAACGGAATAACAGGCCGTTGATGGGTATAAAGTGATACACGTTCATCACGGGCCAGTTTCACCACGGGCCGTTAATGGGTGTAAAGTGATACACTGTTCATTACGGGCCAGTTTCACCACGGGCCGTTAGTAGGCCAAGAGTTACATAGGGCCTCATATGGGCCGAAAGACGTCATGGGCCATACATGGGCCAGAAGTGAAAACGGGCTGGAATCATATTGGATGGCCCAGATGACGTTACTGGGCCTAATTCAAATAGGGCATAATGGGCCTTGGGTTAGCGGGCAGTAAATGGGCTATATTCGAATAGGCCGTTAACAGGCTTTCCATGGGCCGGCCTGCCAGCTTTTGACCAAGTCAAACGGGCCGGCCTTTTCATAGGAATGGGCCTCTGTTGGGCCGTGCCATGTGTCAACGTATCATAGGCGCCTTCCGTCCAATGAGTGGTTGACATCTGTCCCAACGATGAGTCGACACGTGTTTCCTCCAGCCAATGATGATTTTACACGTAGAAAATCCCCATTGGTCGGGGCTGTTAACGGGTTATCGGATCCAAAACCCGACCTGATAGCTTAACGACGTTCCGTTACGGTGGATGCCACATGTCGGTCACCCTTGACGAAAGCACTTCTATGACGTGCGATTTATCGTCATGGAAGTGGACATTTCCGTGATGATAATTTTGGTAATGTCATGGAACACTTCTACGACAGCACATGTATGACTATCTTGATTCTGTCATAAATTTGTCATGGATGTACATGCATGACAAAAAAGCGACCTACTGTGACAAACACGTATCATCACGGAAGTGAATTTTTTGTAGTGACAACGTCAGGAAGTTTATGGTTTTGCAATTTGAGCATAATAATTTCTTTAGAAATGAGCTTAAGGAACAAAAACATTTTATGAGTTATATGAATAAAGAGCTCGATGATATGTCTAAAGAATTTGATGGTATAAGATCCCAAATTACTCGTCTTGAAAAATTAACTGCTGAAATTTCGGATATGCAAGCTACCTTAGTTAATAAGATGGCCGCTAAACCAGATTCCTATGAAAATAATGATGAAGATCTAAAAGTTATTGGTGTGTCCCCTATTAAATCTTTGTTTTGCAATATTAATCTTGATAATGATGGGACTGAATATGATCCACCTTTACCTAGAAAGCGTTCTAAAAATTTGGAGTATTTAGATCTTGATGGTGAAATTGATAAAAGTGGGATTAAAAGAAATAAAACCCTAGATGATGCTAAATTCTCCTCATGCTTATAGTCAAAATAAAACCCTTGATGTTGCAATCCGTGCTAAATTCTCCTCATGCTTATAGTCAAAATAAAGCCTTCACCGAACATATCGTTAATGCCTTGATGCAATCTTATGAAGAAAAACTTGAGTTGAAAGGTTCTATCCCTAGAAAACTCTATGATGAGTGGGAACCTACTATTAAAATTAAAATTAAAGATTATGAGTTTTATGCTTTGTGTGATTTGGGTGCTAGTGTCTCTACTATTCCCAAAACTTTGTGTGATTTGCTAGATTTCCGTGATTTTGATGATTGCTCTCTAAACTTGCATCTTGCGGATTCCACTATTAAGAAACCTATGGGAAGAATTAATGATGTTCTTATTGTTGCAAATAGGAATTATGTGCCTGTATATTTTATCATTCTTGATATAGATAGCAATCCTTCTTGCCCTATTACTCTCGGTAGACCTTTCCTTAGAACAGTTGGTGCAATTATTGATATGAAGGAAGGGAATGTTAGATTTAAATTTCCATTAAAAAAGGGCATGGAAAAATTTCCTATAAATAAAATAAAATTACCATATGAATCTATCATGAGAGCCACTTATGGATTACCTACCAAAGATGGCAATATCTAGATCTATTCTTGCTTGTTATGCCTAGCTAGGGGCGTTAAACGATAGCGCTTGTTGGGAGGCAACCCAATTTTATTTTTATTCCTTGCTTTTTGCTCCTGATTAGTAATAAATAAATTATCTAGCCTCTGTTTTTGTTGTGTTTTTTGTGTTTAATTAGTGTTTGTGCCAAGTAGAACCGTTGGGAAGACTTGGGGAAAGTCTTGTTGAACTTGCTGTAAAAAACAGAAACTTTAGCGCTCACGAGAACTGCTGTCATTTTTATTTGGAGAGCTCTATTTAGTTAATTATTTTTTAAGATTATTAATAGATAAATTCCTCACGTCCAGGAATTTATTTTAGAATTTTTGGGGTTCCATATCTCGCGCTAGCTACAGATTACTACAGACTGTTCTGTTTTTGACAGATTCTTTTTTTCGTGTGTTGTTTGCTTATTTTGATGAATCTATGGCTAGTAAAATAGTTTATGAAACATAGAGAAGTTGGAATCCAGTAGGTGTAACACCCATATAAATAAAGAATGAGTTCATCACAGTACCTTGAAGTGGTCTTTTGTTTTCTTTCGCTAATGGAGCTCACGAGATTTTCTACTTTAAGTTTTGTGCTGTGAAATTTTCAAGTTTTGGGTAAAGATTTGTTGGATTATGGAACAAGGAGTGGCAAGAGCCTAAGCTTGGGGATGCCCATGGCACCCCCAACATAATGTAATGACACCTAAAAGTCAAAGCTTGGGATTCCCCGGAAGGCATCCCCTCTTTCATCTACTTCTATCGGTAACTTTACTTGGAGCTATATTTTTATTCACCACATGATATGTGTTTTGCTTGGAGCGTCTTTTATGATTTGAGTCTTTGCTTGTTAGTCTACCACAATAATCCTTGCTGTACACACCTTTTGAGAGAGCCATACATGATTTGGAATTTGATAGAATACTCTACGTGCTTCACTTATATCTTTTGAGCTTTATTATTTTGCTCTATGTGCTTCACTTATATCTTTTAGAGCACGGTGGTGGATTTGTTTTATAGAAACTATTGATCTCTCATGCTTCACTTAGATTATTTTGAGAGTCTTAATAGCATGGTAATTTGCTTAAAATCCTAATATGCTTGGTATGCAAGATTAATAATAAAACTTTCTTATGAGTGTGTTGAATACTAAGAAAAGTTTGATGCTTGATGATTGTTTTGAGATATGGAGGTAAAAATATCAAAGTCATGCTAGTTGAGAAGTTGTGAAATTGAGAAATACTTGTGTTGAGGTTTGCAAGTCCCGTAGCATGCATGTATGGTAAACGTTATGCAACAAATTTGAAACATGAGGTGTTATTTGATTGTCTTCCTTATGAGTGGCGGTCGGGGACGAGCGATGGTCTTTTCCTACCAATCTATCCCCCTAGGAGCATGCGCGTAGTACCGAGGTTTTTGATGACTTGTAGATTTTTGCAATAAGTATGTGAGTTCTTTATGACTAATGTTGAGTCCATGGATTATACGCACTCTCACCCTTCCATCCTTGCTAGCCTCTTCAGTACCATGCATTGCCCTTTCTCACATTGAGAGTTGGCGCAAACTTCAGCGGTGCATCCAAACCCCGTGATATGATACAGTCTTTCACACATAAACCTCCTTATATCTTCCTCAAAACAGACACCATACCTACCTATTATGACATTTCCATAGCCATTCCGAGATATATTGCCATGCAACTTTCCATCATTCCGTTCATCATGACACATTCATCATTGTCATATTGCTTAGCATGATCATGTAGTTGACATAGTATTTGTGGCAAAGCCACCGTTCATAATTCTTTCATACATGTCACTCTTGGTTCATTGCATATCCTGGTACACCGCCAGAGGCATTCATATAGAGTCATCTTTGTTCTAGTATCGAGTTGTAATCATTGAGTTATAAATAAATAGAAGTGTGATGATCATCATTATTAGAGCATTGTCCCAAGTGAGGAATAAAAAAAGAGAAAGGCCATAAAAAAGAGAAGTCCCAAAAAAATAGAAAGGCCATAAAAAAGAGAAGGCCCAAAAAAATGAGAGAAAAAGAGAGAAGGGACAATGTTACTATCATTTTACCACACTTGTGCTTCAAAGTAGCACCATGATCTTCATAGTAGAGAGTCTCTCATGTTATCACTTTCATTTGCTAGTGGGAATTTTTTATTATAGAACTTGGCTTGTATATTCCAACAATGGGCCCCCGCAAGTGCCTTAGGTCTTCGTGAGCAAGCAAGTTGGATGCACACCCACTAGTTTCTTTTGTTGACCTTTCATACATTTATAGCTCTAGTGCATCCGTTGCATGGCAATCCCTACTCCTTGCATTAACATCAATCGATGGGCATCTCCATAGCCCATTGATTAGCCTCGTTGATGTGAGACTTTCTCCTTTTTTGTCTTCTCCACATAACCCCCCTCCATTATATTCTATTCCACCCATAGTGCTATGTCCATGACTCGCGCTCATATATTGTGTGAAAGTTTATAGGTTTGAGATTACTAAAGTATGAAACAATTGCTTGGCTTGTCATCGGGGTTGTGCATGATGATAGCATTCTTATGTGACGAAAATGAAACATGACTAAACCATATGATTTTGTAGGGATGAACTTTCTTTGGCCATGTTATTTTGAGAAGACATAATTGCTTAGTTAGTATGCTTGAAGTATTATCATTTTTATGTCAATATGAACTTTTGTCTTGAATCTTTCGGATCTGAATATTCATACCACAATTAAGAAGAATTACATTAAAATTATGCCAAGTAGCACTCCGCATCAAAAAAATTATTTTTATCATTTACCTACTCGAGGACGAGCATGAATTAAGCTTGGGGATGCTTGATACGTCTCCAGCGTATCTGTATTTTTGATTGCTCCATGCTATATTATCAACTGCTTTGGACATTATTGGGCTTTATTATCCACTTTTATATTATTTTTGGGACTAACCTATTAACCGAAGGCCCAGCCTAGAATTGTTGTTTTTGCCTGTTTTAGGGGTTCGAAGAAAAGGAATATCAAACGGAGTCCAAACGGAATGAAACCTTCGGGAACGTGATTTTCTCACCGAATACAACTCAGTAGACTTGGACCCCATGTCAAGCCAATTAACCGGAGGCCACAAGGTAGGGGGGCGCACCTGCCCCCCCCAGGCGCCCTCCACCCTCGTGGGCCCCCTATTGCTCCACCGATGTACTTCTTCCTCCTATATGTACCCACGTACCCCCAAACAATCAGATACGGAGCCAAAAATCTAATTCCACTGCCGCAACTTTCTGTATCCACGAGATCCCATCTTGGGGCATGTTCCGGAGCTCCGCTGGAGGGGGCATCGATCATGGAGGGCTTCTACATCATCATCCAAGCCCCTCCGATGAAGTGTGAGTAGTTTATTTCAGACCTACGGGTCCATAGTTAGTAGCTAGATGGCTTCTTCTCTCTATTTGGATATCAATACGATGTTCTCCCTCTCTCTCGTGGAGATCTATTCAATGTAATCCTCTTTTTGTGGTGTGTTTGTTGAGACCGATGAATTGTGGGTTTATGATCCAGTCTATCTATGAATAATATTTGAATCTTCTCTGAATTCTTTTATGTATGATTGGTTATCTTTGCAAGTCTCTTCGAATTATCAGTTTGGTTTGGCCTACTAGATTGGTTTTTCTTGCCATGGGAGAAGTGCTTAGCTTTGGGTTCGATCTTGCGGTGTCCTTTCCCAGTGACAGAAGGGGCAACAAGGCATGTATTGTATTGTTGCCATCGAGGATAACAAGATGGGGTTTTTATCATATTGCATGAAACTATCCCTCTACATCATGTCATCTTGCTTAAGGTGTTACTCTGTTTTTAACTTAATACTCTAGATGGATGCTGGATAGCGGTCGATGAGTGGAGGAATAGTAGTAGATGCAGGCAGGAGTCGGTCTACTTGTCTCGGATGTGATGCCTATATACATGATCATACCTAGATATTCTCATAACTATGCTCAATTCTGTCAAATTCTCAACAGTAATTTGTTCACCCACCATAGAATACTTATGTTCTTGAGAGAAGCCACTAGTTAAACCTATGGCCCCCGGGTCTCCTTCTCATCATATTAATCTCCATCACTTTATTATTGCTTTGCTTTTTTACTTTGCCTTTTACTTTTCACTTTGCATCTCTATACAAACAATACCAAAAATATTATTTATCATCTCTATCAGATATCACTTTCGTAAGTGACCATGAAGGGATTACAACCCCTAAGCGTGTTGGTTGCGTTGAGCTATTGTTTTTGTGTAGGTACGAGGGACTCGCGCGTAGCCTCCTACTGGATTGATAACTTGGTTCTCAAAAACTGAGGGAAATACTTATGCTACTTTGCTGCATCATCCTCTCCTCTTAGGGGAAATCCAACACAATGCTCCAGAGGTAGCATTGGGCTCTAACTGAACCCGAGTGATTGGACTGCAGGCTAAGCGTTACTGAACCCGAGCGATCGATCGATGGCTGTTAACTGAAACCGATTGAGCGATTGCTTCGCTACTGCTGCTAACTGAAGTCGATCGATTGGATGAACAGTGAGCGTTGCGCGGGGGGGGGTGGATGAACAATGAGCGGTCGCGTTGCCTCTGGATGAACAGGACCCCGTGGTGTGGAGGGCTGGATGAATAGTAGATGATGGAGGGGTGCCCGTGGAGGGGTGGTTGAATAGGACCCCGTGGTGTGGAGGGCTGGATGAACAGTAGACGGTGGAGGGGTGGTTGAACAGTAGCCGGTGGAGTAGCGCGTGGTGGAGGCTGGATGAACAGGAGCCTGTGGAGGCTGGAGGAGGTCGACAGTAGCCCGTGGAGGCCGGAGGAGGTCTATGGTGGAGATGAACATTATCTCGTGGAGTCCCGTTTTGCGGTACGCCACACCCCTCCCGATGAACAGGACCCCCGTTTCGACCGTAGGAGGTCCGTTTCGTCCGTTTTGTGGTACGCCACACCCCTCCCGATCAACAGGACCCCTGTTTCGGCCGTAGGAGGTCCGTTTCGTCCGTTTTGCGGTACACCACACCCCTCCTGATCAATAGGACCCCCATTTCGACCGTAGGAGGTCCGTTTCATCCATTTTGCGGTACGCCAGACCCCTCCCGATGAACAGGATCCCGTTTCGAATGTGGCCGGTCGAACACAAGGCCGTTTCGTCCGTTCTACGGTACGCCAGGCCTCGTTTCCATCGCCTGTTCCGTCCAAGCTCTCCCGATGAACACGACCATGCATTCCGTTCTGACCCAGCCGGTTGGCTCCCACGCGTTCCATTGCCTCCCGGTGAACACGACGCATTCCATTGCCTCCCCATGAACACGACGCATTCCGTTGCCTCCCCATGAACACGACGCATTCCGTTGCCTCCCCATGAACACGACGATGACGCCATTTCTCCGTTCCGACCCAGCCATGTACACAAGCCCTGGCCGTACGTATGCGCGAGTAGGCATTCGATACCCCGCCCGTATGTACACATACGTGGCCGTATTTTCTTTCTTGCACCCTGTCCGCTGTACGTATGTGTACATGCTATGTGCACGCCTCTACTACGATACGTACGCGCCTCTACTACGACACGTGCGCGCCTCTACATCCAACAGTATATATGTACATACACGTTCGCGACCAGAATGACAATGCTACATACGCTTCGACCAGGTGGGTCCCGACTGTCAGGCACTTCCTTGCGTGCGAAGATGTAGCTGGTGGGTCCCAGCAGTCAGGGGGGTGAATCATTTTTTTGCCCGGACGCACTTCCTTGCGTGCAAAGATGAAGCTGGTGGGTCCCAGCAGTCAGGAGGCGAATTGTTTTTTTGCCCGGACACACTTCCTTGCGTGCGAAGATGTAGCTGGTGGGTCCAAGCAGTCAGGGGAAATGCTTTTTCGCAAAATACGGTGGCCCGTCCGGTGGGTCCCCGCTGTTAGGTGGAGGAATCATTATTTTGCGCGTAATAAGGAGGCACTTCCTTGCTGTGGCCGTGGACCCAGCTGTCAGCCTCTCCACGTGCAGTCGACGTCCGATGGAAGTCGTTCCTTGACCACGTTGACCACGCCGCACCGAGAGCACCACGGCGGTGGACGACGGTGAGGACTAGGAAGGGGACGACTCGGGGCTGGGGAAGACGCAGTAGTGGATGCCCATGCGAAGAGGAGTACGAGGGTTCACTGGTTCGGCTGCGGTGTGAGGCTGCTGTCGTCATAGAATAACATGGGTTGTGGGTGAGTAGAGGGATGGCCTGACCAGCGGTGGGAGTAGTAGGGGGTGGTGAGGCCTCCGCGGCATCACAGCCGGCCACGGGAGGCAGGAGCACGCGGCACGACCTGTGCTGGTTTTGTGCGGCTGGAGCAAGAAGACCAGAGGTTGAAGAAGCACTACGGCCGTTAGATGAACATCGTATAGTAATAGGATCTAGAATCGTTCATATTGACTAAGTTGACAAAGCCCTCCGTCCCCGTCAACTTGGTAGGCCCACAAGTCAGCCTCCCACTATGCTGGGTTCCAGCTGGCAGGGGGAATATTCATTTTTTGTGCGTAATAAGGAGACACTTCCTTGCATGCGAAGATAGCTGGTGGGTCCGACATGTCAGCGGGGGGCACGTTTTTTTTGTGAAATACAGAGGCCCTTCCGGTGGGTCCCAGATGTCAAGTGGAGGAATCATTATTTTGCGCGTAATAAGGAGGCATTTCCTTGTGTGCGGCCGTGGACCCAGTTGTCAGCCTCTCCACGCACAGTCTACTTCCGATGGTTTCGTTCGTTGACCACGTTGACCATGACGCACCGAGCGCATCCAAGGTGGTGGACGATGGCGAGGCCCCGGACAGCAACGAGCCGGAGATGGGAAGGCGCGGGAGTAGAGTCACGGACGGAGAGGTGTACGAGAGTTAACTAGTTCTAGTGCGGTGTGGTTTGGCAGTCGGTGGAGAAGAACAGGAGGTGTGGAGGGGTGGAGGGATGGCCTGGCCAACGGTGGAGTAGCGCTTCATTGCGAAGCGAGCTAAGCAGAGCTGCTAGCAGCAGGAGGCGGGAGGTGGTCCCGGCGGCGCTGGAGGAAGAAGACGAGAGATTGAAGATGGATGCCGGTCGTTGGATGTAAATCCAACGGCTAACATGTCAGAATCATTTGTTGACTAAATTGACAACGACTTGCGTTGGCTTCGACCTATTGGCCCACATTTCAGCCTCCAAAAATGTGGCACGTATTCGACCCATTTTTCAGAATTTACAGTCTTTTTTTTGCACGGTAGAATTTACAGTCAAATTGATCTTTTTTTGAATTACAGCCATTAGCTAGGCTGGGTGAACAAATAATGTAGCGTCCATGCGGCCCATTTATTTTATTTCCTAAAAAATTACAGGCCATTTGCACTTTCTCGAAATACACGATTTTGCTGGGCTGATTCTAATTATAATGTTGGGTTGGGCCAGCAATGTTATCAAAAAATAAGAAGGGGCTGAGCATTTTTTTATAAATATATTTAAATAATAAGTGATATTATTACATTCGTCCTGAAATCTTACCAAGTTTTTGTACCAATCACTGGGATTTTCGTGCCAAAACAATCCAGGATTTTATTTGTTAAGAAATTATTTTTATAAGTTAATAAGATGTGGGATATTGTTTTCTTACATATGTAAGTATCTATTAAATATGTGATGACAATAAAAATAATATATAATAACATATAAAATAATTTAAATATATATAATATAGTTAGAAGGGAAACATAAGTTGGACCTGGCGTTCCTATTATTATATAGAAAAATAGAACAGACCTCTATGTTTTCTTCAAAAAAATACATAAATTGGGCTGCCGAAAATAAAACCTCGGATGGGAGGTCCATAGGTCGGTCGATACATGACGACCGTAAGAAAATACAAACAGGCCTATGGACCTCCCATCCGGGGTCGTGGGCTGCGCATGTTTAAAATGAAAGCCTAGATGGGGCAGCCCAAAACCACGTCCAACACTTGCCAAAACTTCGTCCCTCGTTTTCTCTGTGTTTCGCACACTCGACATTGTGTGGCCATTTTGACTGTGCATTGTATGAAGATGTGCTATGCATGAATGTTGATCAGCATGATGTTAACTGGCTGGTAGTTCCATTTTCGACCATGAATAAAACTTCCAACATGATGTTAACCCTGTTTGAAAAGGCCGTGTTAATATAAATGCTCTACCTCTGAAAGTTGCAGTTTCTTATCTAAAACTGAACTTATAGTTTCTTATCTGAAACTGAAACTTGTAGTTTCTTCTCTGAGAATCACATTGTCTGCACTTTTATACTCCAATGAAACTACATTTTTTAAGTGCTAAAAATAGATCTCTAGAATTCATAAAATACTTCATATGCTCAATACTGCAAATCTGAAATTCAAAAGACATTCATATCTGAAAGTACTCTCAAAGTACACAACACAAAACACAATTCATGACCTGCAAATACTGACAACCCTAAGCTCCTCCCGAAGATTCACAACCTGCCCGACTATTGGGCTGGGGGGGCAGCCCCGTCCTATTCCTCGGCGGCAGATAGCCGCCCCGTGAGACGATGTGAACGGCGAGGGAGACGATGGCGGGGAAGCTTCGTCGGGCCAACTGCTTTTCTCCTCTTGCAGTTGGGTTCGGTCGATGAAGACTCCACCGGCTCGCTCTGGTAGGACACCCTCACAAACGGCACCTTGTATATGCTTGATCCTTCAATCGCTTGTGGATGCTCCATCTGGGATCGATACTCCCACCACCGCTCCCTCACAATCGGATTTGGTGAATCTGTTTGCTCCATGGCCCAAAGGAGCAGCTCTATGTACTCCGGTGCGACTCCCTCCGGGAGTATCGCCGCCTTTTCGCTCTGTTGTAGATATTTGGCCATGGATGTCGCCGTTGCCGCTAGTTGGTCCTTGTTGTCAAACCGAGACTGTATCTCCAACATCCTAGCTAGCTTCACAGGGTCGCCGTCTGCGATCCTCACGTATCGGTTGTACTCCTCCATCGATCTACTTCTCCACAGCACCTTCACTCGCCAGTGGTGGTTTTTGAATGGAAGAGGAAAGGAGCAGCGCTGGTTTTGGATTAGAACGAGAGAGGAGCAACGCTGGTTTTGGACTGGAACAGGAGAGGAGGGGTGGTGGTTTTGAAATGGAAGAGGAGAGGAGCGGCGCTGCATTTAGATTGGAACAGGAGAGGAGTGGCGGTGGTTTAAGAGGAGAAGAGCAGAAGAGCGGCACTGGTCTTGGAAGTATTTTTTTGTTGTTTTGCATATTTTGGGTCAAAGTTTGACCATGTACTGTATTTGACAAGCAAAATGTGAATGCATGTCACCAAAAATTGTATCGTTTGGTTCGTATCTGAATGTACTTTCAAATTATATTATTTTTGCAACGTATAACATATATTTTATGTGTGAAAATCATGGTCAATTATGACCTAGAATAAAATCATGGTCAATTATGTTCGCTTTCTTAGTTGAAGGGTAAATTGATTTTGATTTCGATCCAGTCACAACGCGCCGGCCCTATCGTCCAATCCTAAATCGCTGCCGCACGCTCCTCTCCCTCTTCTCCATTGCAAAACCACCTCCTCTCCTCTCCATCATCTCCATTCCAAAACCACTGTCTCGCCTCCCCCTCTTCTGATCTTCTCCATTGCAAAACCACCTCCTCTCCTCTCCATCATCTCCATTCCAAAACCACCATCTCGCCTCTCCCTCTTCTGATCTTCTCCATTGCAAAACCACCTCCTCATGCACGTGGCCCGGAGGCGCAGTTGTCGTCATTTTGATCTGAAGCGCCAGATTATAACATATAACACGAAAAAATGCCACGTGACAAGAAATCATAACCTCAATGCCCAAAGGAGACAACACGAATCTCGACAGACAAACTAGACGAGGAACAAATCTCAAATTAAAGATAAACTCGTAGAAAAGGGGTCCGTCGATAGATGTCCTAATTAACATAGCCAGCTTGACCTAGATGGCAGCCGAGTATGTTCGTGCATGTGCCCCCAATGACTAGCCCAACTCAGTTGTCGCTGTTTAACCCTCGCAGTGATCTGAAGCACATGACACCTAATTTTGCGAGATGACAAGAAACCTTTTTTTAGATTTCTCACCACAACTATAGCCATGTACAACACAGCCTGCACGATATGTAGACAATAGCCAATCCAGGCGTGTCCGCTGGAGTCTGGTCACATGCATGGATGAACTGATCTTCCGTGCCTTGCAAGGATCGTCCAGGCACCAATGTAGTACAACACTTCTCTAGTACTATTGCTCGTCTCCCTCTTCTATTAAGTCACCCGACTTGCGGGGCCGGGGAGTGTGCCTATGGTCGGTTCTCAATTGCCGTCCCACATGTGTGTGCAAACGCAATATGACGCGCGTTCCATTCGGAGAGCAACGTGCCAGACCGACCGATCGTCTGGGGTGCGACGCGAACGCGACGGGCGTGCTGTATACTTCATACATGTGTACCGCCGTTATCTAAACGCTTTGCTCCATGGCGTGGGCGTAATCCATGGATACAAAATTAGTATACTATATACTATTTAAAAGTCGAGGGCGGGGCTTTTCCTGCGCGGTAGGCGGCGGGGCAGTTCCGCCTAGTCAGTTTGACAGAGACGCGAGAAGACGAGGGACTAGGCTGCTGCAAACGTAGGGCTATGTGATTTCACAGCGAGTTACTGCTGGACAGGTGGGGCCCCGTGATCATGGGGGAATGGAAAGCCACTACCCTGCCGTTTGCACGCTGGCAGTTTGCTCCTACTCGTCCCCGCACATCCTTCAATACTACAGCGGTTCGCTCCTAGTCGTCCCGTCCATTCACATTATGGCAGTTCCACTAATCCTAACCCTCCTGCCAAATCCATGGCGTCCCAAATCTCCACGATCGACGGTGAATACAAGGTTAGAACCATCACCGGCGATGAGTTCGACGTCATCTGCACCCGTTCTTCCGCGATGGTGAAAGGATGCCTTTCTCGCTTTAGACGCATGTTCGAAGACTCAGATGATGAGTGGGTCGCTGGGCTAGATATTGAGTACACCAAAGTCCTGGGACCAGAGAAGGATCTAAAGGACAAAGAGAGGAAAAAGCCCATCGTGATCCAGGCTTGGTCTACCACATATGCCATGCCGACGTTGAGTGCCGGGATTTTAAGGACTTCCTCCAGAGCAACCTAGTCAAATTCGTTACTGTAGATTTTGGTAACGATAAAGAAGTCCTGCGTCGGATAGGCCTCATTGTAGGCAACACCTTCGACCTCCAGAAGAATCGGCTGGTGTCCTCTCGTCAGCCTTCAATGCTGACCCTGGCAGGAGCCATGGTTCATCCTTCATACGGTAAACTGGAGAAACCTCCATACACGTTTCATCATGATGCATGGCAGCGGAATGTACTAGATATAGACCACATCCACTATGCTGCAATGGATGGCTACCTTTGCTTCAATATCTACAAGGGTTGGATGAAGAGCAACAGCCAAGTGTGCGGTTCAAGCAAAGAAGTATCGGCCAAGAGGAAGAGGGACAAGGACGAAGTCGAGGACGTGGACGAGGAGTCCGAGTATGGTGGCAGTGTCATTGCTCATGGTGGTTCTAATGCAGTGTCTATCGGAATAGTTGCAAAGTTTAATTTCAAGTGTGCTTAATTTAATTTGAGGGGTGTGTTGTGCTGAGCCCCCAGCAGAACTATGTTATGTTTCTTCTTGTTACTTTAACTCTTCAGTACGTACATACTAGTATTTCTTACATTTCATCTTTTAGTTGGTATAGTACTACCATTCGTTTCTTCACATTATATACGTACAATATATATGGCCAACATCATATAGCCAGCAGTTTAGTTGTCAAAGAATTTTAGGGTGCTTAGTTTTGTCAAAGAATTCCAGGATGCTTAGAGGGTTCTTGGATCCAAGGGACTTATTTTAGCCTGACTAAAAATAGTCTCTTTAAGAGGCTAAAGTTCCAAGCACCCCTGACTAAAGAGGGGCTAAAACTAGTCTTGAGACTAAATTTTTTTAGTCAGGGGTACGCCTACTAAAATGTGGATTAGTCCTCTCTCTACTCATTTAACTCCTCTCCTTTAACACAGACGAGTTCTGGATTGGAAGGTTTGGAGGATAATAAATGCTCATTAAATTGATTTTAGCCTTCTTAGTATTTGGATCCAAGCATGGGTGAGGCTAGCATGTTTTAGTCCCACTACTTCTGGTCATGGGACTAAAACGTATCCAAGCACCCTCTTAGTTTTATTTGAGGGGTGGGTTGTGCTGCACACCATTATTGTGACTAGCCTTTTTAATAGTACTATATGGATAATTTGGCGACGAGCGCTCTCTATATGTACCATCTTTTTATTAATTTCTAGTTTTAATCCATGGCGCAATCCATCGATACTACTGATGTACAAAAGTATACTTTTTTTAAAAGGCTAGAGGGCGGGTGAGGGAGTCCTGGATTAGGGGGTGTCCGGATAGCCGGACTATACCTTCAGCCGGACTCCTGGACTATGATGATACAAGACTGAAGACTTCGTCCCGTGTCCGGAAGGGACTTTCCTTGGCGTGGAAGGCAAGCTTGGCGATACGGATATGTAGATCTCCTACCATTGTAACCGACTTTGTGTAACCCTAACCCTCTCCGGTGTCTATATGTCAGGACCCTGATCCTAAGTCACACTTATCTAGCATGTAACACTTCATATCACTTTGCGGCCTCACGCACGGTATTCCCACGGGTGCCACCTTACCTGGCCCGGGAATGTTTGTGCCTTTTGGCTCACGTATTTGATAGTGTCGTGAACCCAAAGTAGCACTGACTTACAGGGACAGGCATACATGAATCAACCTCGAGCAAGTCGGTCATCAGCGTATGAATCCGGGCTGTAGCACTAGGCTAACAGGACTCCGGGAACCCGGGCTGTAGCAGGCTAGGCAGGACTCCGGATGTCACCGCGTGACATTTCCCCGAAGGGACAGACACAGGAACGAAGTGAATCACATGCTGGTCGGTCAAGTGTTCCGGAGCAGTAGTGCTGGGCTAGCAGGACTCCGGTGAACCGGGCTGTAGCGGACTACCATGGCTCATGGAATCACAAGACTACATTTCCCCATAAGAGAGGCTACCAGAGGTAAACAACTAGGTTGTCGGATCCCACACATAGCAATACACGTTACACGTACGCATAACATGCAAGTATGTGATGTACAACATGTCATCACAACATAACTCAAACTCATATAGATAAAGGCCCAGAAGAGCCACATAGCAATCAATACAAACAGGGGTCTCATGACCCATCATTCAGAGCATACAAGCAACGGAAGCATTACATGTCTGAGTACAGACAACTACAGATGGAAAAGACTAAGAAGCCTGACTAAACACGACCCTCCCAAGGGTACAAGGTCGTAGCTGGGATACAAGCTACTCGTCGAAGTCACTAGGGTAACCAACTGCAAAACATAAATAAGCAAACGTGAGTACGAAGGTAGTCAGCAAGTCTTACATCAGAACTATCTACATATGCAACATTATCAACAAAGGGGGTGGTGGAGTTTAACAGCAGCAAGCCAGCGTTGACTCAATGGCTAATCTATACTACGAGTATCAGAAACTTCTTTGAGGTGAGAAGACGCACACAAGTCCACATATTCACCATATCAATACTCCACTATGGATCCATTCCCGTCTCCCTACGAGAAGGCCATCCATAGCACTCACGCTTATCTTGCGGATTTTAGAGTATCCACTTCAAGTTGTGTATGTACTACATAAGTCCTCCAAGTTTCCATATCCGAGGAAAACGGCTATTCAAATAGATAATGTTAACCCTGCAGGGGTGTACTTCTTCACACACGCTCTCGCCACTTATAGCCCTGTACACGTCATGTACCTCGACAACCTTCAAGCGGAAGCCGGGCGAGGGAGTCGGCCACGACCTGACTAACCACACAAGTCTCTTGTCCAGGTTTATCGCCTATTCGGGTTCCATCCGCAAGGAGATCCGGCCGGGGTGTCGCTCACGGCCCCAAACGATGTGTGCAGGGTTCCTAAGCCCACCATCCGGGTGCCACTTGGTACACCGTGCCATGGTGCCTAGTCTGTCCCATGCCCGTCCCGTCGGACACCACCTGGTAGACAAGTAACACTACCTACAAACGCTAGAAACTATTTGCAACTCCTGGACAGAGATTAAGTGGATTAATAAGCCAAGAGGGGCCGGATGACCAGAACCCAATGTGTGGTAGTAAGTGGACTTGGACAACATACACAAAACTCAGTGCTTAGGGACGGTTCCAATGAGACAACCCACCGTGTACTCCTACATGGCCTCTCATCGCTACCTTTACCAAAACGTATTCACACACTTAGCCTTTATCGGTAGGACATGTTCACCACTCCGATTCATTCCCGATGAATCAGACCTGACACAACTCTAAGCATAGCTGGCATAAAGAAAACAAGCATGGATGAGCAGGCACATCAAGGCTCAAGCAACTCCTACTCATGCTAGTGGGTTTCAACTATTTACTATGGCAATGACAGGTCATGCAGAGGAATGGGTTCAACTACCGTAGCAGAAAAGTAGCAGTTGAATCGTTGTTGTCCTAATGCAGTATAAGGAGCAGGAGAGAGAGAGAGTGGGATTTATCGAAATGCTCAAGGGGGGGGGGGTGTTGCTTGCCTGATAGATCCACGAAGAAGCACTGCTCCTCACACAGGTACTCGGGACACATTCCGGAGTAGAACCTATCGAGAAGGGACAGTGCCGACAATCAATAAACAACCATATGCAACAATATGATGCATGAAGATGACATTTCAAAGATGCTATGATTTGCCCTAATGCATCTAGCCTCAATTTGGTTGAAGTCCATATGAACCAAGGGTTCATATGCAAACCCCAAATTAAGTATATAACATGCCATTATTACATTTTCACTTATACAGCAAGTATAAGTTGGTTTTTCATGCATGAAACTGGCATAAATGGATTCCTTGCATTTTTCTGATGATTTTTCATATATAAATTATTTCATTCTGAGCTGCGGTTTAATTTCTATGATTTGTAGAAGTTTTAACTATTTCTGGAATTCTCTGGATTATTTAAAATCTAGAAATCAATTACTGCGTCAGCGTGACGTCACAGAGGCATCAGCAGGGCTGACAAGGTCAAACCTGAAGTGTGGGGGCCACACATCAGTGACACAGTGGTTAACCCCGGGTCAAACTCGCACTGACCAGGATTTGACTTGGCTCTGGGACCCACTATCAGTCTCAGGGGGGATTAGGCTGTGGGATTAGTGCTAATTAAGCCACCACGTCAGCCTCGCCGGAGTTCGGCCAACGACGACCAAAACCGCGGCGAACGCTTGCCGGAAACGCTGCTCCGGCGTCCATTCGACGCGCGGATAGCTGCTGAGGGTGGCTGGCGCTCGCGCGCATCTAACGGAGCAGGTGGGAGGCCGTGGGGTGGACGGAGCTCGCCGGAGCAGGGCTCGCGGCAGCGGCTGGAGCTCGGTTGATGCGGGGTTGCGGCTGCAGCGCAAGGCGAGCGAACAGGGGGTGCTAGGCAGCACCTAATGGGACAGGAACCCGCCGGAGCAACTAGCAGGAGCGGAGGGGCTCAGGGGCACGGAGCTCGCCGGCCATGGCCGACGGCGGCTCCGGTTACTCGCGGGCAGTGGTTACAGGACGAAAACGATGACGTGGTTAAGGGGAAAAGACCGGGAGCTCACGGGGATCACGCAGAGCAGGCCAGCGGGCTCGGGGAAGGCCTGGAGCAAGCGGAGCAACGAGGAGGATCTTCGGCGGCCGGCGATGGAAACGAAGATGGTGGCGTTGATCCAGAGCTTCCCGGGTCGCCTGGCTCATTGAGGACGTAGCAGGCGGCGGGGCAGAGCTCTCGGGCACATCCGTGAGGCTAGGGCAGGCCGGTGGCAGCGATCGGCGGCGACCGTTGTGTTCGGCTGCGGGGGAGAGAGCGAAACAGAGAAGGGGAGAGGAGGTGTGGGGGATCCATATGGCTCCAGGGGGTCGCGTGGCATCTCCAGAGTGTCGAGGCAGCGGCGGGAAGCAGGAGGTGGCCGGGCGTGCACCGGCACGCGTCGGCCACGCGCTCGGCGTCCTCCTGGCGGAGGAAGAAGACCTCCCTGCCACTGGTGGGCTGGGCCGGCCAGATGGGCTGCCAGGTGAGCGCCAGGTAAGTCTTTTCTTATCTCTTGTTTTCTTTTTCTATTTCTAACATTAGTTTTGTATCTAAAAGAAATATTAAAACATTTCCATAAATGCTGAAAATATTTGTGGCATCTAGATATGATATCCGAGAGGCCTCACCAATTCCCAACATTTTTGGAGCCATTAAAATATTTATATAATTTAAACAGCTCCAAATCAAATATTTATGCATTGATTCAAAAATCCAAAATGTGTAGCAAAAATGTGCATCACCTCTGGTTGTTGTTCCCAACATTATCCAAAGAGCATGAACATTTTTGAAGAGCATTTTGGGTTCATGGAAAATCCATTTTAAATTTGAACCTATTGGAAAAACTTTGGTGCTATGGTTTGCAACTTTCCCCATTTCAAATTTATTTGAAAGATTAAACATGATGCACAAAGCAAGCCTAGGTCATACCAGAACTACGGATGTGACAACTCGCCCCCACTAGAAAAAATCTCGTCCCGAGATTCAGGAGTTGGTGGAAAGAAAACGGGGTACTCAAGTCGGAGACGATCTTCTCGCTCCCAGGTAGCTTCTCTCTCGGAATGATGAGACCACTGAACCTTGAGAAACTTGATGTTATGACATCGAATGACACGCTCTGCTTGATCTAGAATGCGAACGGGGTACTCTCGATAAGTGAGGTTATCTTGGAGACCAAGCGTTTCGTGGTCCACTCCGCGGATGGAATCCGAGAAGCAATGCCTGAGTTGAGAGACGTGGAAGACATCATGAACTCGAGAAAGATGTGGGGGTAGTTCCAACTGGTAGGCAACCTCTCCTCGTTTAGCGAGAATGCGAAAAGGACCAATGTAACGAGGAGCCAACTTGCCCTTGATACCGAAATGATGGGTACCCTTCAAAGGAGTAACCCGAAGGTAAGCCTTGTCGCCAACTTCATAAGCCACTTCCTTATGACGACGGTCATACTGGCTCTTTTGACGAGATTGGGCTGTTTTCAAATTCTCATGAATGATGCGAACTTGCTCTTCTGCCTCCTGGATCATATCCGGTCCAAAGAATTGTCTTTCACCGGTTTCTGACCAGTTCAAGGGTGTTCGACATCTTCGTCCATACAGAATCTCGACGGGTGCTTTCTTAAGACTGGATTGGTAGCTATTGTTATAAGCGAACTCGGCAAAGGGAAGACATTTCTCCCAATCCATACCGAATGAGATAACGCAGGCTCTAAGCATGTCTTCGAGAATTTGGTTGACCCTTTCCACCTGACCACTTGATTGAGGGTGGAAAGCAGTAGTAAAAGAAAGATGAGTTCCCATGGCATTCTGGAAACTTTTCCAGAAATGAGAGGTGAAAAGACTGCCACGGTCTGAATTGATCTCTAGTGGAACACCATGAAGTGACACTATTCGGGAGATATATAAGTCAGCGAGCTCACTAGCAGTGATACTCTCTCGAACAGGTAGGAAGTGAGCCACTTTGGAGAGACGATCAATGACTACGAAGATAGAATTATTTCCTTTCTTGGTCCTGGGAAAGCCGGTGATGAAGTCCATACCAACTTTGTCCCATTTCCACTCGGGAATAGCTAAAGGTTGAAGGGTGCCAGCAGGTCTCTGATGCTCTGCCTTAACGCGATGACAAACGTCACAGATGGCAATATACTGAGCGATTTCTCTCTTCATCCTAGTCCACCAGAACCTCTGGCGTAGGTCCTGATACATCTTGGTACTACCAGGATGAATCATGAGAGGAGATTCATGGGCCTCCTTAAGTATCAGTTGCTGCATCTGTTGACATTTGGGAACCACCAAATGGTTTCCAAAGTAAACAACACCTCGTTCATCCATAGAGAAACAGCCAGCAACTCCCTTGGAAATATTCTTCTTGATTCGGCAAATTCCCGTATCATGCTTCTGAGCCTCTATGATCTGATCCGTAAGGATAGGTTTCGCCACCAAGGTAGAAAGGGAACCATGAGGAGCTATGTGAAGGTTAAGCTTACAGAATTCCTCATGGAGAGGTGGTTGACATTGTTGCAACATGAGGTTGTTGCAATAGGATTTACGACTTAAAGCATCAGCCATGACATTGGCTTTGCCTGGGGTGTAGGTGATTCCTAAGTCGTAATTCGATATCAACTCCAACCAATGTCTCTGTCTAAGATTCAGATCCGGTTGGGTGAAGATATACTTGAGACTCTGATGGTCAGTGTAGATTTTGCAACGGTTACCAAGAAGGTAATGTCGCTAAGTCTTAAGTGCATAGACTACGGCTGCAAGCTCCAGATCATGTGTAGGATAATTTTCCTCATGTGGATGCAACTGTCGAGATGCATAGGCAATCACATGATGATCCTGCATAAGAATGCAACCTAGTCCTTGACGTGAAGCGTCGCAATAGATAACAAAGTCTTTAGTGAAATCCGGTGGCACGAGTATGGGTGCAGAAGTCAGGCGTCTTTTCAGTTCCTGAAAACTGTGCTCACACTGTGGGGTCCACTCAAACCTTTTATCTTCCTTGAGAAACTCCGTGAGGGGTTTGGCCGCTTTGGAGAAGTTTTCAACGAAGCGGCGACAATAACTGGCTAGACCAAGGAAACTCCTAACTTGTTTGACCGTTTCGGGTGGAGTCCAATCAAGAACGGCTTTGACTCTCTCGGGATTGACAACAATGCCCTTACCAGAGATCGCGTGGCCCAGATAGGTCTCTTCTGGCAACCAAAATTCACACTTAGAGAACTTGGCATAAAGGCGGTGCTCTCTGAGTTTTTCTAACACAAGCCTAAGATGTTCGGCATGCTCTTCCTCGTTCTTCGAGTAAATAAGAATATCATCAAGATAAACCATGACGAACTTATCTAAGTACTCCATAAAGATCAAGTTCATCAAGCGGGAGAAAGTAGCTGGAGCATTGGTTAGGCCGAAAGACATCATGGTGTACTCGTATTGACCATAACGAGTGACAAAGGCCGTTTAGGGGATGTCCCCGTTTCTTATCTTGATTTGGTGGTAGCCTAACCTCAAAACCATCTTGGAAAAGACTGAGGATCCAGTGAGCTGATCATACAGGTCGTTGATCCTGGAGAACGGATACTTGTTCTTTATCGTGACCAAATTAATGGGACGATAATCTACAACCATCCGATCCGTACCATTCTTCTTCTTAACGAAGAGGACAGGACAAGCCCAAGGAGAAGAACTGGGAGTGAAACCCTTTTGCAAGGACTCATCAAGCTGTTTCTTAAGCTCGGCTAACTCCAAAGGTGCCATCTTGTATGGTCTCCTAGAGATTGGAACAGTTCCTGGGATAAGTTCTATGACAAACTCTACATCTCTGTCAGGTGGGACACCTGGCAGTTCTTCTGGAAAAACATCTGGGAAGTCACGGACTACCGGAATATCTTCAAGGTCTAGAAGAGGGCTGGCATTAAGAGAATAGAGTTGACGCCTTGCAACTCTAGTGGAGACAGTGACTATTTTGCCAGATGGATGTGTAAGTTGAACAGATCTAGTGTAACAATCGATCTTGGCATGATGAGCTGTCATCCAGTCCATACCCAAGATGATGTTAATATCTGAGGACTTGAGAGATATCAAAGAAGCAAGGAATACCAGTCTGTCAACAAGGATTTCATTACCATGGCTAACCTTGGAGGTTTGCCATTTGGAACCAGGAGTCTGGATTATTAGTGGAGTTGGCATATCACAAAATGACATGTCGTGCAGCCGAGCATAACCTTCGGATATGAAGGAGTGGGATGCTCCACTATCGACCAGAACTGAAGGTGGGTGACAATTGACAAGAAGCGTACCCAGTACGACGTCGGGATCATCTTGAGCTTCTGTAGCTGAGACATGGTGCACACATGCTCATTCAATGGAGGCTAGCTTGGTACTGATCATCTTGACTGATGGATTTTCATGGCCAACAGACCTCTCAGACTGGGGTGGAGTATAACTGGACTGAGGGCAGTCGCGTGCGTAGTGTCCTGGTTCTCCGCAGGTGAAGCAAGTTACTGAGGTAGGATGTGGACCTACATTGGCAAGTGGTCCACTAATAGGCCTGGGTGGAGCACGTTGCTGAGTTGGGTGAGGCGCCACATCGGATGGCCTTGGTGCATATCCAGGTGGAAGATTCGGGTTCGGAATCCAAATCCGTCACTTCTGAGAGCCAGAGCGGAAGGAAGAACCCAGATCACGGTTGTGCTTACGAGACTTCTCATAAGTGAGCTGAGTTGTCTCTGCCTTAATGGCCTTGTTCACAAGACCCTGGAAAGTATCACAATGATGCAGGTGGAGATCACGACGCAACTTAGGGTTGAGACCCTTCCGGAACCTAGCCTGCTTCTTAGCGTCCGTGGACACTTCTTCTGTAGCATAGCGGGCGAGGTTTCCAAACTCTCTACTGTAAGCATCAACAGGCAGCTTACCCTGGGTAAAACTACAGAACTCTTCCCTCTTGCGGTCAATGAGAGCCCGAGGAATGTGGTGCTCACGAAAATCCTCGGTGAAATCCTTCCACGTAGGAATCTGGCCAGCTGGAAGCATAGCCTCATAGCTCTTCCACCAAATACTAGCAGGACCTTCCAGGTGATAGGTAGCATAGGTGACCTTGTCACCTTCAGCCATGTTCGCGGAAAGCAACTTGTGAGTGATGCTCCAGAGCCAGTCATCCGCATCGAGTGGCTCAATGGAATGATGGAAGGTGGGTGGTTTCAGACCAATGAAGTCGGTGATGGAAACCAACTTCTTACACTGATGTGCGGTGTTCTGCTCAATCTATGCCAGCAAGCGGTTAGTCTCACGCTTGTTCCTCTCGGATGCTAACAAGAACTTTGTCATCAAAGGCTGGTCAGCAGGATCCTCATCCCTACCATCTCCGTGGTTCTTGCTATGAGCAACTGAACCTTGGTTAGCAGACAACATCCTGACACAGAAACCAAGGAAACAAGGATGGAATTAGCATCGACATAGGGATGCGGAATGTAATGCAAAAGCATTGGAAATTCTTGAAATCCTAGGACAATTTCGGCAGCATAACGGCTGTAAATGCTCAAAAGGATTTTTGAGACATTCATCAAAGGAATAACATAATCAATCAGCATCATAATATCAAGGTTCTGGGTCAAACTGAGGACACACAGAAGTAGTAGAACTGTAAGGAGACACAACCCAACAATCCTAAGACTTTACAGTTTAGTAACACGTCATCCTGAGAGATAGAGGAGAAGCCTAGGCCTTAACCCTCGTAGAAAAGAAGAGGCTGACTCAGAAAGAATGACATGAGGTAAAGGAGTAAAAAGAGCCTTACGTTCCCTTCCACAATCAATTCCCTTATATAACTAAAGCATTTCTAGACTCAACTTCGACCAGTTTGGCTTGGTAATCCTACAGTCTGTCAGGCTCTGATACCAACACTGTCAGGACCCCAATCCTAAGTCACACCGATCTAGCATGTAACACTTCATATCACTTTGCGGCCTCACGCACGGTATTCCCACGGGTGCCACCTTACCTGGCATAGGACCGTTTGCGCCTTTTGGCTCACGTATATGATAGTGTCGCTAGCATCCATATGACAGAGAACCCGGGCCGACATGACTAGTTGTGAACCCAAAGTAGCACTGACTTACAGGGACAGGCATACATGAATCAACCTCGAGCAAGTCGGTCATCAGCGTATGAATCCGGGCTGTAGCACTGGGCTAACAGGACTCCGGGAACCCGGGCTGTAGCAGGCTAGGCAGGACTCCGGATGTCACCGCGTGACATTTCCCCGAAGGGACAGATACAGGAATGAAGTGAATCACATGCCGGCCAGTCAAGTGTTCCGAAGCAGTAGTGCTGGGCTAGCAGGACTCCGGTGAACTGGGCTGTAGCGGACTACCATGGCTCATGGAAGCACAAGACTACATTTCCCCATAAGAGAGGCTACCAGAGGTAAACAACTAGGTTATCGGATCCCACACATAGCAATACACGTTACACGTACGCATAACATGCAAGTATGTGATGTACAACATGGCATCACAACATAACTCAAACTCATATAGATAAAGGCCCAGAAGAGCCACATAGCAATCAATACAAACAGGGGTCTCATGACCCATCATTCAGAGCATACAAGCAATGGAAGCATCACATGTCTGAGTACAGACAACTACAAATGGAAAAGACTAAGAAGCCTGACTAAACACGACCCTCCCAAGGGTACAAGATCGTAGCTGGGATACAAGCTACTCGTCGAAGTCACTAGGGTAACCAACTGCAAAACATAAATAAGCAAACGTGAGTACAAAGGTACTCAGCAAGTCTTACATCAGAACTATCTACATATGCAACATTATCAACAAAGGGGGTGGTGGAGTTTAACAGCAGCAAGCCAGCATTGACTCAGTGGCTAATCTATACTATGAGTATCAGAAACTTCTTTGAGGTGAGAAGACGCACACGAGTCCACATATTCACCATATCAATACTCCACTATGGATCCATTCCCGTCTCCCTACGAGAAGGCCATCCATAGCACTCACGCTTATCTTGCGGATTTTAGAGTATCCACTTCAAGTTGTCTATGTACTACATAAGTCCTCCAAGTTTCCATATCCGAGGAAAACGGCTATTCGAATAGATAATGTTAACCCTGCAGGGGTGTACTTCTTCACACATGCTCTCGCCACTTATAGCCCTGTACACGTCATGTACCTCGGCAACCTTCAAGCGGAAGCCGGGCGAGGGAGTCGGCCATGACCTGACTAACCACACAAGTCTCTAGTCCAGGTTTATCGCCTATTCGGGTTCCATCCGCAAGGAGATCCGGCTGGGGTGTCGCTCACGGCCCCAAACGATGTGTGCAGGGTTCCCAAGCCCACCATCCGGGTGCCACTTGGTAAACCGTGCCACGGTGCCTAGTCTGTCCCAAGCCCGTCCCGTCGGACAGCACCTGGTAGACAAGTAACACTACCTACAAATGCCAGAAACTAGTTGCAACTCCTAGACAGAGATTAAGTGGATTAATAAGCTGAAAGGGGGCGGATGACCAGAACCCAATGTGTGGTAGTAAGTGGACTTGGACAACATACACAAAACTCAGTGCTTAGGGACGGTTCCAATGAGACAACCCACCATGTACTCCTACATGGCCTCTCATTGCTACCTTTACCAAAATGTGTTCACACACTTAGCCTTTATCGATAGGACATGTTCACCACTCCGATTCATTCCCGATGAATCAGACCTGGCACAACTCTAAGCATAGCTGGCATAAAGAAAACAAGCATGGATGAGCACGCACATCAAGGCTCAAGCAACTCCTACTCATCCTAGTGGGTTTCAACTATTTATTGTGGCAATGACAGGTCATGCAGAGGAATGGGTTCAACTACCGTAGCAGAAAAGTAGCAGTTGAATCGTTGTTGTCCTAATGCAATATAAGGAGCAGGAGTGAGAGAGTGGGATTTATCAAAATGCTCAGGGGGGGGGGGGTTGCTTTCCTGATAGATCCACGAAGAAGCACTGCTCCTCAGACACGTACTCGGGACATATTCCGGAGTAGAACCTATCGAGAAGGGACGATGCCGGCAATCAATAAACAACCATATGCAACAATATGATGCATGAAGATGACATTTCAAAGATGCTATGATTTGCCCTAATGCATCTAGAATCAATTTGATTGAAGTCCATATGAACCAAGGGTTCATATGCAAACCCCAAATTAAGTATATAACATGCCATTATTACGTTTTCACTTATACAGCAAGTATAAGTTCGTTTTTCATGCATGAAACAGGCATAAATGGATTCCTTGCATTTTTCTGATGATTTTTCATATATAAATTATTTCATTCTGAGCTACGGTTTAATTTCTATGATTTATAGAAGTTTTAACTATTTATGGAATTCTCTGGATTATTTGAAATCTAGAAATCAATTACTGCGTCGGCGTGACGTCATAGAGGTGTCAGCAGGGCTGACCAGGTCAAACCTGACGTGTGGGGGCCACACGTTAGTGACACAGTGGTTAACCCTGGGTCAAACACGCACTGACCAGGGTTTGACTTGGCTCTGGGGCCCACTGTCAGTCTCAGGGGGGGGGATTAGGCTGTAGGATTAGCGCTAATTAAGCCGCCACGTCAGCCTCGCTGGAGTTCGGCCGGCGATGACCAAAACCGTGGCGGACTCTCGCCGGAAACGCTGCTCCGGTGTCCATTCGACGCGCGGATGGGTGCTGAGAGTGGCTGGCGCTCGCACGCATCTAACGGAGCAGGTGGGAGGCCGTGGGGTGGACGGAGCTCGCCGGAGCAGGGCTCGCGGCGGCGGCCGGAGCTCAGTTGATGCAGGGTTGCGGCTGCAGCGCGAGGCGAGTGAACGGGGGGTGCTAGGCAGCACCTAATGGGCAACAGGAGCCCGCCGGAGCAACTAGCAGGAGCGGAGGGGCTCAGGGGCACGGAGCTCGCCGACCATGGCGGACGGTGGCTCCGGTTACTCGCGGGGGAGTGGTTACAGGACGAAAACGATGATGTGGTTAAGGGGAAAAGACCGGGAGCTCACGGGGATCACGCAGAGCAGGCCAGTGGGCTCGGGGAAGGCCCAGACCGAGCGGAGCAACGAGGAGGATCTCCGGCGGCCGACGATGGAAACAAAGACGGTGGCGTCGATGCAGAGCTTCCCGGGTCGCCTGGCTCGTTGAGGACATAGCAGGTGGCGAGGCGGAGCTCTGGGGCACGTCCGTGAGGCTAGGGCAGGCCGGTGGCCGCGGTGGCAGCGATCGGCGGCGACCGTTGTGTTCGGCTGCGGGGGAGAGAGCGAAATAGAGAAGGGGAGAGGAGGTGTGGGGGATCCATACAGCTCCAGGGGGTCGCGTGGCATCTCCAGAGTGTCGAGGCAGTGGCGGGAAGCAGGAGGTGGCCGGGCGTGGGCCGGCGCGCGTCGGCCATGCACTCGGCGTCCTCCTGGCGGGAGGAAGAAGACCTCCCTGCCCCTGGTGGGCTGGGCCGGCCAGATGGGCTGCCAGGTGAGCGCCAGGTAAGTCTTTTCTTATCTCTTGTTTTCTTTTTCTATTTCTGACATTTGTTTTGTATCTAAAAGAAAATTTAAAACATTTCCATAAATGCTGAAAATATTTGTGGCATCTAGATATAATATTCCAGAGGCCCTCACCAATTCCCAACATTTTTGGAGCCATTAAAATATTTATATAATTTAAACAGCTCCAAATCAAATATTTATGCATTGATTCAAAAATCCAAAATGTGTAGCAAAAATGTGCATCACCTCTGGTTGTTGTTCCCAACATTATCCAAAGAGCATGAACATTTTTGAAGAGCATTTTGGGTTCATTGAAAATCCATTTTAAAGTTGAACCTATTGGAAAAACTTTGGTGCTAGGGTTTGCAACTTTCCCCATTTCAAATTTATTTGAAAGATTAAACATGATGCACAAAGCAAGCCTAGGTCATACCAGAACTAGGGATGTGACAATATATAAACCGGAGGGTTTTAGTCCGTAGGACAACATACAGATTAACAATCATACCATAGGCTAGCTTCTAGGGTTTAGCCTCTCTGATCTCGTGGTAGATCTACTCTTGTACTACCCGTATCATCAATATTAATCAAGCAGGACGTAGGGTTTTACCTCCATCAAGAGGGCCCGAACCTAGGTAAAACTTCATGTCCCTTGCCTCCTGTTACCATCCAGCCTAGACGCAGAGTTCAGGACCCCCTACCCGAGATCCGTCGGTTTTGACACCGACAGCGGGGCAGTCTAGCTTGGTCGGTTTCACGAGAGGCGAGGGCATTTGTGATTTGACGGCTCATTACTGCTGGAAGGCGGGGCCTTGTGATTTGACTGCTCGTATAAATGCGCTGACGACCTGATCGAGGAGGAGCAAAGAACCGTGCGGTATACTCAAGTTTTCCACAAGAGTAGTACTGCGACGGAGGAGCATGAAACACGGCAGCCCAGTGCCATATGGCGATAAAAATGATCTAATTTGCTAGTCACCTCATTGTTAGCATTTCTATTCATTCCCTCAAAAAAATCATTGTTCTATTCATGCCTTGCAGAGAACATGACACGTGCAGCGAAACAACCGAAGCAAAAGATGAAACACAGGAGCAAAAGAAGAAGGAAGATTATCACCCCAAATAATCTAATTCGTCGCGGAGTCGTAACTGCTTCTTCATCGCCTCCACGACCTCCATCTCCTTGCGCGTCTCCTCCGCCATCTTCTTCATTCTGACCATGACACGAGATTTCTCGACGCGAGCCTTCATCATCTGTTCCACGGCCGCATTACGTACCTTGACAGCAGCCGGGTGCTCGATGCGGAGCTTCGCCAACTCCTCCTTCCGTTCCATGACGAGGGCCTGTAGCATCTTCATCGAGGAACTACTATTCTCATGCAGCTTCTTCCAGCCGGCGTTCTTCTCCTTCAACAGGCTGATCTCATGGCAGGGCTTCGCCTTGTCCTCCTGAAGTCGCAGGATTTCGCCGGTAGCCTTCTTGTCTAAGGCAATGCTCTTCTTCAGCAGCATCACTAGGCCGGTGGTCAACTCCCCCTGCTAATTGAGCTCAGCGGGCATGTCGTCGAGGCTCTCCTTCAGCAACTCCATCAAGCCTTGGATGAACTCCTTTTGCTTATTGAGGTGCTCATTGAGCTGATCGGGCATGCCGTCGAGGGATAACAACTGCAGCTCTGCCGGCTCGGCATGTTCGCCTCCGCGGCTAGGGCGCTCCTGGGAGCCATCGCCTTCCCGTGAGAGATCTTTCGAGGTCTCTGCGTGGCGGCGAGCGCTCTTTTTTTTCGCAGCCTTGGTTGTCGCTCCCTTGTTACGAGTAGTTCTCGACCTAGAGCTCTGCTCACCGGCCATGGCAATGACGGACGAAGAAGAAGCACTTATGAGGAGGAAAGGTCGAGTAATTTTCGGTTAGGTAGTTCCCCTTTTTATAACCTAAGTACTAGCACTAGTACTAATACATGCATAGTGGGAACATGTTCAGGTTTGGTACGTACTAGTAGGTGTGAGCAGGCTTTCGAATGTGATGGGAACAAGGTAAAGATTAATTGATGGTTTTGGTTTCGAGGCCCGAAACGGCTCCCGATGAGTTTAGCGGAACATAAATTTCAAGTACTACACTGCTCAAATGCGTAAATATTATGTTACTGTCAAAAATTGGCACAAAATACGAAGGAGACCCATGGAAGTACTACTGGCAACCCACGATTTAACTACTCGCATGCGCGTAGTGGAGTAATAATGTCTTTCTTCTGCCCTCACGTCCATTCAATTTGCATGCGCTGTATTAATTGACCATCAATGAAGTGAACGACTTTACACGCGTCAAATTATCACATGGGGTGGATCTTGGTACAAAATTGCGTCCGCCCGTGTACCCGCGTGTGCGTGCGAGGGAATGAGTGCGTGCATGGCGTGTGTGCACATCTTCGCTTCGTGCATGTACCGCGAGTATGGCTCAGGGAGGACGAGTACATTCTTCTGGAACCAGCAGTACGTCATTGTGATCAATCCAAGCAAGGAGGTCACGACAACGCCTCCACATGTGCCACGTGGCTTCATGAACTATAAGAGAGACACTGTGTAGCATGCCATTGGTATTCTAATTTATGTGTTTTGCCCAAACTCGAAGTACTAGTAGGGTACACATGCATTGCACGCATCAGATTTTGCAACCAAATTATGAATAAATACCACACTATAGCATGTAAGCTCTGAGTCATATATGCCTAATGTAGCCCTTTGTTTAATTCTTATAGTTCATCTCATTCAAAATCGATTAGTTTTTATAAAAAAGCTAAGAACGCGGGAATAGGAAAAACATGGGATTATTGTGGAATGTCGTCTTGAATCCTATAGGATTGTATGAGTGTTTGATTGTGCATAGAAAAAACGCAGAATTCTTTCAAAGAGGTTTGAGTGGATGGGATGTTTCCTATGAAATCTAGTGCAAATGAATCATATGGAAAAATTCCTATGTTTTACAATCCTACAAATCAAACAACCAAGATAGGAAAAATTCCTAATGATTAGAATCCTCCAGAATTCCTTTGAGAATCCTTTGAATCAAAGAAGCCCTTAATATATTTTATGATTCATAGAATTGTGCGTTGTAAAGCATAAAGTAAAACAAATAATGGCAATTCAACTAGAAAAAAAAGTTTGGGCAGTTATGATATGGAAGATTCTAGAACAAAAGAGAACCACTGTTGTTTTGAGGTTTGTGCATTATGCTTAGTTCAACCATGGAGTCTGCTAGATTGTACATGTGGAAAAATCCGGTGGGGGCTAGAAGATGGTGCGAGGGGCCGAGTGGAGGGAGACTATGAAGGAATGCACAAGTGCGAGATTGATATTTAGAGAGAGGGGGCGAACACGTGCGCTGTTGCGGAGCCATGAAAAATAAATGAGCTAGGGGGCCAAGCATTGCTAATCCTTTACGAGGAGGGTCAATTCATGAACTTAAACCATTTTTAGCAGCAATTGTCTAATGATCACATTCATATTAGCCTCGATATATAGTGATGTTAGGGGGGAGGGGGCAGGGCCCTTACTGCCCCCTGTCTTCGCCATTGTGCACGCGTCTGAGAGATGAAGCAGAAGGCATGGATGATGAGAGGGAGACGTTGGATATATAATTAATGTGGGTGTATTAGCTATATATGTTAATCCTATATAGAGAGGTATAGATTGATCGATGTGGACGTGGGAAAGAGGGTGAGACCTCACTGGATATATCGATTGATCGGTTTGTGTGGAAAACTATGAAAGACCTAGCTATATACACACATACATAGAGGAACATCGATCGTTGTGCATGCACGCGTGAGAGATAAAGAATGCCCGATATGATGGAGAGGGGGATGTGTGTGGGTGTGTGCCTTCATGGGAGACCGACCTGAAGAAAAAGATTGCATGTGTGCGATGGATAATGCCGACTGGTAGTGTGTGTGCATGCATGCCCGAGAGAAAGTTAGTGGTACAATTATAAAGAGAAGACTACTGTGTGGGTGTAAAAGAGTAGGTGAGGTCATAATCAATGTAAAGTTGAATTCAAATATTTGAATAAGAGATCCTGATGTTTGAAACCCATGCATGCATGAATATAACTGAGATCTGCGCGGTGTGGTTTGGAAACGAGCATGTTGTAATGTATACACATTGAACAAGGTCAGACTGATTTGAATTTGAGATACTGATGGCAGGCATCATTTGGCCACCTCGCATCCGTGCATGGACACACTATTCTAATTGGAGATGATGGGCGGCTTTCGCATCACATATCTATATCTATACCCTTATATATATAATATTTTATATTTTTATTATATTGTGTGAGGGTAACTTTAACTTTGAAAGATGGTCGTTGGATGAGGCGAATCCGATGGTCCAAAGATTGCAAATTTGAGCACGCCTAACCGTTGGATATCATCTAGATTCCACCAGATTTCGCCACATGTATAATCTAGAAGACTACATGGTTGAACTTAAGCATAATGCACAAACATCAAAACACAAGCACTTCTTATTTGTTCTGGAATCTTCCGTATCAGAATTGCCCAAATGTTTTTCTACATGATTTGCCATTATTTGTTTTTACTTTATGTCTTACGATGCACAATTCCATGAATCTTAAAATAGATTAGCTTTCTTATAAAAACTAGATGATTTTGAATGAAATGAACTATAAGAATTAAATGAACATCTACATCATGCATATATGACTCAAAGCTTGCATGCTATAATGTGGTATTTATTCATAATTTGGTTGCCAAATCTCATGCGTGCAATGCACGTGTACCTTACTCTAGTATAAATGGTGTTTGTGTGTGTGTGTTGTGCGTGTTGAGGTGCAAATTGTCTTTTTTTGGGGGTACACGTTAAGCTTGTTCTTCCAAAATTTCAAGTCGCGCCTTGTTATGCCGAAAATTCAAGCTAGCGTCTCTGTCTATCGTGCTGCGAAAGTCCCGCCTCTTCAACCCGCACCTTGTTAGCCCAAAATATTTAAGATATATCTTTGTCTCATTGTGCTCCGACAACTCCCTCCATCTCAACACGTGCCTTGCTATTCCGAAATTACAACGCGCGCGAAAACTCCCACCTCCTGTGAAATCCCGACACGCGAAATGCCCGTGGTACCCCTGAACCGAAAGAACCGCCTCAAATCGGTGGGGGTACTTTCGTAACATACCCCACATTTAGGACAAGTGTGTCTCTAAGCCATGGTTCCCCACTGCCATCCCATCCGCCCACACATTCGTACACCGAGGCCGTGAAAACCCGCGACGAAACCCCACACCCTGCTCCGTCCGCCACCCAGCCGGAGCCTCTTCCCCGACGATGTCGTCCACAGCAACACCTCGACGTCCCTCATCCACCATACCAGATGAGGATCCATCGTCGATCTCATCGTCCCGCCGGTTCAGCCATCCCGTCCTCCACCTCCAAGGAGCTGCCCCGATGTTCCCCTCGTCTTTCACGCCACCTCCATTCCCACACCGTCGTCTTCACCTGCACCATCGGAAGAGCATCGTCATCATCGTTTCCTCGGATGAAGCTGCGGCCTAATCGGCACCACCAAAGAGGTTGTACACTAATCGCCGCATTTTCTTCTTGATTCGATCTCACGGTGCTGCCGGCACTCGGTCCCGAGCCGACACGGCACGGCTCCATCCACGGCGGCGTCGCCGGCTACTTCCTCCATGGCGTCGCTCCCTCGGCGGCGACGTCCACATCAGTAGGTGCTGCTGCTGCTTTAGCTCTCGCTCGCGCTGCTGCTCTGCTCTTGCTCTCGGTCCCCTGCCTGGTATGCTCTTGCTCGCGCTGCTGCTCTCACTCTTGCTCTTGCTTGCGATGCTGCTCCGATTTAGCTACACTTAAGTCTACTGAATCGACTTTTGGGTCAGTCAATTTTCAAGGGGGCTCGCCGGGGTGAAGGAAGAACCAGCCGCAGCGGGGAGGGGGGCTCGCCGGAGAGGTACCCCACTATCTATCTTAGGGTTCAGGATGGGGCGGTGGTCGCCTGCGGTGGCGGGGCGTTGGCGGGGCGGTGGCGTGGGGATCGCCAGAGAAAAAGCTCGCCACGGGGGGGCCTAGAGGGATGGCCGGGGCGGTGACGGACCGGCAGTGGGGAGTGTTTTCGGGGCGGCACACCGCCGGCCGCGGGCGGTGGGGGGCTGCTGTTTGGCCGGTGGTGGCTGGCGGCTCAGGGGGGTGGAGGTTGAAGATGAACCGCAGGCCCTTGATTTCGTATCCAACGGCTGCAAAATCGACTGACCAGAGATGAAAAAGTTAGTCGACCAACGTGTAGCCTCACCTTGCTAGTGCGTTCAGTTTTGACAGCAAAATTCAGTTTCGATAGCAAAATTCAGTTTCGACAGTTAAGTTCAGTTTTAATAGTTAAGTTCAGTTTCGACAGTTAAATTCAGTTTTGATAGTTAAGTTTAGAGATGATCGGCTGATGTATTTTACATCTCGCACTTTGTGGTTATGTATTTTACGTCATGTATTGGAGATGCTATTAGAATTCCACTCAAGTTAACGTTGTTCGTTGTCTCTCTTGTCCTGCTTCAGCCTCGGCGTCGTACAACTCACCGGAGCTGCTCCAATGACGAAACCCTCCATCACAGCAGAGCAGTACCACGGGCTCCATCTCCAGACGCCTAAGATCTCCCCCCCTCCTCCGATAGCCAAGTCAGCCGGAGCATCCTCACCGGCCAATCCAATCACGCTGAGATCGACATGGATTCGCCAAAGAGGTTGTACACTTGTTGCATCTCTTTTTTACTCTACATGTTATATATATATTGTCCACTGAGCACTCGTAGTAACAGGAAATACAATTATTTTATCCTACTATATGACAAGCAGTGAGGTACCAGGCAACTTAGCTATCCGTGATGGACTCTCTTGAATGCTATCATTATTTATCTCTGCGCGTTTGAGCTGTGCATTTGTCGATGGGCCTGGGAGTTGAGCTAGTATGGCAGTGGCCTGGGTCCAAAGTAATAGAAGTAGCACAAAAACATTTTTTAGTGTAGGATTTTCCTTGCTCAAGCCTGCCTACTAGAATCGCCAGTGCTTGAAAGGAAAAGTGAATGAAAAACATCGGAATTGGAAAGTTTCCTATGGTACTACTTTTCATGAATTTGGTGCAAATGAATGGAGCAAAGGAAAACTGTAGGATTTGTTCCTTTAGTGTCTCCTTGAAAGAAAAACCATAGGAATTCTAATTTCCACTTCTCCTCCTTTTAATATTCCTATTCATCAAGCGCAAGACTAAGGGATAGTAGCATAATAGCATTATAACCGTACATTTTCTTGTGGTTTGACTTAATCTCACCATGCTTTTTTGCATCCTGTGATCTACCAATTATTGTGAATCAAACACCCAGATTGGCAGAAATCCTGTGTTTTTAAATTCTCTGTTTTACACGTGCATTCGTATCCTATTCCTATCCATTTCCTATCCCTGCATTGTTAGAATCCTCAAATTCAAACAAGCCCTTACTCAATTACTTCTGTTACAAATATGTGTCAAAGAAAACCTTGTGTGGTTTGTCCTGCTCCTGCGGCGTTGTGTTCCACCCCAGCTCGGCTGCTCCTACGACGGAAGGGTTCACCACAACAGGGATCCGCTCTCCATACTGTCTGTCGCGGCCTCAGATCTTCTTCCCCACCGCCGGCAGCCACGGCAATTGCATTACCATCATCAACTAAGCAGATGACCTTGAGGACTACACGGGTCCGCAAGAGAGGTCGCACTCTTCTGTGTCTGCTTACGTTATGCGTCAATTAATATGATGACATGCTACATTATCATCATGTTCACCTATTAGACTCCGAATCAGGTCCAAACTAATGCTGAAACTTGTGTTTTTAAATGGTTGTGGGGTACATATTGGGGCAGCAATCAGTACTATCTGTCTACTATCTGGTTAATCTCCGGTGTCTACTATGAGTTTCATGTTGGGTGCAAACATACATTAAAGGAGCCATTATCTGTATTTTTTAACTAAAGCTATTATCTGCCTGCTATCATTGGTTTTGGGTCTATCCATAGTTTACTACCATCACTCTGGATTTGTGCATGCACTCCTTACATAATCTCACTATGTTTTATTCCTATGCATGCCAGTTATTGTACACAATGGAGCTGATCATGTAGAGCAAAAGAGACGATCCTTGCGTGGCAATAAAATTTCATGCAGACGTCGTTCCATGGTGGGCGCAAAGGCAGCCCCCCTCCACCCAGTTCGGATCGTAATCAAGAGGAAGATAACTGTTCTGAGGGGGATTCAGAAGGAGAAGACCACTCTATTTACCCCATGAGGTCTTCGCTCTAACTTGGCATGCTGATGTTGGTAATATCATGCATATGGTGCCTTGCATTGCTTACTGTATACATTAAAGATGTCATCTGCTTAGTTTAGACATGCTTTATGTCAATGCCATCTGTTTAGTTTCTTTATCGTATATGTGAATCATGCAATGCCATCTTGTCTAGCCAGGCATCATATATGTGAATTTTGCAATGCCACCCTGGTTAGCCAGTCATCTTATATGTGAATTATATCATCCCATCACTTTTTTATTATGTGTTAAATTTGTCAACAATTTTAGTACATTCAATTACTCTTCCTGTGCATCAACCATTCGGCACGGTCATGGAAAAATCTGGAGTGGAAACAAGGTCTTCAGAGCAGACAATGCTATCTGATGAAGCGCATGTCTTGTTGGTTACCGATAGCTCCTCAGAGGAGGATTCAGAGACAGATGACCAGTCATATTCCCCCCCCCCCCCCGAGGTGCATGCCCTAACTTGGCAGGGTTATGTTGCTCATATCGTGCGTATGGTATCTTGCATTGCTATGTCAATTGCTTAGTTTAGACATGCTTTGTGTGAATGCCACCTGTTTAGTGTCTAATTATCATATATGTGAATTATGCAATGCCATCTTGTTGCAAGACATTATATATGTGAATTATGTAATGTTATCTTGTTGCAAGGCATTATGTATGTGAATCATGCAATGCCATGCTGTTTAGGCAAGCGTCATATATGCGAATTATAGCATGCCGTCCTTTTTTTTTTGTATTTCTCATTGCTTTTGTCGACAATGTTTGTATATTCAACTGCTCTTCCTGTGCATCAGCCATTTGAATTAGTGATGGAGAAATCTGGAGTGAAACAAGGTCTTCAGAGCAGACAATGCTACCTGTTGAAGCAGATATCTTGCTGGTTACAGATAGCTCTTCAGAGGAGGATTCAGAGGCAGATGACCAGTCCTATTGTCCCCCTGAGGTGTATGCTCAAACTTGGCAGGGTTATATTACTCATATAATGCATATGTTGTATTGCAATGCTTAGTTTTTACATCATATACACAATATTGAATGCCGTCTCCTTAGTTGACACATCATATAAATCATATATTGAATCATATATTGTATTGCAATGCTTAGTTTTTACATCATATACACAATATTGAATGCCATCGATTGCCCTCTGCTCACTTCCTTAGTATATAAATCATATATTTGAATTATGTCATGCCATGATGTTTACATAGACAGCATGTATCTGAATTATGGCATGCCAACCCATTTTCCAAAGACATAATATAGTTATATCATCTCATCCTGTTTACATAGTCATCATATTTTAAATTATGTCATTCTATCCGTGAATTATATCATGCCATCATGTTTCCATCGACGGCATGTTTGTGATTTATGGCATGCCAACCACTTTAATAGACACATTGTATAGTTACATCATGTCATCCTGTTTACATAGTCATCATATTTTGAAGTATGTCATTCTATCCTGTTTAGTTAGCCATCATACATGTGAAATTGTGTCGTGCTATCCTATTTAATTAGCCATCATATATGTGAAATTATGTCCTGCTATTCTGTTTGCTTAGACAACATAAATGTGAATTATTTCATGCCCTGTTTTCTTCCCTACTATCCATTGCACATGTCTATCTTACAATGTCTGTACATTCAATTACTTTTCTTGTTTATCAGCCATTTCAATTGGAGGGAGTGATGGCAGTATCTGTGGGAGTAAAAACACGGTCTTCAGAAAAGATCGTGCTACCTATCGATGCAGATAGAACCACAGTTGTACTTGCCCAAGAACCAGCCCCACCACACATAACCCACACTCATGCGGATTGTACACCTACCCAGCTGGACAGAGAACCAGCTACACCCCTTCTAACCCCAACCCCAGCAGATAGACACCCAGTTCCCGTTGACATAGCACCGTCTCCACCACAGAGCACCCAAACACGAGCAGTTAGTAAGGCAATTGCAGTGCCCAAATCACGAGGACTACCACTCCGAACCCGAAGTCAACGCTTAAAGCAGAAGAAGAATTGTTCTCAGGTCAGGTTCCGTAGCTATGGTTCATACTACTTTGCTCTTGCATCACTGTATTTACTGATACCAACTAATTTCAAATTTGAAGGATGCAATTGAAACTCCAATGGAGCAACAGGTATGTTTTAAACCCGTTTCTTCAACGTGTTTGGCTGTTTGCTGTTGTAACTTGCTCTATGTTGATTTCAGTTTCAATTGAATAAACTGTTATGTTCTCATGCCATGCACATTACAAGTGTTGTTATTGCTGTGTAGTTTCCCTCACTTATATTCTGTCTATGCTGCTTTGTCTTAAATAGATATGATTCGAACTATATCTATCTTGATTTGCCAACATAAACTAGAATGATATAGACCATACAGTGAACATACTACATAGATATATGTTTGTTTCATGTTGTTATCCTGTCCACCTTACTACTGAACTGGTTTACCAAAATGAGTTTCATATACTACATTGTAAACCTGAGATGTGTTCATTTGTTTCTCTTTTAGAACGCGGATAAAATATTGGAGAAGAGTACCCTCTTATGCAATGGTAAAGGAAGTAATGCAGATAAGGTTCAAGATAGTGAGACATCCCTGTTGGTCTCCAAGAAAGCTGATAAAAACTATATTGAAGACACTAAGACAACCCCAAAGTCCTGTCTTGATGTAGTGTTCGAGTTACTGGCTACCACTGCTGGCACCAGCTCTTCGAACTCGTTGCCTGAATCAGTTCGGCTTCTTGAGTCTCAACTTCAAGTTGAAAGACATCGATCCGATGTTATACGACAGGAAGCCGAAGGACTGAGGAAGTCCCTGCAGAATTCAGATGCATACTTTCTGGTGCAACAGCAAGCGCTGGAGGACTTAAGCGCCAAACAAGAGAAAGTTAATAAGCTTGCTAAGCATCTTGCCAGCATTATGGGTACCCAGGATATTGTTGCTTGAGCTCTTCTAAAGTGGTTTCAGTTCTGGACTTGTTTTGCTATGGCGTTTATATGCTGCTGTGTTCCCTATATTTGCACTTGTGGCGAACTTTGATGCCCAGTGGATGTAATATGTGTAATAGCTGTGATAGCCTAGTGTAAGTTGTTTGCTTATTTATTTCCTTGTTGTCTTGTTTATTTGTTTGCTTGTAGTTAGTGTAGTTCTTTTTATGCAGTTTGCTAGTGGCTGCAATAACCTATTTTTTAAAACTAGGCCACAATAACCATGGGCTAATATTTACTGTAGTGACACTGGGCCTCCTACGGGCAGTAGAAATATTGGGCCTTCTACGGGCCGTATAAATAATGGGCCTTCTATGGGCCGTAGAAACAGTGGGCCTTCTATGGGTCGTAGAAACAATGGGCCTTCTACGGGCCGTAGAAACAATGGGCCTTCTACGCGCCGTATCATCAATGGGCCTTATACGGGCCGTATGATCGATTGGCCAAACATGGGCCAAACAGACCGCATTCTGGCCGTAAACGGGCTAGAGTTGGAATCGTCCGTTCATGGGCCGACCATAGCGGGCCATCGTTAATAGGCCGTATTTGATGACGCTATGAAAACGGCCCAACGTATTAACGACCACAAATGGGCCGACTGTAACCACGGGCTGAATTTGGCCCACAAGTAGAAAATGACAGTAACAAGTCGTAAGTAAACGAATGCTGGAAAATAGCCCAAGAATAAATGGGCTCTGAGAAGGCCAAAAGATAACATGGGCTGGTAACGGCCCAACGGAATAACGGGCCGTTAATGGGTATAAAGTGACACACTGTTCTTTACGGTCCAGTTTCACCACGGGCCGTTAATGGTTGTAAAGTGATACACTGTTCATTACGGGCCAGTTTCACCACGGGCCGTTAATAGGCCAAGAGTTACATAGGGCCTCATATGGGCCGAAAGACGTCATGGGACATACATGGGCCAGAAGTGAAAACAGGCTGGAATCATATTGGATGGCCCAGATGACGCTAATGGGCCTAATTCGAATAGGGCGTAGCGGGCCTTGGGTTAGTGGGCTGTAAATGGGCTATATGTGAATAGGCCGTTAATAGGCTTTCCATGGGCCGGCCCACCACCTTTTGACCAAGTCAAACGGGCCGGCCTTTTCACAGGAATGGGCCTCTGTTTGGTCGTGCCATGTGTCGACGTATCATAGGCGCCTTCTGTCCAATGAGTGGATGACATCTGTCCCAGCGATGAGCCAACATGTGCTTCTCCAGCCAATGATGATTTTACACGTGGAAAATCCCCATTGGTCGGGGCTGTTAATGGGTTATCGGATCCAAAACCCGACCCGATAGCTTAACGGCGTTCCGTTACGGTGGATGCCACGTGTCGGTCACCCTTGACGAAAGCACTTCTGTGACACGCGATTTATCATCACGGAAGTGAACACTTCCGTGATGATAATTTTGGTAATGTCATGGAACACTTCTACGACAGCACAGGTATGACTATCTTGATTCTGTCATAAAATCGTCATGGATGTACATGCATGACAGAAAACGCGACCTACTGTGACAAACACGTATCATCACGGAAGTGTGTTTTTTGTAGTGCACCTTGTGTGAGGTGTCAACCATACTCTTCGGAAAGCAAAGTCCTTAATAAAGAGATGAGGCTCTGATACCAATTGAAAGGATCGATATGGTTGACTAGAGGGGGTGAATAGGCAACTAACAATTTTTAGCTTTTCTTTACCAAATTAAAGTTAGCATCAAAATAGGTTGTCTAGATATGCAACTAGGTGAGCAACCTATATGATGCAACAACAACTAGAACACAAGCGAGCAAGGGATATAACACAATATAAGCTTTCACAAGTAAAGTTAAGAGATAACCAAAAGTGGAACCGATGGAGATGAGGATGTGTTACCGAAGTTCCTTCCCTTTGAGAGGAAGTATGTCTCCGTTGGAGCGGTGTGGAGGCACAATGCTCCCCAAGAAGCCACTAGGGCCATGATAACCCACAAGTATAGGGGATCACAATAGTTTTCGAGGGTAGAGTATTCAACCCAAATTTATTGGTTCGAGACAAGGGGAGCCAAAGAATATTCTCAAGTATTAGCAGCTGAGTTGTCAATTCAACCACACTTGGAAACTTAATATCTGCAGCAAAGTGTTTAGTAGCAAAGTAATATGATAGTGGTGATAACGGTAGCAAAAGGTAACAGTAGTAAAAGCAATGTTTTTGGTATTTTGTAGTGATGATAGCAATAGCAAGGGAAAAGTAAATAAGCGAAGCCCAATATATGGAAAGCTCGTAGGCAATGGATCGATGATGGAGAATTATGCCGGATGCGGTTCATCATGTAACAGTCATAACCTAGGGTGACACAGAACTAGCTCCAGTTCATTGATATAATGTAGGCATGTATTCCGAATATAGTCATATGTGCTTATGGAAAAGAACTTGCATGACATCTTTTGTTCTACCCTCCCGTGGTAGCTGGGTCCTTACGGAAACTAAGGGATATTAAGGCCTCCTTTTAATAGAGAACCGGAACAAATCATTAACACATAGTGAATACGTGAACTCCTCAAACTACGGTCATCACCGGTAAGTATCCTGATTATTGTCACTTCGGGGTTAACGGATCATAAAACATAATAGGTGACTATAAACTTGCAAGATAGGATCAAGAACACTCATATATTGATGAGAACATAATACGTTTAGATCTGAAATCATGGCACTCGGGCCCTAGTGACAAGCATTAAGCATAGCAAGTCATAGCAACATCAATCTCATAACATAGTGGACACTAGGGATCAAACTCTAACAAAACTAACTCGATTACATGATAGATCCTATCCAACCCATCACCGTCCAGCAAACCTACGATGGAATTAAACATGCACGGCGGTGAGCATCGTGAAATTGGTGATGGAGGATGGTCGGTGATGACAATGGTGACGGATTCCCCTCTTCGAAGCCCCGAACAGACTCCAGATCAGCCCTACCAAGAGGTTTTAGGGCTTGGCGGTGGCTTCGTATCGTAAAACGCGATGATTTCTTCTCTCAGATTTTTTTCTCCCCGAAACTCAATATATGGAGGTGGATTTGGATTTGGAGAGGCAACAGGGGGCCCATGAGGTAGGGGGGCGCGTCCTAGGGGGCAGGCACGCCCCCACCCTTGTGGCAAGGTGGTGGCCCTCTGGCCTTCATTTTTGGCAGGTATTTTTCTTATTTTCTGAAAAGTGTCTGCGTGAAGTTTCAGGTCATTCCGAGAATGTTTGCTCCTGCACATAAATAACACCATGGTAGTTCTGCTGAAAACAGTGTCAGTCCGAGTTAGTTCCATTCAAATCATGCAAGTTAGAGTCCAAAACAAGGGCAAAAGTGTTTGGAAAAGTAGATACGTTGGAGACGTATCAACTCCCCCAAGCTTAAACCTTTGCTTGTCCTCAAGCAATTCAGTTGATAAACTAAGAGTGATAAAGAAAAACTTCTACAAACTCTGTTTGCTCTTGTTGTTGTAAATATGTAAAGCCAGCATTCAAGTTTTCAGCAAAGATTATAACTAACCACATTCGCAATAACGCATAGGTCTCAAGTTTACTCATATCAATGGCATAATCAACTAGCGAGCCATAATAATAAAACTCGGATGACAACACTTTCTCAAAACAATCATAATTTGATATAACAAGGTGGTATCTCGCTAGCCCCTTCTGAGACCGCATAACATAAATGCAGAGCACCTTTAAAGACCAAGGACTGACTAGACATTGTAATTCATGGTAAAAGAGATCCAGTCAAGTCATACTCAATGTAAACTAAAAATAATGAATGCAAATGACAGCAGTGCTCTCCAACTGGTGCTTTTTAATAAGAGGATGATGACTCAGCATAAAAGTAAATAGATATGCCCTTCGCAGAGGGAAGCAAGGATTTGTAAAGGTGCCAGAGCTCAGTTTTGAAACAGAGGTGAATAATATTTTGAGAGGTATACTTTCATTGTCAACATAACAACCAAGAGATGGTGATATCTTCCATGCTACACGCATTATAGGCGGTTCCCAAACAGAATGGTAAAGTTTATGCTCCCCCTTCCACCACAAGCATCAATCCGTGGCTTGATCGAAACAACGAGTGCCTCCAACTAACAAGAGTCCCAGGGGGAGTTTTGTTTGCAATTATTTTGATTTAGTTTGCATAAAGCATTGGGCTGGGCATCTCGGTGACCAGCCATTTATCTCGTGAGTGAGGAGCGGAGTCCACTCCTCTTGGGAATAACCCGTCTAACATGGAAGATACAGACATCCCTAGTTGATACATGAGCTATTCGAGCATACAAAACAGGATATTTATTTGAAGGTTTAGAGTTTGGGACATACAAATTTACTTGGAACAGCAGGTATATACCGCATATAGGTAGGTATAGTGGACTCATGTGGAATAACTTGGGGTTTAAGGAGTCTGGATGCACAAGCAGTATTCCCGCTTAGTACAGGTGAAGGCTAGCAGAAGACTGGGAAGCGACCAGCTAGAGAGCGACAACAGTCATGAACATGCATTAAAATTAATCAACACTGAATGCAAGCATGAGTAGGATATAATCCACCATGAACATAAATATCGTGAAGGCTATGTTGATTTTGTTTCAACTACATGCATGAACATGCGCCAAGTCAAGTCACTTAAATCATTCGGAGGAGGATACCACCCTATCATACCACATCATAACAATTTTAATAGCATGTTGGCACGCAAGGTAAACCATTATAACTCATAGCTAATCAAGCCTGGCACAAGAAACTATGATCTCTAGTTGTCATTGCAAACATGTTTATTCATAATAGGCCGAATCAGGAACGATGAACTAATCATATTTAAAAAAACAAAAGAGGTCGAGTTCATACCAGCTTTTTCTCATCTCAGTCAGTCCATCATATATCATCATAATTGCCCTTCACTTGCACGACCGAACGATGTGAATAATAATAATAGTGCACGTGCATTGGACTAAGTTGGAATATGCAAGCATTCGATAAACAGGAGAAGACAAGGCAATGTGGGCTCTTTTGTCAGATCAACAATAATGCATATAAGAGCCACCTCAAAAATTTAATTATGGTCTTCTCCTATCGACCCCCAAAGAAAAGAAAAGAAATAAAACTATTTACACGGGAAAGCTCCCAACAAGCAAAAGAAGAACAGGAAATCTTTTTGGGTTTTCTTTTTAATTACTACTACAAGCATGGAAAGTAAACTAATTAAAAACTTCAACTAATTTTTTGGTTTTTCTTAAGGTTTATTAAACACACAAGAAGAAAGCATAAGAAGGAAAATAAACTAGCATGGATGATACAATGAAAAAGTATGAGCACCGACATCTAGCAATGAGTGTGTGAGCATAAATATAATGTCGGTGAGAAAAACGTACTCCCCCAAGCTTAGGCTTTTGGCCTAAGTCGGTATATGGCCACGGCTGGCCTGGCGGATATCCATAATAATAGTTGTTGGGGTCGTACTGTGATGAGGAAGAAGAAGGCTCAGATTGCCACTGGCTGACAATCATCTCCGGATCCCACTGGTAATTAGACTGCCATGAAGGATCAAATTGTGGTTCCGGCTCTGGGTCCTCGACTGGTGTAGGGTTTCGGTAGGCGTGGATAGCCGTCAACGGAACAAGGTATGTGCCTACAGTCAAATCAAACAAAGAAGGAGCAGGCAAGGTAATAGTCTTAGGATGATGTTTATTAAAGAACAATTGATATTTAAGATCTCCTTCCCTATTCTTAACAATAAAATCATGTGCCACCATACTTTTATAATCTAGATAAACACGGGGCAGCACTTTTTCTTCCTTCTCAGCATGCCTAATAGGTATGTTAAAATGTGCAGCTAGGCGTGTAGCATAGATGCCTGCAAAGATGGGGCCCTTCGTACGGTTCAGACTTAACTGTTTGGCAATAATGCTGCCCATACTAAAAGAGTTATCACCGTATAAACCATGGTGCAAAATAATAATACCAGGGATACTCAGGTTTCCACAGTTTCCGCGACCAATTAAGCAATGACTAGAAAATAATGCAAAGTAGCGTAAAACAGGAAAATGTATGCTAGTGATTCGTGCATCGGAAACCTTCCTTGTTTCCCCTACAGTGATAGTGTCAATAAATCCCTCCACATCATCACGATGTGGTTCTTCTATCTTGCCCCCAAAAGGGACTAAACAGATCTGACAAAAATCATAAAGTGACATCTCCTTATGCTCATCATATAAATAAAACTCCATCGTAGGTGGTGAGCTCCTAGAATGGAAATGAAAGTTTTGCACAAAGTATTTGTTAGCAAGAGATACTGATCACATTGGTCGTGGAGGAAAGCGGTAAGGCCTGCAGTCTGAGCCAATTCATGAAAATCTTCATAAATCCCGGCCGCTCTCAAGAAATCCTCGGAAGGCCATTCACACGCCCGAACCTCCATGGTGCGAGGCAAATTATACTTAGGCTTCAGTGCCTTCTCCTTCGAGCTTTGGCTCGATGAGCCCCTCAAAAGTCTCCTCGTCATTTTCTGAAAAATTCTGAAATTTTTAGTAACTTCAAAATAAAAGTAAACCAAACTCAATAATATTGATAGCAACAACTCCTACAAGTGCCTAGGGCCTATATCATGCATCAAAACTACTTTTGACCATATAAATTTGACATGCAAGCTCAAGAACAGGGTCACCTAATCAGCAAAAATTTGCAATGAATAAAGCACTAGAACAAAAACTAATTGGACCAATGGAGGAGTCACATACCAGGGAACAATCTCCCCAAGCAGTTTTGTGAGAGGTGCTTTGAGAAAGGAGATCGAAAATGGCAGCAAGATGAGCTAGAACTTGTGCTTGAGCTGGTTATTCGTGTTTGTGGGAGGAAGATGAAGTGTGTGCATGCAGGAATAAGTAGAGGAGGGCCAACGTGGGCCCACGAGGCAGGGGGGCGCGCCCTCCACCCTCGTGGCAAGGTGGTTGCCCCCCTGGTGTGTTCTTTGTTCCATAAATCCTCAAATATTCTAGAAAAAATCTTATTTAATTTTCAGGGCATTTGGAGAACTTTTATTTTTGAGGTATTTTTATATTGCACGGATAATCAGATAACGGACAGAAAAATATTTATTTTTATTTTATTTAATATAAATAATAGAAAGTAAAAGTGGGGTACAGAAGGTTGTGCCTTCTTGTTTCATCCATCTCATGATCATCAAAAGGAATCCACTAACAAGGTTGATCAAGTCTTGTTAACGAACTCATTCTGAATAACATGGAACCGGAGAAATTTCGAATAACACTATGTTACCTCAACGGGGATATGCACATCCCCAATAATAAGAATATCATATTTCTTCTTGACAGTAGGAAGAGGAAATTCAAAACCTCCAAATATAATCTATGGAATTTTTCTAATAGAGTTGATACTATGAACTTGAGGTTGTTTCTTCGGAAAGTGTACCGTATGCTCATTACCATTAACATGAAAAGTGACATTGCCTTTAGTGCAATCAATAACAGCCCCTGCAGTATTCAAAAAGGGACTTCCAAGAATAATAGACATACTATCGTCCTCGGGAATATCAAGAATAACAAAGTCCGTTAAAATAGTAACGTCAGGCACATCCTCACAAATACCAACAGGTATAGCAGTTGATTTATCAGCCATTTGCAAAGATATTTTGTCGGGGAAACTGATCCACGAACACCTATGGGGCCGGCGGACCGGGCCCCTTTCGGTTCGGCGGGGGGCGGAGGTCGCACGGAGAGCAGATCGAGGCGAGGCACACGAGCGGTTTACCCAGCTTCGGAGCTCTCCGGAGAGATAACACTCCTACTGCTGCTTGTCTGGTTGTATTATCTGGTGTTCTTGCTCTCGAGCAAGAGAGTGTGATGTTCTCTGGGCTACGAATGAATCGAAGCAAGCTGTCCGAACCTCTGAACCTCCCGAACCCCCTCTATGTTGCGCATGGGCCTCCTTTTATACGCTAAAGGGGTCACCGACAGGTGGCAACGCAGAGGAGGGTAAAAACGTAAAAAGCGAGGTAGTTGATACAGTTGCTTGTATAGTGCACCCTACCTAACCCTGATGGCAGGGGACAAGGGCATTAAATGCCCGTCTGAGTCGCCCGAACAGTGCAGAAAAGGACCGTTAGGGGCGCCACCGTTCGCCACGATGGCGATCTTGTCAGCTTCGCATGCCCCTGTGCACCGCTGGCTGCACAGCCTCCCGCCACGCGCGACCGGAGAAGCCCCCAGAGCGACACGTTGGTGGATGCGCTGGAGCGTGGGCGCAGAGTGGCCGCCTGCCGCGGCAAGCGCCTTGCCGCTGTTGTTGTCTTGCCGGGTCCAGAAGCTCGTCGCTCACTGGGCCCCGGGGTACCTTATTTAGTCTTCTCGGCAAGCTCCTCTTGCCGGGGCCTTGTTGGCTTGCCGGAGCGCGTGGCGCATCGCGGCAAGTTCCTTGGAGCGCCTTGGTTGGCCTTCCCGGCAAGCTCCTCTTGCCGGGGCCTTGTCTCCTTAGCTTAAATACTTTGTTCTTGGATGGCTCCAAGGGAACCTTGGGGGATCTTGGCGTTCTCCCGGCAAGCCCTTTGCCGCGGGGTGCTGCAACTGCCCGTGCACAAGTTCGGGGTACTAGGGTACCCCTATTCTAGTACACCGACAGGAGCCCCCGGGCCTGGGCCAGACACGGTGCCAAGCGCTGTTGGGCCAGGCCCAAGACAGGGCACGGGCACACGCGGGCTGGGCCGCGCCAAATCTTGTTCCGTATCCACCGCGCTCTCCCATAACGGCACACGCTGAATGCGGCATCATGGGAGAGATCGTGGGTGGTTGTTTAAGCGGAAGGCCGAAACGTCCGCCCCGTCCCTCTTTATAAGCAGAGGAAACAGAGGCAGTTCGTTCCCCCTCGCTGGTTGCTGCTACTCCTTCTTCACAAACTCCGCCGCTCCCCCTTCTTCTTGAAGCCGAGAGAGCAGCGCTCCGCCCCCCCATTGCCACCAGCATCACCATGCCGTCGACCTTCCCCACCACCTCCGCCAAGGCCCCGAAAGCCGACAAGGGAAAGGGTGTGAAGTCGGCCGAGGCGCAGCGGCTCGCGGCGCTGCGGAAGGAGCGGGCGATCTTCACCCCCCAGCTCGGCGTGCAGGAGCTGAGGGAGTACTTCTACCTCTTTTGGGCGATGGAGACGCGTGCGCATCCGCGCACGAGGGTACTCCCGGCTGCTGCCTCGGAGTTGGCTCCAAATGGGTACCCGTTCTTCCCACTATTCTTCTATTGCGGGCTTTGCCCGCCCTTCTCGGAGTTCTTCTGTGATATTATGAACACATATGGCTTCCGCCTCCTTGACTTCACCCCCAATGATGTCCTGACCATGGCAGTTTTCGCACACTTGTGCGAAAACTTTGTCGGAGTCCACCCTAGTGTTGCCCTTTTTCGCCACTTCTTCATACCTCGGGTAGAGAGAGGAGAGCCGCTTGCCGGAGGGATTGCCTGGGTCTCGAGAGTCGGCAAGAAAGAGGCGTACTTGGAGGGTGAGCTCCGCAGCAAGTGGGAGGAGTGGAGAGCGGAGTGGTGCTGGATCGTTGAGGAGAATCCGCAGCCCTTCACCGCCGTGTGCCAAACTCCAATAGTGCGCGGCAATGACTGGAGCAACGTGGCCCCGGAAGACGAGAGGCTGAAGATCGCCATCACTAGGATTCTTTGCCTCAGGCTTGCCGGGCTCACCGTAGGTGCTGTCGGGGCAGATTTCCTCCGCCGCCGCATTGCCCCCCTGCAGGAGAGGGGGAGGCCCGCCTGGGAATTCAAGAATTCGGCGGACATCATGAGGCTGGTGCCGGGCCTCAACTACAACTTCACCGTCTTGGAGTTGGACGCAATGCTCTTGGAATTATTCAAACGCGACCCCCAGCACCCATTCACACTGCCGAGGGGCGTAGTTCCTTTGTGCAATAACTCTTCGCTTGACCGGATCCGTGCCATGATGCCGTTGTGCGATTCACACGGCATTGTCCCAACTTGGCAAGAACCCGCGGAAGACGTCGTGCGAGCGTTCTTCGACACCTTGGAGGAAGTGCCGGTCCGCGCTGACGAGCAGAAGAGCCTCACCCGTGACACCACCGACGAGGAGCTGCAGCTCATCGCCACTAGGGCGGAAGAGGCTGCGGCCGCAGCTGCTGCGGGCGTGTTTGGGTTCACTGTGGAGGAGGCGGAGGCTGCGGAGGTGGCAAACCTTGCCGAGCGCGCGGAGTTCATGGGCGAGGAGGAGCCTGCCGGTTCCGAAGCCGAGCCGAGCGAGGCCGGCGAGGAGGAGGCCGAGCCTTTAGAGAACTTGCCGTAGGCGGAGCCCCCGGCCCCGCCAAGGAGGCGCCTTCGCAGGGCCGGGGACGCAGCGGGGCGGCAGCCGGCTCCACAGCCACCGTGCCGCGCGACGCGCTCTACTGTGGCAAGCAATGTTGCCGCGGGAGCGCCTCACACAACAGCGGCAACTAGAGCGGGATCTTCCCGGGCCACCGCCACTGCCCCCGCCAAGCGGGCAAGGGATCCTACTCCTCCACCTCGCCGCACCGGAGGAGGGCCGGACTTCAATCTTTCCGCGCTTAGCTCCGACGAGGAGGAAGAAGAGTGAGTTTCTTTGGTGCTCTTATAATCCTTCAATCTTGCTGTTTATATCTTGTATCTGACTTGCTCCAATCTGGACTCCTTTCTTTTTAGAACACTGGCCCAGAGAGCGGCGAAGAGGGCCAAGGCCGCGGTGATCGTCATCGAGGATGACCCCATCGTGTCAGCAGGAGGTGGGCCCGAGACCACCTTGACGGACCCGGCAATCACCCCTCAGAGCAGCCCCATCGCAGCCCCCAGCGTAAGTTCATAGTTTAGCCTTCTGCTGTCGGGCGCGCTTGAGTGCTTTTTGCTTTGTTGATATCTTGCTTGTTGACTTGTGCAGGAGCAGAGCAGCCTCATCAGGAGCGCTCGGAGGCTGGTCCCGAAGTGCCACCTGCTTCGACTGTGCCGCCAAGGGAGGAGTCCCCGGCAAGGGGGCGCTCTCTGGCAAGGGGGGACTCTCCGGCAAGGGACGGCACTGCTGATCCTGCAGCGACCGAGGCCGCAACTGAAGATCTTGGCGCAGGTAATCCACTTGCCCAGAAACTTTCCCTTGGGTTCTGCTTCTTCCGTTTTTCCTTTCTTGGATTTTTGATTGACTTTCCTCCCTTCTTCGTTCTTCAGACCCATCTTCGGCTGAGCCAATGGAGACAGAGGGCACCGGCGAGGAAGGTGCCGGTGCTGATGAGACCGCCGGCGAGGAGGCCGCCGGGGCTGCTGCTGCGGAAGCCGGCGAGGGGTCGGGCGATCCCACTGACGACCCTGAGGCGGCAGGAGCGCCGGGCGCTTCGCCGACCGCCGAGGAGCCCCAGCCCGGTGCCTACTTGAAGGCCGGTGACAATATCTTCATCAAGCTACCCTGGGCGTCGAGCTCCAGGGCGCCGGTCGAGGGGGAGACTTTTGACGGGGAGGTGCTCGCCTCTGCTGGACTGTCATTGGTTGACGCGCCCGGCAGCAGCAGCGGTGAGCCTGAGGAGGAGTAGCTGCTACGGAAGCTGCTGTCACTCTACCGCACCCGGCAAGCCAAACTGGCTTCCCGGGAAGCGCTTGTCGCGAAGGCGGGAGTTGACATGGAGAAGCGCGCGGAGGAGCTCCGGGGACAAAATCAAGAAGCTCTCCGGTCCCTGGCGCAGGAGCGGGAGCGACTCGACGAGGAGCGCACGGCCTTTCTTCTCGAGAAGGCCGAGGCTGAGGAGGAACAAAGGCTGGCTGCCGAGAAGCAGTCCGCGCGGGAAGGTGAACTAGTGCAGCGGAAGGCCCACCTCGACAGCTACGAGGAAGAGCTCGCCAAGCGTGATCGAGCACTTGGCGGGGCACTCAAGGAGGCAAAGGACGCCGCGGCAACTGCAGAGGCCGCCAAGAAAGAGCTAGAGGAGAAGGTGGCGCAGCTGGAGGCCGATATTGGGAAGAGCGGGGAGGAGCTTGCCGCGCTCAAGCGTGAGCGCGAGAAGGATGCTGCCGCCCACGGTGAGCTGCAAGGCCTTCTCACTGAGAGGGGCAAGGAGCTCAGCACCGCCAAGGATTCCAAAGCAGACCTGGAGCTGAAGCTGGCCACGCTGACGCAGACGCTGGAGGCCGCCAAGGAGTGGGAGAAGACCTTGTCGGAGAAGGTCAAGGCTCACGCGGCGCTGCTGGAGAGCATTGCAGTTACCCAGAACTCGTTCATAGACATAGTGGAGCACTGGACCGAGGGTCTGGTGAACACTGCCGCAGTCATCAACGAGGAGCTGGCGCAGCTGGGGATGGAGGACTTTGGGTATCCTTTCGACGAGAGTCTTCAACCCAGCGCCAAGCTCAGCCTGTTCTTCAAGGGCGTGGCGACAGCACTCCAGCGGCTCCGGGAGAGGATCCCGAAGCAGCTGGCCGACGAGTCACGCAAAATCTGCGCCGGGGTTCTCCAGAAGGTGCTGATGAAGGTAGCCTTCCGCAATCCAGGCCTTAGCTTCACCAACGTCCTCAGGTCCTTGCCGCCTGACGCCGATCTGGATGCACTAAGGCCCTTGTCGCACCCATTGTGGACAAGGTGAGCGAGATCAAGAGAGTCGAGGGCGGACGCGTAGATTAGGCCGCCCATTCCTTCTTTTCCCTTGTCACTGCTGATCATGTTATGAAAACAGTATGTTAGAGCTGCGACAGGTTATCTTTGTAATATAACTTTATTTCTGTTATCGATTGCTATGTTATTTCCTCTACTAGATTCCTTCCTTTGTATGTTATTACCCTACGCTTCTAGGGAACTTGTCGGCGCAGGCGCCCGAGCCGCGAGCGCTGAGTGTGGAACTTCAGCAGCCTGCTGGCGGTGCTGCTTCCGACAAGAAACCTTGTCGCGACTAGATGCAGCACGCTTAAGCTGTTGAGCGGACTCGAAACAAAGTAAGGGCGCAACTAGCCACGAGTTGGTTCCTCCGCGCACAGGTCGGCGCAGGCGCCCGAGCCGCGAGCGCTGAGTGCGGAACTTCAGCAGCCTGCTGGCGGCGCTGCTTCCGACAAGAAACCTTGTCGCGACTAGATGCAGCACGCTTAAGCTATTGAGCGGACTCGAAACAAAGTAAGGGCGCAACTAGCCACGAGTTGGTTCCTCCGCGCATAGGTTTTCCATACAAAGCAGGGTCGTTCGAGGAAGATAACTGAAAAATTTTAAAAAGTGATTGCTCAAACTTTGGCAACTTAGCTTTTCTGTCACTTGCTTCCCGGTAAGGCAAGTCTTTGCTTGAATGACGCCTGGCCCACACCACAATCTTCTCCTCCCCCCCCCGGCAAACTTATGTGCGAGAGAACCTTCTTTTCCTTTAAAAGAAAAGGAAAGAAGAGAAAATAATAATATGGAGCTCTTCGGCTCGTTACTGCTTACCGGATGTAGGTGCTGCACAAAGTGTCAGATAATCGCATGCAAGAAAGGAACTAACGCATGAAATGGACAAGTTGTGCGGAGCACATGGGGTTTTACTTATGCACGGGATCTGCGCCCGGCTTTGTACAAAGGATTACATGCAACAGCGGCAAGACTTGTACAAAAGGTGGTTGCCGGAACGGGTTCCGGCAACTGCGCCTTATGGGAAAAACTTACGAAGATGTTCTATGTTCCAGGAGTTGCTCACCGGAATGCCATCTTCGGTCTCAAGGCGGACAGCGCCAGGCCTTGTGACTCGTCTCACCCGATAAGGGCCTTCCCACTTCGGCGTCAACTTGTTGGAATTCTTGGCGGACTGAACGCACCGAAGAACAAGGTCGCCTTCCTCGAAGCTTCTGGCTTTAACTTTGCGGCTATGATAGCGGCGCAAAGCTTGCTGGTATCGAGCAGCTCGTACAGCAGCCTGAAGACGATCTTCCTCGAGGAGCAGCGCGTCATCTTGCCGCAGCTGTTCTTGCTCAAGCTCATCATAAGCAAGCACTCGAGGTGATCCGTATACGAGTTTCATGGGGAGAACTGCCTCTGCTCCATAGACTAGAGTGAAAGGTGTCTGGCCAGTGGCTCGATTTGGCGTCGTTCTGATCGACCAAAGAACCACCGGCAGCTCCTCGATCCAGTTCCTTCCGCACTTGTGCAGCCTGTCGAAAGTTCTGGTCTTGAGCCCGCGCAGCACTTCAGCATTTGCCCTCTCTGCTTGACCGTTGCTTCTCGGATGAGCAACAGAAGCGAAGCAGACCTTGGCGCCAAGGTCTTGGACGTACTGCATGAAGGTGCGGCTCATAAATTGCGTGCCGTTGTCGGTGATGATCCTGTTAGGGATCCCGAAATGGCAAACAATTGACCTGAAGAACTTGACTGCTGACTGTGCTGTCACTTTCCTCACTGGCTGCACTTCCGGCCAGTTTGTGAACTTGTCGATTGCGACGTACAAGTACTCAAAGCCCCCGACAGCTCGGGGGAAGGGGCCGAGGATATCGAGCCCCCAGACCGAAAATGGCCAGGATAAAGGGATCGTCTGGAGAGCTTGAGCTGGCTGGTGTATCTGTTTGGAGTGGAACTAGCACGCTTCACACTTGGTTACTTGTGCAGTTGCATCCTGGAGGGCTGTCGGCCAAAAGAAACCTTGCCAGAAAGCTTTGCCGGCAAGTGCTCTTGCGCCAATGTGGTGGCCACATATGCCTCCATGTATCTCTGCCAACAGCTTTTGTCCATCTTCCCGGCAAATACACTTCAATTTCACACTGTTGAGTCTTCTTCTGTAGAGTATGCTATCGACAAACTAGTACATACTTGACTGCCGGGCTACTTTTTCCGCTTCTTCTTGCTCTTCGGGAAGTTCTCCTGTCTGAAGGAAGTGGACAATCTGCTGTGCCCATGCTGGAGCTTGTGGCTCGACAACAAGGACTAAAGGCGCATCTGCTGCTGCGGGAACATCTGCTTCCACGGCAAGGACTTGTGGTCCTGCCGGAGCTTGATGTTCCCCGGCAAGCTTGCCGGAGCAAAACTTGTCGGGAGCGTCTACTTCAATGGAACAAACCATAAGGCTTGCCCGAGCAGACTGCCCCTCAGCATCCTTGGTGTTGATCTTGGGGACTTTCTTGGCGGCGGCTTCGGGGAGCTCTGCCGGAAAGTAGTCGCCGGAAACCAACTTCCTCTTCTTGCTTTGTCCAGTTGAGGGCGTTACGGATGGTTGAGTCAACTTAAGCACAAAGATCCCTGGTTCCACAGGTATCTTTAGTGCGGCGCACTTTGACAGGCCATCAGCAATATCATTCTGAGCTCTTGGGATATGCTCCATTTGTAGGCCGTCAAAGTGCTCCTCTAGCCTCCTCACTTCATCAACATACGCTTCCATCAACGGACTCTGGTAGCTCTTGTTCACTTGTTGGACGACAAGCTGTGAGTCACCCCTGACAATGAGTTTCTTGATCCCAAGGTCTGCTGCGATTCTGAGACCGGCAAGCAATCCTTCATACTCTGCAGTATTGTTGGTTGCTTGCTCTTTGGGAAAGTGCATCTGGACTACGTACTTGAGGTGCTCTCCGGTGGGTGCGACAAGCAGCACACCTGCACCGGCGCCTTGCAGCGAGAAGGCACCATCAAAGTACATCAGCCACTCTTTGCTTGCCTCTTTGACGGGGATGCTCGTTTCTGGAATTTCTTCATCTGGGGTTGGCGTCCACTCTGCTATGAACTCTGCCAATGCTCTGCTTTGGATAGTTGAGGTGCTCTCAAACTTGAGGCCAAAGCTTGACAGTTCCAGCGCCCACTCGACAATCCTGCCCGTTGCTTCTGGATTTTGCAGTATCCTCTTTAGCGGAAAGCGAGTGACGACTGTGATCTCATGTGCTTGGAAGTAATGGCGCAGCTTTCTTGAGGCCATGAGGAGGCCGAAAAGCAACTTCTGCACACCAGAGTACCTAGATCTAGCCCCCTGCAGAAGAGAACTGACAAAGTAAACTGGGCGCTGCACCATTCTCCTTGGCATCTTATCATGTTCCTGCGCAAACCCATGTTTGTCGGGACCATAGCTTGTCGGCGAAGCCCCCTGCTTGTCGCTGGATGGATCTGCCGTGGTTGCTGGCTCATCATCTGCCTCCCTCTCCACCACTAACGCAGCACTAACCACTTGATTGGTTGCCGCTATATATAGTAGCAACTTCTCTTGCGGCTTAGGTGCGACAAGCGTTGGAGTGGAGGACAGGTATCTCTTCAAGTCCTGCAGCGCAGCCTCCGCTTCCGGAGTCCATTTCATTGGACCTGCCTTTTTCAAAATTTTGAAAAATGGCAGGGCGCGCTCAGCAAATCTAGAGATAAACCTGCTAAGAGCAGCCACGCAACCGGCAAGCCTTCGTACATCCTTGACGCGCTTTGGTGCATCGATCTGCTCAATGGCTTTGATCTTGTCGGGATTGGCTTCAATTCCCCGCTGAGACACGAAGAACCCGAGAAGCTTGCCGGAAGGGACTCCAAACACGCACTTCTCAGGGTTAAGCTTGAGGTTGATCTTGTGCAGGTTTGTAAATGTTTCGTCTAAATCTTGAATCAAGGTCGCTTTGTTCTTGCTCTTGACCACTATGTCATCCATGTAAGCTTCCACATTTCTGTGCATTTGCGGCTCAAAAGCATGGTGGACTACCCTTGCGAATGTTGAACCAGCATTCTTCAAACCGAAAGGCATCCGTACGAAGCAGTACGTGCCACACGGGGTGATAAATGTGGTTTTCTCTTCATCTTCTTCTGCCATGAAGATCTGATGGTATCCTGAGTATGCATCAAGAAATGAAAGCAAATCACATCCGGCTGTGGAGTCGACAATCTGGTCAATACGCGGCAAGGGAAATGGGTCTTTGGGACAAGCTTTATTAACATCAGTGAAGTCAATACAAAGTCTCCATTTCCCGTTAGCTTTGCACACAACAACAGGATTGGCCAACCACGTGGGATGGAGTACTCCTCTGACAAGGCCTGCTGCTTCCAACTTCTTGATTTCTTCTGCGATGAATTCTTGGCGCTCTACTGCCTGCTTCCTGACTCTTTGCTTGACGGGCCACGCATGAGGACAGACAGCAAGGTGGTGCTCAATCACTTTCCTGGGAACACCGGGGATATCAGACGGTTGCCACGCAAACACGTCGACATTCGCCCGCAGGAAAGCAACAAGCGCGCTTTCCTATTTGGGGTCAAGAGTGGCGCTGATGGTGAAGGTACCACCAGTGCCATCCTCCTTGGCGGACACCTTCTTAGCCTCAGGTGGAGCTGCCATTGCCTTCTTTCGCTTGCCAGTGGAGCTCGACGGTGCGTCCTCGACGGTAGCGCAGCACTCCGAAGAGGTGCGCTTGCCGGAGTGGGCATCAGAGCTCTTGCCGGACTTGGTCTTCTTCTTCCCCCCGGGAGCTTCAGCGGCAAGTGTCCTGCGTTCTGCTGCGGCTGCTGCTTCCCGGTAGATCTTGTCGGCACAGATAAGAGCATCCTTCTTGTCGCCAAGGACAGAGATGACACTTATTGGGCCTGGCATTTTCAGTACGTTGTACGCATAGTGAGAGGCTGCCATGAGCTTGGCGAGTGCCGGTCGGCCAAGGATTCCATTGTAAGGTAATGGAAAGTCGGCAACATCAAACGTGACCCTCTCAGTCCTGAAGTTCAGCTCGCTGCCAAATGTTACCGGCAACGTGATCTTTCCCTTTGGCTTGCTCCTTCCCGGGTTAATTCCTTGAAATGTGCCGGTCTCTTCGAGCTCGTTGTCAGGAATCTGGAGTTTCTGGAGCACCGCGGAGGAGATCAGGTTCAAGCCGGCCCCGCCGTCAACTAGCATCTTAGTGACCTTGAGGTTGCAGATTGTTGGTGAAACCAACATCGGCAAGCACCCAACCGCAGTTATGCGATCCTGGTGGTCCTCAATATCAAAGATGATAGGCGTGCCGGACCATTTCAGAGGCTTGCGTGACTCGACGGGTGGTTCTGCTGCATTAACTTCCCGCACCCACTGCTTGAGCTGGCAGTGCGAGGCATGCAGAGAAGCACCAGCGTCAATGAACAGGACCTCTGTGGCTTTCTGGAACTCCTGCTCATCAGTCTCCTCATCATCCATATCTTCATCTTCGCCGTCATCTTCATCCTTGTCGCGGCCGTGAGGAGGTCTATCTCCTTGCCACTGCTTGGCCTTGCCGCGGCGTCCTCCTCGGCCGGGACGTTTCTTGCCGGATCCACCAGCTCCTTCCTGGGCCTTCTATTTGTCGCGCCGCTCGTATTCAGCTTTCTGTTGCTCAACAAGCTGCTCGACTCTCTTACAGTTCTGAAGATCATGGCCCTTGGTGCGGTGAATCTTGCAATACTGCTTGTTGGTGCCGTCCTGCTTGTCAGCGACCGCCACCTCCGCGGCAACCTCCTTGCCGGAGTCACCAGCTTTGGCTTCCTTGGCGCCACCACCATTGCCGGACTGCTCAACAACTAGCACTTCTTTGCCTTTTCTCCTTCTGTTGTTCCGCCGCCGGTTTTTCCTTGTCGGGGAAGCATCTTCACTGTCAGATCCTCCCGCTCCTATATTTTCTTCGGGGAGTCTCCTCCCTTCCTCAGCACGCGCACACTTGTCGGCCAGTGCATATAACTCACTGACGTCCCTAATCTTGCACATCGCCATTTCCTCCCGCATCCTGCGGTTCCGCATGTTCTGATGGAACGCGCTGATCACTGCGGCAGGGTGGACGTCTGAGATGTTGTGCTGCACACTACTGAATCTCTGAATGTACTTGCACAGGGGCTCTCCTTCCTTCTGAGCGAGCAGATGAAGATCACTCTCCTGGCCATGAGGCTTGTGTCCGCCTGTAAAGGCGCCGACAAACTGATGGCACAGATCAGCCCAAGAGGATATGGAGTTGTCCGGCAAGTGCATGAGCCAGGATCTGACGTTGGGCTTGAGCACCAGCGGGAAGTAGTTGGCAAGGATCTTGTCATCCCGTCCCCCGGCAGCCTGCACCACGATGGTGTAGATGCTGAGGAACTCTGACGGATGCGTCTTGCCGTCGTACTTCTCCGGTACGTCTGGCTTGAAGTTCTTTGTGCTGGGCCACTGGACTTGCCGCAGCTCACGAGTGAACGCGGGACAACCTACCGCGTACGGCAGATCGCCTGGTTCCCCTGGCGCATGCATGTCAACAGAGGGCCCAGCGCGCTTGTCGGATTGACGTCGCGCTTCTCTTTGGCGCTCGATGCGGGTTCGAGCGTCTTCTTGTTGTCGATCATGAAGAACTTGGCGCTGATCGCGACGAGCTCGTGGATCCGACGATGCAGTGGAGTCGCTGTCGAGGTGGATCCGGCGAGTCGGCGATCTTGGCCTTCGGGGCGGTGATTGCATGGTAGTTGCACCTCCGCCCGTTTCGTTGCCACCGGCTCGCGTCCGGCAACCCTGCCACGGCAGCGACGCGCTCGGCCGCCGTGGAGTGTCGCCGTTGGCGTAGCCGATGAGACTCTGAATGGTGGCCCTCCATTCGTTGATCTTGTCCGGCGTCGGAGGGTAATCTAGGAGAAGTTGAGCTCGCGCCAAAGCTTCTGCTGGAGTGGTGGGTGGCGGTGGCGGACGGCGCGAGGAGCGGGGCGTGCTCGAACTTCTAACTATGTTAGAAGGAGCAGTATCCCGTCCAGGCGACCGTGCCTCGCTCGTGCCAGCACGCTGGCGTGCATGCTGGTCTTGAGCGCCCCGAGATCCACCAGCTTGGTCTTGGGCTATCATGTGTATGGCACTGCTAGTGCCATGACGCTGTTGATCTTGCGCCTCCTGAGAGTGGCGCGGAACATGTACAGTCGCCGAGGTTTGTGCAGCCTTGTTCTCGGACCTGGCGGCATCATGAGCTTCCTTGTCGACGTCCTTTCTTCCGCCGGCGTCCATCCCACCACTCATTCGCTCCAACGGTGGCGGAAGTGATGTGGATGGAGCATCTGCCGTTGAAGTCTTCTTCTTCGGTGGCATGTTGATGAAGGGAATAAAGATCTAGCTCGTGCGAACACCGGATCTGGTTCACACAATCTCAACACCCCCTACCTGGCGCGCCAAAGATGTCGGGGAAACTGATCCACGAACACCTATGGGGCCGGCGGACCGGGCCCCTTTCGGTTCAGCGGGGGGCGGAGGTCGCACGAAGAGCAGATCGAGGCGAGGCACACGAGCGGTTTACCCAGCTTCGGAGCTCTCCGGAGAGATAACACTCCTACTGCTGCTTATCTGGTTGTATTATCTGGTGTTCTTGCTCTCGAGCGAGAGAGTGTGATGTTCTCTGGGCTACGAATGAATCGAAGCAAGCTGTCCGAACCTCCGAACCTCCCGAACCCCCCTCTACGTTGCGCATGCCTCCTTTTATACGCTAAACGGGTCACCGACAGGTGGCAACGCGGAGGAGGGTAAAAACATAAAAAGCGAGGTAGTTGATACAGTTGCTTGTACAGTGCACCCTACCTAACCCTGACGGCAGGGGACAAGGGCATTAAATGCCCGTCTGAGTCGCCCGAATAGTGCAGAAAAGGACCGTTAGGGGCGCCACCATTGGCCATGATGGCGATCTTGTCAGCTTCGCATGCCCCTGCGCACCGCTGGCTGCACAGCCTCCTGCCACGCGCAACCAGAGAAGCCCCCAGAGCGACACGTTGGTGGATGCGCTGGAGCGTGGGCGCAGAGTGGCCGCCTGCCGCGGCAAGCGCCTTGCCGCTGTTGTTGTCTTGCCGGGTCCAGAATCTCGTCGCTCACCGGGCCCCGGGGTACCTTGTTTAGTCTTCCCGGCAAGCTCCTCTTGCCGGGGCCTTGTTGGCTTGCCGGAGCGCGTGGCGCGTCGTGGCAAGTTCCTTGGAGCGCCTTGGTTGGCCTTCCCGGCAAGCTCCTCTTGCCGGGGCCTTGTCTCCTTAGCTTAAATACTTTGTTCTTGGATGGCTCCAAGGTAACCTTGGGGGATCTTGGCGTTCGCCCGGCAAGCCCTTTGCCGCGGGGTGCTGCAACTGCCCGTGCACAAGTTCGGGGTACTAGGGTACCCCTATTCTAGTACACCGACATATTTCAGTAGGTGTCAACTTATTCAAATCAAGGCTACGATATAAAGAGAGAGGCATAACACTAACACCGGCTCCAAGATTACATAAAGCAGTTTTAACATAGTTTCTTCTAATGGAGCATGGTATAGTGGGTACTCCTGGATCTCCAAGTTTCTTTGGTATTCCACCCTTAAAAGTATAATTAGCAAGCATGGTGGAAATTTCAGCTTCGGTTATCTTTCTTTTATTTGTAATAATATCTTTCATATACTTAGCATAAGGATTGGTTTTGAGCATATTAGTTAATCGCATACGCAAAAAGATAGGTCTAATCATTTCAGCAAAGCGCTCAAAATCCTCATCATCTTTTTTCTTGGATGGTTTGGGAGGAAAAGGCATGGGTTTCTGAACCTAAGGCTCTCTTTCTTTACCATGTTTCCTAGCAACAAGGTCTTTCTTATCATAACGTTGATTCTTTGATTGTGGGTTATCAAGATCAACAGCAGGTTCAATTTTTACGTCATTATCATTACAAGGTTGAGCATCAACATGAACATTATCATTAACATTATCACTAGTTTCAGGTTCATTACCAGATTGAGTTTCAGCATCAGGAATAGAAATATCATTTGGATTCTCAGGTGTTTCAACAATAGGATCACTAGAAGCATGCAAAGTCCTATCATTTTTCTTTTTCTTCTTTTTAGAAGAGCTAGGTGCATCTATATTATTTCTTTGAGAATCTTGCTCAATTCTTTTAGGATGGCCTTCAGGATTCAAAGGTTCCTGGGTCATTCTACCACCTCTAGTCATAACTCTAACAGCATTATCATTATCCTTATTATTCAATTCATTGAGCAAATCATTTTGAGCTTTAAGTACTTGTTCTACTTGAGTGGTAACCATAGAAGCATGTTTACTAATAAGTTTAAGTTCACCTTTAACATTAGCCATATAATCACCCAAGTGTCCAAGCATATTTGAATTGTATTTTAATTGTCTACCAAAATAAGCATTAAAGTCTTCTTGCTTAACAATAAATTTATCAAACTCATCTAAGCATGGGCTAGCAAAATTAGTAAACGGGATTATAGCTTTATCATATCTATAGAGAGAATTTACCTGTACTACCTGTGTCGGGTTATCAAGACCATGAGTTTCTTCAATAGGTAAAGAATTAAGATTATATGTTTCTTCAACAGGCGGTAAATTAAGACCATGTATTTCTTCAATAGGAGGTAAATTCTTAACATCTTCAGCTTTAATACCATTTTCTTTGATAGATTTGTTTGCCTCTTGCATATCTTCAGGACTGAGAAATGGAATACCTCTCTTCTTCGGAGTTGGTTTAGGAATAGGCTCAGGAATTGGCTCCGGAGGTGTCCAATTATTTTCATTTGCCAACATATTATTCAATAGAATCTCAGCTTCATTCGGTGTTCTTTCCTTGAAAACAGAACCAGCACAACTATCCAGGTAATCTCTGGAGGCATCGGTTAGTCCATTATAAAAGATATCAAGTATTTGATTTTTCTTAAGAGGATGATCAGGCAAAGCATTAAGTAATTGGAGAAGCCTCCCCCAAGCTTGTGGGAGACTCTCTTCTTCAATTTGCACAAAATTATATATATCCCTTAAAGCAGCTTGTTTCTTATGAGCAGGGAAATATTTAGCAGAGAAGTAATAAATCATATCCTGAGGACTACGCACACAACCAGGATCAAGAGAATTAAACCATATCTTAGCATCACCCTTTAATGAGAACGGAAATATTTTAAGGATGTAAAAGTAGCGAGTTTTCTCATCTTTAGTGAATAGGGTAGCCATATCATTCAGTTTAGTAAGATGTGCCACAACAGTTTCAGATTCATAACCATGAAAAGGATCAGACTCAACCAAAGTAATTATATCAGGATCAACAGAGAATTCATAATCCTTATCAGTAACAAAGATAGGTGAAGTAGCAAAAGCAAGGTCAGGTTTCATTCTATCATTTAGGGATTGCTTACTCCATTTAGCTAATAATCTTTTAAGTTCAGTTCTATTTCTGCAAGCTAAAATGGCTAAAGAAGCATCTTGATCAAACACATAACCCTTAGGAATAGCAAGTGGTTCTTCATCATCACTTTCATCAGTATCATCACATTCAATATTTTCAATTTCTCTAGCCCTAGCAAGTTTTTCATTAAGAAAAGCACTAAGTGGCACAGTAGTATCAGGCATAGAGGTAGTTTCATCATAAGTATCAAGCATAGGAGAAGTGGCATCATCAATAACATGTGACATATCATAACGAATAGCAGAAGAAGGTGTAGGTGTCGCAAGCTTACTCAAAACAGAAGGTGAATCAAGTGCAGAGCTAGATGGCAGTTCCTTACCTCCCCTCATAGTTGAGGGATGGATCTTGGTTTTTGGATCTCTCAAGTTCTTCATAATGATAAGCAGATATATATATCCCAAGTGACTCAAAGAATAGAGCTATGCTCCCCGGCAACGGCGCCAGAAAATGGTCTTGATAACCCACAAGTATAGGGGATCGCAATAGTTTTTGAGGGTACAGTATTCAACACAAATTTATTGATTTGACACAAGGGGAGCCAAAGAATATTCTCAAGTATTAGTAGCTGAGTTGTCAATTCAACCACACCTGGAAACTTAATATCTGCAGCAAAGTGTTTAGTAGAAAAGTAATATGATAGTGGTGATAACGGTAGCAAAAGGTAACAGTAGTAAACGCAATGTTTTTGGTATTTCGTAGTGATGATAGCAATAGCAACGGAAAAGTAAATAAGCGAAGCACAATATATGGAAAGCTCATAGGCAATGGATCGCTGATGGAGAATTATGCCGGATGCAGTTCATCATCTAACAGTCATAACCTAGGGTGACACGGAACTAGCTCCAGTTCATTGATATAATGTAGGCATGTATTCTGAATATAGTCATACGTGCTTATGGAAAAGAACTTGCATGACATCTTTTGTCCTACCCTCCCATGGCAGCGGGGTCCTTACGGAAACTAAGGGATATTAAGGCCTCCTTTTAACAGAGAACTGGAACAAAGCATTAACACATAGTGAATACATGAACTCCTCAAAGTACGGTCATCACCGGTAAGTATCCCGATTATTGTCACTTCGGGGTTAATGGATCATAACACATAATAGGTGACTATAAACTTGCAAGATAGGATCAAGAACACTCATATATTGATGAAAACATAATAGGTTCAGATCTGAAATCATGGCACTCGGGCCCTAGTGACAAGCATTAAGCATAGCAAAGTCATAGCAACATCAATCTCAGAACATAGTGGACACTAGGGATCAAACCCTAACTAAACTAACTCGATTACATGATAGATCCCATCCAACCCATCACCGTCCAGCAAGCCTACGATGGAATTACTCACGCACGGTGGTGAGCATCATGAAATTGGTGATGGAGGACGGTTGGTGATGACAATGGCGACGGATTCCCCTGTACGGAGCTCCGAACAGACTCCAGATCATCCCTCCCGAGAGGTTTTAGGGCTTGGCGGCGGCTCCATATCGTAAAACGCGATGATTTCTTCTCTCTGATTTTTTTCTCCCTGAAACTCAATATATGGAGGTGGAGTTGGAGTCGGAGAGGCAACAGGGGGCCCATGAGGTAGGGGCCGCGCACTAGGGGGCAGGCGCGCCCCCCACCCTCGTGGCAAGGTGGTGGGCCCCTGGCCTTCATCTTTGGTAGGTATTTTTCTTATTTTCTGAAAATTGTCTCCGTGAAGTTTCAGGTCATTCCGAGAACGTTTGCTCCTGCACATAAATAACACCATGGTAGTTCTGCTGAAAACAACGTCAGTCCGGGTTAGTTCCATTCAAATCATGCAAGTTAGAGTCCAAAACAAGGGCAAAAGTGTTTGGAAAAGTAGATACGTTGGAGACGTATCAGGCCACCGTATTCTCCTCACGTCCTCACACAATGCGAGATGCCGTGATTCCACTATTGGTGCCCTTGGAGGCGGCGACCGAACCTTTACAAACAAGGTTGGGGCAATCTCCACAACTTAATCGGAGGCTCCCAATGGCACCATGAAGCTTCACCACAATGGAATATGGCTCCACGGTGACCTCAACTGTCTAGGGTGCTCAAACACCTAAGAGTAACAAGATCCACAAGGTACTAGTGGGGGAATCAAATTTCTCTTGGTGGAAGTGTAGATCGAGGCCTTCTCAACCAATCCCTAGAAAATCAACAAGTTTGATTGGCTAGGGAGAGAGATCGGGCGAAAATGGAGCTTTGAGCAACAATGGAGCTTGGGGAGGGAAGAGATAGTCTTCTTGGGGAAGAAGACCCCCTTTATATAGTGGGGGACAAGATCCAACCATTACCCACCTACTCAGCCCGCGAGACGCGGTACTACCGCACAGCTCCGCGGTACTACCGCAAGGCGCTATGGTACTACCGCTCGTGCGGTAGAAGCTAGGTGAGGTCCTGTTGCACTAGGAAACGAGCGATAGTACCACAGGAGCGGTACTACCACGCACCCCTGCGGTACTACCGCAGGGCAGGGCTCAACTGGGCTAGCAAAAACCATGTACTAAATAAATTTCGTCTGTGACTACTTCCACTGAGTTTGGGATGTGCGAAAATCTGGCACGGTACTACCGCTCGCAGGGAGCGGTACTACCGTGTAGGGGCAGAAGTAAAAAATTGCTTCACTCTGTACTTCCGTGCGCGCCAGCGTTTTGGGCTAGAGGCAGCGGTACTACCGCAAGAATGGGCGGTACTACCGCGTGCCCCTGCGGTACTACTGCTCCCTTGAGCAGTACTGCCGCACGCCACAGAACCTATAGCACTAGGAGGCCTTCATCTCGCAGCGGCAAGGATAAACAGACGATGCTCCAATGAAGCGAAGGAAAGGTGGTGCAAAGGAACAGATGTGTACATGATGATTCCACCCTAACATTTCCGAAGCAGACCCCCTCTTAATAATACGGCTTTCCTATGACTCAAATCCACCGAAAAGTAATGTAGAGAACCGACGTCTTCGATAGGCTCCGAGGGGCGCCGAATTGTCTTGTGCCTAGACATGAGATATCTGAAATGCTCAATACACACGATTAGTCCACAAATGCACTATCATCAATCACCAAAACCACATAGGGAGAAATATGCCCTTATAGGGAGGGAGAAAGATAACGGAAGGAGAGGGAGAGAAGGAAGAGAGAGCTTATGTGTGGGCCCTACGTGTAAGTTGACGGTCAAACAAACAGTCACAAACTATATGTTTAGGAGCGGGCCGGACATGTCATAAACCCGATCAATTTAAAGCACATGTTCATTTGGTTTTTTCAGAACAGCGAACCAAAATCATGGTAGACTTTTAAGAAATAAATAAGTGGTAGTTTTCCATAACGATAGCCCGTAATGTGGTAGTTTTTTGCTATTTACTCCTCGGGATTTGTGTGGATGTCGCAGCGGAGGCTCCGAAGACCATGTTGGGTGGTAGGGTGTCATCTCTTGTCACTTAGGTGCTCGACGGCTCGGTTGGGGGAGCAACCTCGGGATTTTGGAGGTGTCGTCATGGATCCTGTTCACCTTCCTTGTCATCTTGGCCTCGGGTTCTTAGGATGAAGACCCAAGCTTTGGTCCTGCTCGATGTGGACGGCGGGCCCCATCGCTTCCCCCTAGGGGCGACGCTTTGGAGGTACGTTCTATCATCAGTTGGTGGTGGCTCGTGCGGCTTTGTTAGCTTCCTTGCCCACTAGACGAGTGCACAGCCTCAGTGGCGGTGTGAAAGTTAGAGCCGCGGCTCCGAAAGTCTCTTGCGCATGGTGCTGGATTTGGTCGCTTGGGCGGCAATGTCATCGATTAGGGTGTTTGCGACCTCCGGGTCGCTTGGGCTGGCCCTTTGATACGTCTCCAATGTATCTATAATTTCTGATTGTTCCATGCTATTATATTATCTGTTTTGCATGTTTTATATGCATTTATATGATATTTTATATTATTTTTAGGACTAACCTATTAACCTAGAGCCCAGTGCCAGTTTCTGTTTTTCCCTGTTTTGAGTTTCGCAGAAAAGGAATACCAAACGGAATAAAACCTTTGCGATGATTTTTTTGGACCAGAAGACAACAAGGAGACTTGGATATGAAGTCGGAGGAGCCATGAGGCAGCCACAAGGACGGAGGGTGCGACTAGGGGGTAGGGCGCGCCCCCACCCTTGTGGGCCCCTCGTGTACCTCCTGACCTAATTCTTTCACATATATCTTTACCTAATAATAAAGGACGGAGGCTTTCATAGTTCTCCATATGTCAACTCTTTATATCCATTGATATTCGTTGATGGGAGGAAGATTTACGGCTGAGATTTAATTTATTTACCCATATATTAAAGGGAGGAGAAAAAAGAAAAAAGATAAGAGTGGCGCTGGGAGTCGAACTCCGGACCTCCGGCCGTATTACATTGATCGTCGCCAGTTGAGCTAGCTCTCAATTGTGCTATAAAATAAGGTTAGCTTCTTAATATATGTATAGACAAACTTATGGATGCCCCACACATGCTCTGATGCTGGGCTTGGTTTGGAGAAAAATATAGTTACTCCAGCGAGAAGAGCTTACAATTGTGTTAGAAAAACATATGCGTTTCTAAATTAATTAGTCCCACATCGCTCTTTTACATCAAACTTCACCAATTTATATACCAAGTGAGTTGTACCAGAATCAGCAAGCAGCAATCAGTGGGTCAGATGTGGATTCAAATTTATCTGCAAGGATGAGGAAGACGTTGTGGCCTGCACACATACACACCAGCAAAAAAACTCAGGCTGGGGGCTGGTGTGTAAGGAGCAATTGAAACGTGGGAAAAGAAGAATGAGATTACTCCTGACTAGACAAGAAAACAATATTCCCATTAAAATGATTGTAAAATTTTATTTTGTATTCAATACTGCTTAAGCTATCTCATAAAACTATTGTAGATGTGCCATGGTACTCCTACAATACAGGTTTTTGGAGGTTGCTACCTGGTAGACACATTTACCAAGCAACCTCGGACAAAAAGAAAACTCGAATAATGCAAATTTAAACATTTCTTACAGCATGAGGCAACGTCCATCGTTCAATATCCAATCAAGATGAGCAACCCCAGCTAACATGAACCTCTTTAGAGAGTCATCAAAAGATCACGCGGTAGAGAAAGAGAGTTGTTCTAAGATGACGCGAAACACAAAGAGACAAATGTAGGGTGGAGGATGGAGTAATTCAATAGTAAAAAGGAAAAAAATTATCGCTTGATGTACGTGATATTCAAAAAGATATTTGATACACACACCTGATATTAAACAGTAGAATATGTATCCTAAAGATATATGTCACGCAAAATTGGTAATGTGCATTAAAATAGGTATGCCCTGTCGCAACGTACGGTCATTTGTGCTAGTATACTCTTATATCCCCAAACCACCAGGGGAAGCCACGAAAACACTTTTCCACCGCTGCAACCTTCTGTACCCGTGTCCCATCTAGGGGCCTTTTTCGGTGTCCTGCCGGAGGGGGATTCGATCACGGAGGGCTTCTACATCAACTCTATTGCCCTTTCGATGAAGCGTGAGTAGTTTACCTCAGACCTATGGGTCCATAGCTAGTAGCTAGATGGCTTCTTCTCCATAGCTAGTAGCTAGGTGGCTTCTTATCTCTCTTTGATTCTCAATACCATGTTCTCCTCGATGTTCTTGGAGATCTATTCGATGTAATACTCTTTTATGGTGTGTTTGCCAAGATCCGTTGAATTGTGGATTTATGATCATCTTATCTATGAATATTATTTGAATCTCCTCTGAATTCTTTTATGCATGATTTGATATCTTTGTAATTCCCTTCGAACTATTGGTTTGGTTTGGCCAACTAGATTGGTTTTTCTTGCAATGGGAGAAGCGCTTAGCTTTGGGTTCAATCTTGGGTGTCCTTTCCCAGTGACAGTAGGGGCATCAAGGCACGTATTGTATTATTGCCATCGAGGATAAAAAGATGGGGTTTTCATCATATTGCTTGAGTTAATTCCTCTACATCATATCATCTTGCTTAATGCGTTACTCCGTTCTTTGTGAACTTAATACTCTAGATGCATGTTGGATAGTGGTTGATGTATGGAGTAATAGTAGTAGATGCAGAATCATTTCAGTCTACTTGACATGGATGTGTTGCCTATATTCATGATCATTGCCTTAGATATCGTCATAACTTTGCGCTTTTCTATCAATTGCTCAGTAGTAATTTGTTCACCCACCCTATTATTTGCTATCATGAGAGAAGCCTCTAGTGAAACATATGGCCCCCGGGTCTATTTTCCATCATATAAGTTCTATTTTCCATCATATTAGTTTCCGATCTACTATTTTGCAATCTTTTACTTTCCAATCTATAAACCAAAAATACCAAAAATATTTACTTTACCGTTTATCTATCTCTATCAGATCTAACTTTGCATGTAACCGTGAAGGGATTGACAACCCCTTTATCGCGTTGGGTGCAAGTTGTTGTTTGTTTGTGCAGGTATTCGGTGACTTGTGTGTTGTCTCCTACTGGATTTATACCTTGCTTCTCAAACTGAGGTAAATACTTACCTCTACTTTGCTGCATCACCCTTTCCTCTACAAGGGAAAAACAATGCAAGCTCAAGAAGTAGTAGGAAGAATTTCTGGTGCCGTTGCCGGGGAGATCTATGCCAAGTCAAGACATACCAAGTACCCATCATAAACTCTCATCCCTTGCACTACATTATTCGCCATCTGCCTCTCGTTTTCCTCTCCCCCACTTCTAAAACGAATTTCAAAAAGATTTGCCTTTTCTTCGCCCCTCTTCCATTCATCTTCTTTGTTTGCCTTTTGGTTGCTAGTTTTCTAGATTTATTTGTTGCACCCATGTCTAAAATTGGTGAGGTTATCGCTGAAAAAGATAGTAGTAACGATGTGGGAAACTTTGATGCTTTTGCCAATACTAGTCCTCATGAAGAATCTACTATTCTGCACACTAAAAATCTTCGCATAGGTAGCAGTGATACGTCTCCGTCGTATCTACTTTTCCAAACACTTTTGCCCTTGTTTTGGACTCTAACTTGCATGATTTGAATGGAACTAACCCGGACAGACGCTATTTTTAGCAGAACTGCCATGGTGTTATTTTTGTGCAGAAATAAAAGTTCTCGGAATGACCTGAAAATAAACAAAGATTATTTTTGGAAAATAAAAAAAATACTGGTGAAAAGATTCACATCAGGGGGCCCACACCCTGTCCACGAGGGTGGGGGGCGCGCCCCCTGCCTAGTGGGCCCCCTAATGCTCCACCGGTATCCACCTTGACTCCATATATTCATTTTCGGGGAGGAAAAAATCAAGGAGAAGGATTCATCGCGTTTTACGATACGGAGCTGCCGCCAAGCCCTAAACTCTCTCGGGAGGGCTGATCTGGAGTCCGTTCGGGGCTCCGGAGAGGGGAATCCGTCATCATCAACCTTCCTCCATCACCTATTTCATGATGCTCACCACCGCGCGTGAGTAATTCCCTCGTAGGCTTGCTGGACGGTGATGGGTTGGATGAGATTTATCATGTAATCGAGTTAGTTTTGTTAGGGTTTGATCCCTAGTATCCACTATGTTCTGAGATTGATGTTGCTATGACTTTGCTATGCTTAATGCTTGTCACTAGGGCCCGAGTGCCATGATTTCAAATCTGAACCCATTATGTTTTCATGAATATATGTGAGTTCTTGATCCTATCTTGCAAGTCTATAGTCACCTATTATGTGTTATGATCCGTTAACCCCGAAGTGACAATAATCGGGATACTTACCGGAGATGACCGTAGTTTGAGGAGTCCATGTATTCACTATGTGTTAATGCTTTGGTCCGGTACTCTATTAAAAGGAGGCCTTAATATCCATTAGTTTCCAATAGGACCCCGCTGCCACCGGAGGGTAGGACAAAAGATGTCATGCAAGTTCTTTTCCATAAGCACGTATGACTATATTCGGAATACATGCCTACATTACATTGATGAACTGGAGCTAGTTCTATGTCACCCTAGGTTATAACTGTTGCATGATTGATCGCATCCGACATAATTTTCCATCACCGATCCAATGCCCACGAGCTTTTCATATATTGTTCTTCGCTTATTTACTTTCCCGTTGCTACTGTTACAATCACTATAAAACCAAAATATTACTTTTGTTACCATTAGCACTACTATCATATTACTTTGCTACTAAATACCTTGCTACAGATATTAAGTTTCCAGGTGTAGTTGAGTTGACAACTCAGCTGCTAATACTTGAGAATATTCTTTGGCTCCCCTTGTGTCGAATCAATAAATTTGGGTTGAATACTTTACCCTCGAAAACTGTTGCGATCCCCTATACTTATGTGTTATCAAGACTATTTTTTGGCGCTGCTGCCGGGGAGCATAGCTCTATTCTTTGAGTCACTTAGGATTTATATCTTCTGGTCACTATGAAGAACTTGAAAGATCAAAGAACCAAGATTTTTCCCTCAACTATGAGGGGAGGTAAGGAACTGCCATCTAGCTCTGCACTTGATTCACCTTCTGTTTTGAGTAAACTTGCGACACCTACACTTGCTATTTATTATGATATGTCGCATGTTATTGATGATGCCACTTCTGCTTTGCATGATACTTATGATGAAACTACTTCCACGCTAGATACTACTGTGCCACTAGGTGAATTTCTTGATGAACAACTTGCTAGGGCTAGAGAGAATGAAATTATTAAATCTGATAATATTGATGAAAGTGATGATGAAGATTCTCCCCCTAGATATGAATTGCTTGTTGTGCCTGAGGGTTATGTTATGGATGAAGAAACTACTAGAGACTTTCTTGCTTGGAATGATAGATCTGATCTTAAGGAATTATTAGCTAAGCTTAAAGAAAAGTCTTTGAATGCTAGAATGAAATATGACCCTGCTTTTGCTACTTCACCTATCTTTATTACTGATAAGGATTATGATTTCTCTGTCGATCCTAAGTTAATTACTTTGGTTGAATCTGATCCTTTTTATGGCTATGAATCTGAAACTGTTGTGGCACATCTCACTAAATTAAATGATATTGCCACCCTGTTTACTCATGATGAGAAAACTCGCTAGTACTTTATCCTTAAGTTGTTTCTGTTCACATTAAAGGGTGATGCTAAAACATGGTTTAATTCTCTTGATCCTAGTTGTGTGCGTAGTCCCCAGGATATGATTTATTACTTCTCTGCTAAATATTTCCCCGCTCATAAGAAACAACCTGCCTTAAGGGAAATATATAATTTTGTGCAAATTGAAGAAGAGAGTCTCCCACAAGCTTGGGGGAGGCTTTTCCAATTACTAAATGCTTTGCCTGATCATCCTCTCAAGAAAAATGAAATACTTGATATCTTTTATAATGGACTAACCGATGCTTCCAGAGACTACCTGGATACTTGTGCTGGTTGTGTTTTAAGGGAAAGAACTGTTGATCAAGCTGAATTGCTATTGAATAATATGTTGACTAATGAAAATAATTGGACACTTACTGAACCAACTCCTTAGCCAACTCCGAAGAAAAGGGGTATTCTATTTCTCAGTCCTGAAGATATGCAAGAGGCAAAGAAATCTATGAAAGAAAAAGGTAGTAAAGCTGAAGATGTTAAGAATTTATCACCTATTGAAGAAATACATGGTCTTGATAACCCGACACAAGTAGTAAAGGTAAATTCTCTCTATACTTTTGATAAATGTGAAATCCCATTTACTAAGTTCACTAGCCAATGCTTTGATGAGTTTGATGACTTTATGGTTAAACAACAAAACTTCAATGCTTATGTTGGTAGACAATTGAAATGCAATGATGATATGCTAGAACACTTGAGTGATTATATGGCTAGTGTTAAAGGTAAACTTACACTTATTAGTAAACATGCTTCTATGGTTACCACTCAAGTAGAACAAGTACTTAAGGCTCAGAATGATTTGCTCAATGAATTAAATAATAAGAAAAATGATAATGCCGTTAGAGTTATGACTAGAGGTGGTAAAATGACTCTGGAACCTTTGTATCCTGAGGGCCATCCTAAGCGAATTGAGCAAGATTCTCAGAGAACTAATGTAGATGCACCTAGTTCTTCTAAGAGGAACAAAAAGAAAAATGCTAGGACTTTGCATGCTTCTAATGAACCTGTTGTTGACACACCTGAGAATCCCAATGATATTTCTTTTTCTGATGCTGAAACACAATCTGGTAATGAACATGAACCTAGTGATAATGTTAATGATGATGTTCATGTTGATGCTCAACCTAGCAATGGCAATGATGTAGAGATTAAACCTGCTATTGATCTTAATAACCCACAATCAAAGAATCAACGTTATGATAAGAGAGAGTTTGTTGCTAGGAAGAACGGTAAAGAAAGAGAACCATGGGTTCAGAAACCCATGCCTTTTCCTCCTAAACCATCCAAGAAAAAGGATGATGAGGTTTTTGAGCGCTTTGCTGAAATGATTAGACCTATCTTTTTGCGTATAAGTCTGAATGAAATGCTTAAAATGAACCCTTATGCTAAATACATGAAAGATATTGTTACTAATAAAATAAAGATACCGGAAGCTGAAATTTCCACCATGCTTGCTAATTACACTTTTAAGGGTGGAATACCAAAGAAACTTGGAGATCCAGGAGTACCAACTATACCATGCTCCATTAAAAGAAACTATCTTAAAACTACTTTATGTGATCTTGGAGCCGGTGTTAGTGTTATGCCTCTCTCTTTATATCGTAGACTTGATTTGAATAAGTTGACACCTACTAAAATATCTTTGCAAATGGTTGATAAATAAAGTGCAATACCTGTCGGTATTTGTGAGGATGTGCCTGTTGTGGTTGCAACTGTTACTATTTTAACGGACTTTGTTATTCTTGATATTCCCGAGGACGATAGTATGTCGATTATCCTTGGTAGACCCCTTTTGAATACTGCAGGGGCTGTTATTGATTACAACGAAGGCAATGTAACTTTTCATGTTAATGGTAATGAGCATACGGTACACTTTCCAAGGAAACAACCTCAAGTCCACAATATCAATTCTATTGGAAAAATTTCAACAATCACTATTGGAGGTTTTGAATTTCCTCTTCCTATTGTCAAGAAGAAATATGATATTCTTATTGTTGGGGATGTGCATATCCCCGTTGAGGTAACCTAGTGTTATTCGAAAATTCTTCGGTTTCATGTTATCCGGAATGAGTTTGTTAATAAGACCTGATCAACCTTGTTAGTGGATTCCTTTTGATGAGGGTGAGATGGATGAAGTTAGAAAACACAACTTTCTGTACCCTCTTTTTACTTTCTGTTATTTATATTAAATAAAGCAAAAATAGTATTTTCTGTCTGTTTTCTGAATTATCCATGCAATAAAAGATACCCCGAAAATAAAAGTTCTCCAAATGCCCTGAAAATGAAATATGATTTTTTCTAGAATATTTGAGGATTTTAGGCACTCAGAACGCAACAGGGGGAGCAGCCATGTGCCCACGAGGGTGGAGGGCGCGCTAACCCCCTAGGTGCGCCCCCTGCCTTGTGGACCCCACGTGGGTCCCGTCCACTTATACTTGCACCCACACACTTCATCTTGCTCTAGAAAAAATCACTAGCCAGCTCAAGCCCGAGTTCTTGCTCATCTTGCTGCCATTTTCGATCTCCTTGCTCAAAGCTCCTCTCACAAAACTGCTTTGGGGGATTGTTCTTTGGTATGTGACTCCTCCAATGGTCCAATTAGTTTTTGTTCTAGTGCTTTATTTATTGCAAATTTTTGCTGCTTAGGTGACGCTGTTCTTGAGCTTGCATGTCAAATTTATGTGGTCAAAAGTAGTTTTAATGCATGATATAACCTCTAGGCACTTGTAGGAGTAGTTGCTATCAATCTTGTTGAGTTTGGTTCACTTTTATTTTAAGTTACTAAAAAATTCAGAAAATTTAAGAAAAAGATGAAGAGATTTTTGAGGGGCTCATCGAGCCGAAGCTTGAAGGATAAGCAAAGTGAAGAGAACAAGAAGCCCAAGTATAATCTCCCTTGTACTGCGGAGGTTCGGCCATGTGAATGGCCTTGTGATGAGTTCTTGAGAGAAGTTGGGATTCATGAAGATTTTTATCATTTGGCTGAGAATGCAGGCCTCACTGCCTTCCTCCACGACCAGCGTGAACAGTATCTCTTACTCACCAATATCTTTGTGCAAAATTTTCATTTCCATGCTAGGAGATCACCACCTTCGGTGGAATTTTGTTTATATGATGAGCATAAGGAGATGTCATTTTATGATTTTAGCCGGGTCTGTTTGATACCTTTTGAGGGCGGCATAGAGGAACCACATCGTAATGATGTGGAGGGGTTTAAACGAGGAAAGTTTTCGATGCGAGAATCACTAGCATACATTTTCCCGTTCTATGTTACTTCGCAATATTTGCTAGTAGATGCTCAATTAGTCACGGGAACTATGGAAACCTTAGTGCCCCTGATATTGTTATTTTGCGCCGTGCCTTGTTTCATGATACTACTTTCAGTTTAGGCGCTATTGTTGCTAAACGGTTAAATCTGAACCATACTAAGGGCCCCATCCTCGGAGGCATCTTTGCCTTGCGCCTTGCTGCACACTTTAACATACCTATCAGGCATTATGAGAAAGAGGAAAAGTTGCTGCCTCCTATTGTTCTAGGTTATAAGAGTATGGTAGCACATGAGTTTATTGTTAAGGATAAGAATAAGGTACTCAAATATAAATTGATATTTAACAAAAATTAGTGTGAGTTTATTACCTTGCATGCGCCCTCTTTGTTCAACATATTTTCAGGCATGTACCTTTTTCTGTCGGAGGCCATTCATGCCTACCGGAGCCAGATGTCAGCTGCAGAGCCGGAGCCACCATCTGATCCTCACCGTCAGTCTGTTTATTAGTGGAATCCGGAGGAGATCACCAACCAGTGGCAATCTGAGGAGCCTTCTCAGTACGACCCCAGCTACAGTTTTGATCCATGGGCATAGACCAACTTAGGCCAAAATCCTAAGCTTGGGGGAGTACGTATCTCTCACCGACATTACATTCATGTTCACACACTCATGCCAGTTGTCGGTGCTCATACATTTTCATTGTATCATCCATGCTAGTTTATTTTATCGCTTTCTTCTTGTGTGTTTGAAAAACCATAAGAAAAACCAAAAAAATTAGTTGTAGCTTTTAGTTAGTTTACTTTCCATGCATGTAGTAGTAGTAATTAAAAAGAAAACCCAAAAGATTTCTCGTTCTTCTTTTGCTTGTTGGGAGCTTTCCCGTGTAAATAGTTTTATTTCTTTTCTTTGGGGGCGAGAGGAGAAGACTATAATGAAAATGTTGAGTGGCATTCTTATGCATTACTGTTGATCTAATAAAGAGCCCATATTACCTTGTCTTCTCTTGTATATTGAATGCTTGCAGATTCTAGCTTAGTCCAATGCACGTGCACTATTATTATTATCCACACTATTCGGTCGTGCAAGTGAAAGGCAATAATGACGATATATGATGAACTGATTGAGATGAGAAAAGCTGGTATGAACTCGACCTCTCTTGTTTTGTAAATATGATTAGTCCATCATTCCTGATTCAGCCTATTATGAATGAAACATGTTTGCAATGACAAATAGAGATTATAGTTGCTTATGCCATGCTTAATTAGCTAGGAGTTTATAATGGTTTACCTTGCGTGCCAACATGTTATTAACATGGTTGTGATGTGGTATGATGGGGTGGTATCCTCCTTTGAACGATTCGAGTGGCTTGACTTGGCACATGTTCACGCATGTATTTGAAACAAAATAAACATAGCCTCCACGATATTTATGTTCATGGTGAATTATATCCTACTCATGCTTGCATTCGGTGTTGATTAATTTTAATGCATGTTCATGACTATTGTCGCTCTCTAGCTGTTTGCTTCCCAGTCTCTTTCTAGCCTTCACTTTTACTAAGTGGGAATACTGCTTGTGCATCCAATTCCATAAACCCCAAAGTTATTCCATATGCACCCACCATACCTTCCTATATACGGTATCTACCTGCCGTTCCAAGTAAATTTGTATGTGCCAAACTCTAAACCTTCAAATAAACATTCTATTTTGTATGCTCGAATAGCTCATGTATCAACTAGGGTTGTCTGTATCTTCCATGCTAGGCAGGTTATTCTCAAGATGAGTGGACTCCGCTCCTCATTCACAAGAAAATGGCTGGTCACCGGGATGCCCGGTCCCATGCTCAAATCAAATCAAAATAATTGCAAACAAAACTCCCCCAGGACTATTGTCAGTTGGAGGCACCCGTTGTTTCGGGCAAGCCATGGATTGATGCTTGTTGGTGGTGGGGGAGTATAAACTTTACCATTCTGCTTGGGAACCGCCTATAATGTGTGTAGCATGGAAGATATCGAGATCTCTCAGTTGTTATGTTGACAATGAAAGTATACCACTCAAAATATTATTCATCTCTACTTCAAAACCAAGCTCTGGCACCTCTACGAATCCCTGCTTCCCTCTGCGAAGGGCCTATCTATTTACTTTTATGTTGAGTCATCATCCTCTTATTAAAAAGCACCAGTTGGAGAGCACCGCTGTCATTTGCATGTATTACTGTTAGTTTACATTGAGTATGACTTGACTGGATCTCTTTTACCATGAATTACAATGTCTAGTCAGTCCTTGATCTTTAAAGGTGCTCTACATTTATGTTTTGTGGTCTCAGAGAGGGCTAGCGAGATACCATCTTGTTATATCATATTATGATTGTTTTGAGAAAGTGTTATCATCCGAGATTTATTATTATTGCTCGCTAGTTGATTATGCCATTGATATGAGTAAACATGAGACCTAAGTGTTATTGTGAATATGGTTAGTTCATAATCTTTGCTGAAAACTTGAATGTTGGCTTTACATATTTACAACAACAAGACCAAACAGAGTTTGTAAAAGTTTTTCTTTATGACTTTTAGTTTGTCAACTGAATTGCTTGAGGACAAGCAAAGGTTTAAGCTTGGGGGAGTTGATACGTCTCCGCCGTATCTACTTTTCCAAACATTTTTGCCCTTGTTTTGGACTCGAACTTGCATGATCTAAATGGAACTAACCGGACTGACGCTGTTTTCAGCAGAATTGCCATGGTGTTATTTTTGTGTAGAAATAAAAGTTCTTGGAATGACCTGAAAATCAACGAAGATTATTTTTGGAATATATAAAAATATTGGAGAAAAGATCCACGTCAGGGCGCCCACACCCTGTCCACGAGGGTGGGGGTGCGCCTACTGAGGGAGTCCTGGCCTAAGGGGTCCTCGGGCGTCCGGCCTGTTAGCCATGGGCCGGACTGATGGGCTGTGAAGATACAAAGACCGAAGACTGCACCTGTGTCCGGATGGGACTCTTCTTGGCGTGGAAGGCAAGCTTGGCGACCGTATATGTAGATTCCCTTCTTTGTAACCGACCTTGTGTGACCCTAGATCCTCCCGGTGTCTATATAAACCGGAGGACTTAGTCCGGATAGGACACTCATTATCATAGCCATACAAGCTAGACCTCTAGGGTTTAGCCATTACGATCTTGAGGTAGATAAACTCTTGTAATACTCATATTCATCAATATCAATCAAGAAGGACGTAGGGTATTACCTCCATAGAGAGGGCCCAAACCTGGGTAAACATCGTGTCCCTTGTCTTCTGTTACCATCGACCTTAGACGCATAGTTCGGGACCCCCTACCCGAGATCCGCCGGTTTTGACACCGACATTGGTGCTTTCATTGAGAGTTCCTCTGTGCTGTCGCTAAAAGGTTTGATGGCCCCTCCAATCATCAAAAGTGACGGTGTCTAAGGAGAAACTTTCCTCCCTGGACAGGTCTTCGTGTTCGGCGGCTTCACTGCGGGTCAACTCGTTTGGCCATCTGGAGCAGATCGAAATCTATGCCACTGGCCATCAGGTCAGATTTGGGAGCTTGAACTACGTTGCGGGCTTCGTGGAGACTTGATCTTCGCCGGATTCGAGACCGCGGTAGCCGCTCCCGATCACCCCGATGATCATGACCTAAATCTGTCATCTGGCGGCATCCAGGAGATTGCTCCTGTAACCGCTCTGGCCCTAGATCCAGAGCAAGCCGTGCCATCCAAGGACGGGAGGATCAACCCCACCATGGAGGCCACAGATTCCACGGCATTGGAGCCGCACATAGACTTAACCTCTCATGACGTTTTTGTCAGCGGAACACCGGACTCATCTCTGGTCGTAAGTTCCGAACCACGTGAGCCCGCAGATGCCGAGCTTGATCGTTTGTCGATCTTCGAATTCAGCGTCGCAGACATCTTCCAGCACTCACCTTTGGGTGATGTGCTAAACTCATTAAAAAACCTGTCCTTGGCGGAGGACTCACAACCGAACTATATCCAGCTCAAACTAGGGGCTGACGGTGGAGAATTTTGCTTCCCACCCGCCACCCACCAAAAGCTACCCAAAGCACAAATTGCTACCTCAGTCTGATGAGGAGGCGTCGGAATACATCCCTCCATCGTACAATGCGGCTGACCGACCACCACGTGGTCGATACAAAATGGCAACTCACGCCAAACACCAGCCAGCCCCACCTCAGCGCATAGGCAGAGGTAAATTAGCCCATGGTCATACATATGACCTCCGGCAAAACCTGAACAATAAAGCATGACATACTATATCAATCTGCGGATCGCGAGGGTGTGCCTCGACATGCGACGATGGCCACCTATTCGAACATGACAAACTTAGTCATGACCGGGCCGAAAACCGCAGACGGACTCCAACAGAGCTACATCGCGATACGACCCGATATAGAGGCATCGAATACCCTCATTGCTTCACTGATGAGGTCCTGGATCATGAATTCCCAGAAGGGTTCAAACTTGTGAATATAGAATCATACGAGGGAACCACGGACCCCGCGTTGTGGATCGAAGACTTCATTCTCCACATTCATATGGACCACGGCGATGACCTCCACGCCATTGAATACCTCCCTTTAAAACTCAAAGGGCTAGTTCGGCACTGGCTCAACAGTCTGCCCGCAAATTCTATTGGTAGCTGGGAGGACTTGGAAGAGGCCTTCCTCGATAACTTCCAAGGTACATATGTTCAACCTCCGGACGCTAATGACTTAAGCCATATAGTTCAACAGCTCGGAGAGTCCGCTAGGAAATTCTGGACTAGGTTCTTAACTAAAAAGAACCAAATCGTCGATTGTCCAGATGCCGAAGCCTTAGCAGCCTTCAAACACAGCATCCGCGACGAATGACTCGCTCGCCACCTCGGCCAAGAAAAGCCAAAATCCATGGCAGCCCTCACGGCACTCATGACCCGCTTTTGTGCGGACGAGGACAGTTGGTTGGCCTGCAGCAAAAACAATGCAAGCAACGCTGGCACCCCTGAAGCTAAAACTAGCAAAGACAAGTCTCGACGCAACAGATACAAGCGCCGAAGCAACAGTGATAACACCGAGGACACGACAGTCAATGCCGGATTCAAGGGCTCTAAGACTGGTCGGCGGAAGAAGCCGTTCCAAAAGAACAATTCAGGCCCATCCAGGTTGGACCACATACTTGATCGTCCGTGCCAGATTCATGGCACCCCAGACAAGCCACCCAATCATACAAATAGAGATTGCTGGGGTTTTAAACATGTTGTAAATTGAACGCCGAGAACAGAGAAAAGGGATCGCAAAGCAAGGACGATGACGAAGAGCCCCTGCAACTGAACACAGGGGGACAGAAGAAGTTTCCCCTTAGGTTAAAACGGTGAACATGATATACGCTACCCACATCCCCAAGAGGGAGCGCAAGCGTGCGCTCAGGGACATCTATGCGATAGAGACAGGCGCCCCAAAATGTAACCCATGGTCGTCATGCCGGATCACCTTTGATCGACGGGATCATCCGACCAGTATCCGTCACAGTGGCTCAGCCGCACTGGTCTTAGACCCGACAATTGATGGGTTCCACCGCACTCGTGTCCTTATGGACGGAGGTAGCAGCCTTAATCTGCTCTATCAAGATACAGCGCGAAAAATGGGCATTAACCCATCTCAGATCAAGCCCACCAGGACTACCTTCAAAGGAGTCAAACCAGGTGTAGAGGCCCGCTGTACGGGCTCAATCACATTAGAGGTTGTCTTCGGATCTCCGAACAACTTCCGAAGCGAGGAGTTAATCTTCGATATCGTCCCATTCCGCAGCGACTATCATGCATTGCTCGAACGAACCGCATTTGCTCGATTGAACGCAGTACCACACTATGCTTCTCTTAAGCTCAAGATTCCCAGTCCGCGCGGCATCATAACGGTTAATGGAAATATGGAACACTCCCTCCGTATGGAAGAGCACATAGATGCCCTAGCAGCAGAAGTACAGAACGGCCTTCTCAAGCAGAACCTGAATTCGGCTGCCGAGCCCATGGACACCGTTAAGAGGGTCCGAACTACTCTGCAGCAGGAGAGCTCGGTTCGTCAGGAGCTCGACTAGCAATCAGGCCTCCGTCGTAGCTCCGATCAAGTGGTGGCATTCGTGCCGCGCGTACATAGCTACGCACTCAAAATCCCATGGGCATCGACAGAGGCACAACTAGCTTGTGGTCCGTAGTACGGCTCAACCGACGTCGGATACACATATACTTTCACTTTCACTTGTTTCCTTTTCAGGTATCAATCCCACAGGCACCATCTGATGGCCTGGTCATCGGTCCTCTTGAAGGATAAACACACCAAGACGGTGAGAAACACGGACATATGGGGGACTTTTTAGGTGATTCTGTTAGCGATAACTTTCCTGTTTTTCAGGACCCACATGCAGCTCTCCCTTGGATTCATCATCTCAAATAGCCTATTGCTTATCGTACCTCCTGTATCAATGCGCTTTGACATACTAAATTAAATTACAATGAGAACAGTTTGCGGCTGGAGCTGCAGGACTCCAGCTTTTACCTTTGTACCTTTTCTGTTTTCTTTCTTTTTTTTCAGCTCCCTGTGGATAATCCTATTAGGTAGCACCCGTACACTTTGGTACGCTCGATGCTTGCCTGGGGCTTCATAGCACCCCACATTACGGCAACAAAAGTATGAACACTTTTTATAAGTATAGTACGACACCCCGAATTTAGCATTATATGCATTGGCTCCGAATCATGTCTTTGGTCAATAGTTGGGTTGCCCGACTCCTGTGCTTGCTACCTTACGTTCCGCTACATCGACTAGGGTAGTAAAGGGAGAACTACTGTGATTGTGCCTTGGTTTATCCAAAGGAGCACCTCAGTAGAGAAAGCCGAAAACTGACTGTCATGATGCGGTGAGAGCCGGTCAGCTGTTCGGAGGATGCAAATCGTTGGAGATTTCTTCCGCATTACGCGAAGGATTGGTACTTCCCGATCAGATGCTTATAGCACTCTAGTTCGGATACTAGGGGTTGCGGCCATGTTTTTATTGTCGCACTCCTATGGCTAAGTGAGAGCATTACAGCCGCATAGTCTGGTTGCCTGGTTCGTTGCGCTAAACAACTCCTTCAAGGACCATCTAATTGGATCAAGATTGTTTAGATTCCATCCCGAACACCGTCGTACTACCTACGTGGGGGCAGAAGCCGACGACTGGTTAACCCTCAGATTTCATACAACACGGCCGCACAAGAAGTAAAAATTTAAAAACATAACAAGCATTATATGGCATAAACACTTTGTTTTACAAGGTAGAGGGAGCTTGAGTACATTCACTCAAAGATAATGTCTTTTGCACAATGATTCGCAACAATGCGGGATCTCTCCAGGACACCACCAAAATATAACTCGGGTCGGCGGTGCTCCTTGCCCTCAGGTGGCCCCTCGATCATTAGCTTCTTGGCATCCATCTTCGCCTAATGCGTCTTGACGCGGGCAAAGGCCATCCGTGCACCTTCGATACAGACCGACCGCTTTATAACCTCAAGCCGGGGGCAGGCATCAACAAGTCGCTTCACAAGTCCAAAGTAGCTGCTAGGTATCGGCGCGGCAGGCCATAGTCAAACTATCAGCTCCTTCATGGCTAGCTCGGCCGCCTTGTGCAGCTCGACCAGCTGTTTCAGCTGGTCGCTGAAGGACACTGTATGTTCAGGCACAGGATACTAAGACCAGAACAACTTCTCCGTAGAACTCCCCTCCTTGGCTCGATAGAACTCGGCAGCGTCTGATACACTACGCGGCAAATCCATAAACGCCCTTGGAGAGCTCCAAATTCTGGTAAGTAAAAGGAGCGCTTCCTTCACAGACTTGCTTTGCATAATGAAAGCCTTACCCGCCGCGATCTTCCGGGCCACCTGGATTTCCTAAAGGGTGCTCTGGGCTTCGGCTCGAGCCTCATGTGTGCTCTAGAGGGCCTTCGCAAGTTCGGATGCTTGCGTCTTAGAATCACCCTCCATGGACTCGCACTTCTTGACGGCGTCCTGGAGCTCTTGCTGAACCTCGCTGACCCGGTCCTCGTGCTTCTTACGCGCGGTGTGTTCCTTGGCCGCTTTGTCCTCGACCTTCTCTAATGCCTTCTTGAGGACCGCCACCTTGGTCATGGCCCCTAATAAAGTTCATGGCACTTTAGTCAGCATGAACCATTCATCCTTCCTAAACATACATGCAAGTTACTGCATACCTTTGTTGTCCTCTAGCTGCTTCCTCACGAGGCCGAGCTCTTTCTCGACCCGCTCCAGATTCTGCTTCAGTCCAGAGACCTCCGCAGTATGCACGGCAGCAGCCAGCAGTGACGCCTGCTTATTCACACAGACATATTATGTTAGACTCATGCGAAAATTATTTTGATCCCCTGTTCGGCTTTTCCTTTCCGGACAACGAACAGAGCATCAGGGGCTACTGTCCACTTTGTGATATTTTTTCTACAATTGTTACCTCAAAGCCTGTTAAAAGGCTAGTGCAGGCCTCGGTCATTCCGCTTTTGGCGGACTGAACCTTTTCGATCATCGTACCCATGAGGGCACGGTGCTCATCCACAATGGAGGCGCCTCGCAGCTCCTCTAGCAGACTATCCGGTGCCTCTGGTTGGATAGAGGTCACCAGTGGAGCAGGCTCACCTCCTCCTTTTGAGGAAGGCCGTTTGCTGGACTCCGGAGCCGTGTAGGTCTCCGAAATGGTATCCGGCTGAGGGCCGAAGAGAACTTGGCCCCTACTGCCAGTCCCCGTGGGGGCTTTTTCCCCCATGTGTCTGGCAGCCGAGGAGTCATCCTGCGGCGCCGCCTTCACGATTTCTGGAATCTTCCCCTGGTCTGGGAAGATCCTTTGAGACGCCACCTCATCATCACCCTTGGGTGAGGCAGAATGAGCGGGCGGCGGAGACATGTTAGCCATCTCCTTTGAGTCTAGTGAATCCTCTCGAGGATCGCGGGGAGCCGCCGTGGGCCGGACTGTAATGGCATAGTTTAACATATTAATATTATAAACTGCAAAGGCCAGGTATGCGGAGGTGCATAGGGTTTTGGTACTTACGAGGCATCCCGAGGCTTGGTCTGGGGCATTCGCTCCGGACTGCTTCGACATCCCATGCGGAGTTATTCGCAAGGGAGCCCTTCCCCCTCTTGGGCTCTTTCTCCTCCAGATTCATGGAGGCCTCTCTTTTCTTCTTTCCCCCCTCCAGGGGGAAGCCACTTTCTTCTTCCTCCTCGCCGTCGTCTTCAGCGACCGAAGAGCCAGTCTCGTCTTCGGACGACATGTCTGAAGCACCCTTTCGGCGAAGGCCGCTCCTGCTCACTTTGGTTGTCTTCTCGGCCTTCTTCTCTGGCACATCATAAGGCACTGGAAATAGCATTTTCATTTCGAGTGGGGTTTCCTCGTCTTCGGGAAGTGGAGCGGGACAATTAATCCGCTCCGCTATGTCGATCCAGGCCTGAAAATTGATAGGAAGGATTAGGCTCTTTCCCAAAATATGGCAGTAAAGGTTATACCTTGAATACATGAAAGAACTTACCGAATTGGCCTGGCGCTTTAAGCTGAGCCCACAATCTTCGGTCGTGGGCGGTGGTGTCTCACCGGCCTTGAAGAGCACTTTCCAGATATCTTCGTGCGTTGTGCCGAAGAGCTCTCATAGTGTTTGATGCTTGGCCGGATCGAACTCCCACAAAAAGCAAGTCCGGTGTTGGCACGAAAGGATCTGGCGAATGAGCATAACCTGGATCACGTTGACGAGTTTGATCCTCTTGGTTAGCATGTTCTGAACGCACGTCTGGAGCCCAGTCAGCTCACTCGAAGAGCCCCAGGCGAGGCCCTTCTCTTGCCAGGAGGTAAGCCGCAGCGGAGTTCCGGATCGAAATTCGGGGGCCGCTGCCCAGTTGGTGTCGCGTGGCTCAGTGATGTAGAACCACCCCGACCGCCACCCCTTCACCGTCTCCATGAAGGAACCTTCGGGCCATATCATGTTGGGCATCTTGCCCACCATGGCGCCTCCGCACTCTGCCTGTTGGCCCCTCCGCACTCTGCCTGTTGGCCCCTCACCACCTTCAACTTTACATTGAACGTCTTCAGCCATAAGCCAAAGTGAGGCGGGATATGGAGGAAAGCCTCGCAAACGATTATAAATGCTGAGATGTTGAGGACAAAATTGGGGGCTAGATCATGGAAGTCTAGCCCGTAGTAAAACATCAGTCCGCGGACAAATGGGTGGAGAGGGAATCCTAGCCCACGGACGAAGTGTGCGAGAAATACAAACCTCTCATGGGGCTCTGGGGTAGGGATGATCTGTCATTCGGCCGGGATATGGTGAACGATCTCCTTGGCCAGGTATCCGGCCTCTCGAAGCTCTTTGATGTCTTTCTTCTTAACAGAAGAAGCCATCCACTTGCCACCTGCTCCGAATCCGGACATGGTAGAGCACTTTCTCGGGTGGGAAACAGATGAGAAATTGGGAGCTGGAGCTCAAGAGTGGAAAGGCAAAAGAAGAGAGAAGGCGTGGGAGAAGAAAGGGGAATCTTATCTCCTTATAAGGGCAGTGAATATTGAATGCCACCCCACTCGCCTCAAAATTCGCCTGCTCCCCAGGGCTCTATAAACGGCACGGTTGGGTTACCATGCTCGTATTGATGAGAATCCCGCGATAAGGGGACACGATCTCTGCTTTGATAATACGTGCCAATGGCAACCGCGTCTCGAAACATGGAGCGGCAGGCAAAAAAACGGTTCGAAATTATGACCGGATGGGCGTGATGTCATGTTGTAAAAGTTGTCAGCAGATTGGACTCGTGTAGTATTATATTCTCTCTACGGTTTTGTGTGGTGTGTGTTACAGGTCCGGACACGATCAATTCGTCCGAACACTATTTTGAAGTCCGGAAGGAGGAACCCACCTTGCAATGCCGAACACAGCACTACACGCCGGATACCTTGTCATTTAAGCCAGGTTTAGGGGCTACTGAGGGAGTCCTGGACTAAGGCGTCCTCAGGCGTCCGGCCTGTTAGCCATGGGCCGGACTGATGGGCTGTGAAGATACGAAGACCGAAGACTGCACCCGTGTCCGGATGGGACTCTCCTTGGCGTGGAAGGCAAGCTTGGCGACCGGATATGTAGATTCCCTTCTTTGTAACCGACCTTGTGTAACCCTAGATCCTCCCGATGTCTATATAAACCGGAGGACTTAGTCCGGATAGGACACTCATTATCGTAGCCATACAAGCTAGACCTCTAGGGTTTATCCATTATGATCTCGAGGTAGATCAACTCTTATAATACTCATATTCATCAATATCAATCAAGCAGGATGTAGGATATTACCTCCATAGAGAGGGCCCGAACCTGGGTAAACATTGTGTCCCTTGTCTCCTGTTACCATCAACCTTAGATGCATAGTTTGGGACCCCCTACCCGAGATCCACCGGTTTTGACACCGACACCTACCCCATCTGGGCGCGCCCCCCTGCCTCATGGGCCCCCTGATGCTCCACCGACGTCCACCTTGACTCCATATATTCACTTTTGGGGAGAAAAAAATCGGGGAGAAGGATTCATCGCGTTTTACGATACGGAGCCGCCGCCAAGCCCTAAACTCTCTCGGGAGGGCTGATCTGGAGTCTGTTCGGGGCTCCGGAGAGGGGAATGCGTCGCCATCATCATCATCAACCTTCCTCCATCACCAATTTCATGATGCTCACCGCCGTGCATGAGTAAGTCCATCGTAGACTTGCAAGACAGTGATGGGTTGGATGAGATTTATCATGTAATCGAGTTAGTTTTGTTAGGGTTTGATCCCTAGGTTCAACTATGTTCTGAGATTGATGTTTCCATGACTTTGCTATGCTTAATGCATGTCACTAGGGCCCGAGTGCCATGATTTCAGATCTGGACCTATTATGTTTTCATGAATATATGTGAGTTCTTGATCTTATCTTGCAAGTCTATAGTCACCAATTATGTGTTATGATCCGTTAACCCCGAAGTGACAACAATCGGGATACTTACCGGAGATGACCGTTGTTTGAGGAGTTCATGTATTCACTATGTGTTAATGCTTTGGTCCGCTACTCTATTAAAAGGAGGCCTTAATATCCCTTAGTTTCCAGTAGGACCCCGCTGCCACGGGAGGGTAGGACAAAGAATGTCATGCAAGTTCTTTTCCATAAGCACGTATGACTATATTCGGAGTACATGCCTACATTACATTGCTGAACTGGAGCTAGTTCTGTGTCACCCTAGGTTATAACTGTTCCATGATTGATCGCATCTGACATAATTTTCCATCACCAATCCAATGCCTACGAGCTTTTCATATATTGTTCTTCGCTTATTTAATTTCCCGTTGCTACTGTTACAATCACTATAAAACCATAAATATTACTTTTGTTACCGTTACCACTACTATCATATTACTTTGCTACTAAATACCTTGCTACAGATATTAAGTTTCCAGGTGTGGTTGAATTGACAACTCAGCTGCTAATACTTGAGAATATTCTTTGGCTCCCCTTGTGTCGGATCAATAAATTTGGGTTGAATACTCTACCCTCAAAAACTGTTGCGATCCCCTATACTTGTGGGTTATCAAGCGGTAATATTATTGGAAAAGGGGTTATTCAAGATTTCTTTACTTGTGCCAGTGCGCTTCCCACTTTGGGTGGATCTATTCTCCATAAAACTAGTAGCCTTGTGAATGCTATATCTTTTTTCGTAGTTGAACTTGAAAGACAAATTGTTCATATGCATCCTTCCATACAAAGGATCTTTCTAGAGTTTTCTAATATTGAGCATTCTTCGGTTAAACGTGTCGCCACTATATTTATAGCTCATGAGTTTAGATTTATTATGAAAGAAGCTAGTGAAATTTTTGTGCATTATAAAGTAGATGGGGTCGTCCTCCCATAGAGGGAATTCTTTTTAATCAAGAGGACATAATGCATTTAAGATCTCTAGATCATGTTGCTTATAATGAAAATTTAAGAAAGAGAGTCCCCACCGATGTTTTAGTTGATAAGATTTCTAAGCTTAATAATAATTTTGCTATACAAAACAACGAATTGGGTTTCTCTCTTGGACACAAGCTCATGATTTTTTTCCAAAATAATGCTTATAATGATGAGTTGGTCATACAATATGAAGGGCCGAAGGAGGAACCAATTCCTCCCGAGATTGATCTTGGGGATTCTTATCCCATTTAATTTAGCCATTTTGATTACTTTTTCTTATCATAAAGAAAACTTGCTACCGAGCGAAGAGAGTATGAGATGAGTTTTCGAGATTTGCCGTATCATTATTACGATTACACCTAGATCTATTCATGTTTTTATGCCTAGCTAGGGGCGTTAAACAATAGCGCTTGTTGGGAGGCAACCCAATTTTATTTTTGTTCTTGCTTTTTAGGTCATGTTTTGCATCAAATAATTTATCTAGCCTCTAGTTAGATGTGGTTTTTGTGTTTTAATTAGTGTTTGTGCCAAGTAAGTGAGGGAGTCCTAGATTAGGGGGTCCTCGGGTGTCCGGGCTACTGGATATGGGCCGGACTGATGGGCCATGAAGATACAAGTCATAAGGCCTTCTTCTGTGTCCGGGTAGGACTCTCCTATGCGTGGATGGCAAGATCGGTGTCCGGATATGTAATTTCCTTCCTGTGTAAACCGACTCTGTACAACCCTAGGCCCCTCCGATGTGTGTATAAACCAGAGGGTTTAGTCCATAGAGTCTATCAAAATTCATAGAGGCTAGACAGCTAGGGTTTAGCCATTACGATCTTGAGGTAGATCAACTCTTATAACCCCTATACTTATCAAATACAATCAAGTTGGGCATAGGGTTTTACCTCCATTAAGAGGGCCCGAACCTGGGTAAACATCGTGTCCCCCCTGTCCCTTGTTACCTTCGATCCTCAGACGCACAACTCAGTACCCCCTACCTGAGATTGGCCGATTTTGACACCGGCATTGTTGCTTTCATTGAGAGTTCCATTGTGTTGTCGGCAGAAGGATCGATGGCTCGCCTTTTTATCAATAACAATATCACTTCTGGAAGGACCCTAGCTCCAAGTTAGGTCCTCCAGCTCGATGGTTTTACCATGGGTACTCGCCCGGCCGTTAAGCCAACGGCGGCCCCCATTATCGCCAAACATGATCTCCACATCAGCCTCAAACACTTCGAAAAGATGGATCCGGCATATTCTCGTCTTTGAACAAGCTGCTAGATCGCATCGCTGCCCTGGGGGCAACAAACTATGATCGGATTGGGCTTAAACCCGATAAGAGGGAGATCAATTCACCACCGATCTCCCACTTGGTAGCGATCATGGAGGAACGAGTCGAGAACGCTTCTTCCTCTAAGTTAACAACCAGTCATGTTCGGATTTCCGAGCCCTGCGAACGGGTACCCATCCTCGGGAAGAGACTTCATGTCGTCCGAAGGTATTGAACCCGAAAGTCACCAGGACCTTCCCGATCCTGAACTGGTGACCTCGGAGATTCTTTAAGCTTCGGATTCAATCCTGGGTTAGGATTCAGATTTTCGCCCGCCCACCCACCATAATCAATATTCCCCAAGCAATTCAGGCCCTCCAGACATATGTGACCTAATGTATGTACGACAGCAACCTCAGGAAATGGTCCATCACTTCTGGGCCAGATTCCTCCTTGTTAAAAACAAGATTAAAGATTGATGCGACGACGACGCGGTTTCAGTTTTTTGCCGCAACTGTACGGATGAGTGAATTCCCAATGCCCTCAACCGCTGCCGCATACAACACTTTACAGATTTGGCACACATTGTGTAGAAGTACTGCGTCATGGAAAGCCCAGATAGCCCGGTGGGAACTCCCTGCCTTTAAGCAACCCACCATACGGGCAAAACGGATGCACCCTCACGAAGCATCTGACCACAAACCAATTGACAAGAAAAACAAGCCCTCACGGGACATAGTACCATTGTCGGTGTCCCGAACTGTGCATCTAAGGCGGATGGTAATAGGAGGCAGGGGACACGGTGTTTACCCAGGTTTGGGCCCTCTTGATGGAGGTAATACCCTACGTCCTGCTTGATTGTTTTTGATAATATGAGTATTACAAGAGTTGATCTACCGCAAGATCAAAGAGGCTAAACCCAAGAAGCTACCCTATGGTATGATTGTATGTTGTCCTACTGTAAGTGCATCTAGTGCCCCTTAGTGATTTTGGTGTATTGAAGACTTATAGGTTAAGGGATTAATGCGTTTGTAAGTGTACACAGGTCTATAAGTCTATGAGGAGTTTGATATTTACAGGGAAAAGTCGACCCCTAAAAATGAATATCTTTGACTGAAGATTTTGGTATTTCTTAAGACTTTCATGAAGACTTTGAAATTGAAGAAATTGGTGTGTCCGTGAAGACTTGATATTCATGCGAGGAATATGAAGTGTGAAGACTTTCGTTTTCATAGTTTTGTTTTTCTCTTTCTTGAGTCATAAGAAACACCGTACTATTAAAGGGGTCGAGGAAATACTAAGGAAAAATTTCCATGTGATGCTCAACTCAAAATCCTACACCTACAAATCCCTTCGAGTGAAGCCATTGGAAATCTCATATAGTTCAGTAAATTTCTTAAGTGACAGAGACGAAGTTCTTCTAGTCTCTGAGGAATTTGTCTTGACTGAGGAGTTAGGAATTCGCCACTGCGGATTGCCTACACAGTGAGGAACATGATAGCCCTGAGGATTTTGCTACCCAAAATTCCGACCGTTGATGTGCTATGCGCCAGCTGTCCCAAAATATCTATCCACCTAACGGTCAAATCATTGAAGGGCATTTATGTCTTATCATGTCGGGCTGCTCCCTAGGCTATAAATAGCTGCTCCCTACAACCACTAGCTGGTTGGCTCCTCCGAGAGAAACTGACACTTGTCATTTGAGAGCAACCCATCCTCTGAGGACTTTGAGCGAAAATCATCAAGTGAGGAAAAACCAAAAACCCAAAACCCAAACACCTACAAACCCCAAGTGATTGAGCATCACTGAAGAGATTGATCCTGAGTAGATCCGACGGTTGTTACCTTTGAAGACTGTGCTTCTTCCAGACGGTTAGGCGTCATGGTCTAGAGCATCCAAGAGGAATTGTGGATCGCCGAGTGACCAAGTTTGTGAAGGTTTGGAAGTCGCCTGAAGACTTACCACGAGTGATTGGACGAGGTATGGGTGACCTTAGTTCAAGGAGAATACAGTGAGGACTGGGTGTCCTGAGCTTCGTGTTCAGGACTAGGTGTCCGGGACTGTGTGTCCTCGAGTTTAAATATTCAGCCGCTCCAACCAGATGTACAACTGAGACAGCAGTTGGAACTGGTCTACCAAATCATTGTCTTCACCTAGCTTACTGGTTCTATTTCCTCAACTTTTTCATTTCCTCATAACTGTGTTGTGTGTTTGTTCATACCTGTGTTTGAAGACTTTGACTGATGACTTTCTCAATTTCCTCAGTTTAATTTCTTCAGTCTGTTTGTCTTCATCCTGTGTTATCCTGTGATTACGTTTCCTGTACTTTGTGCCTGTCTTCATTTCATCATGATGACTATGCTTGTATTCTGTTATGTTTACTTCTGAGTACTTATTCCGTTGCTAGTAGTTCTTCGCTAAGGAATTTCCTCACTAGCAAATTCCTCAGTGAAGAATTTCATAAAAATCGCCTATTCACCCCCCCTCTAGTCGATATAAATCACTTTCTATTGGTATCAGAGCAAGGTACTCCCTTGTTCTGTGTGATTTTGGTTTAACCGCCTGGAGTTTTAGTTATGTCGACTGCAGGTATGATGAAAGTGACATGCCCCATCTTTGACGGTCACGAGTATCCCAAGTGGGAGGCCATGATGAAGAAACGCCTCATGGCGATGAACAGCGAGCTGTGGACCATCACTGAGATTGGTCTGACCGATCTGTGCAAGATGGCGGAAGCTGATGACATTCGCAAGTACACTCTTCTCAACCTCACGGCAAAGGATGTCATCTGCTCCAGTCTATCACAAAATCAGTTCAGGAATATCATGCATCTCGATCATGAAAAGCTCGTCTGGGACCGTCTCTCTGAGGTCTAAGAAGGTCATCGAACCTGTCATGATCCTTGGTTTGAGGACTTCAAGGAATCTCTCAAAGTGATGACATTCGAACCAGAATCATCATCTTCTGCATCATGCCTTATGGCAAAAGATGCTGAGGTAACTGAATGCTACCTATCCGAGTCTAGTGATGATGAATCTGGTGATGAATTTGGACCCAACTATGTTAAACTTTCTTCCCTTGCCACTAAACAACAAAGAGCTTTGGAAAAAGTTTACTACATGCTAAATAAGAGCGATGATATGTTGGGTGAAGAAATGGATCAGTCAAAAGCTTTGGCTGAAAGTCTTCAGAGACTTCATACTAAGTATGACACCCTTCAAGATCAACATAACACTCTTTTATCTGATCATGAGAATCTTTCTTATGAATTTCTTCAAAGAAAGCAAGACCTTGAGAAGCTAAGAGTGAGTTATGAAGATCTTCAGAAGGAGCGCGATTCATTACTCGCTCAACATATCAGCGCTTCTCATGAAGAATTTGTTCCTCCATGCTTGAAGTGCATTGAACGTGAATCTGCTAATTCTTCACCTAAATGTTCAAATGTTGCTAATGTTTCAAATTCTTCACATACCTCTGCTATCACTAATTCCTCATCTGAGGACATTGCTAGTATCACTGATGATGCAGGGTTGAAGGAATTGTACATGACAGGCATGTACAAAAGCCTCAAAGGGCATCAGACTCTTTGTGATGTGCTTAAAAATCATATCCTCAACAGGAACCCTAGGAAAGAGGGTATTGCCTTTGAGAGGAAACTCAATGCTGATGGTACATATTGGAAGCCTGAGCAGTACCCTAAAACTACATGGGTTGCTGCAAAGGGACCTCCAGTTGATCCATCTAACCTATCTGGATATGCATGTGAATCTCCTCATTCTAATGATGAGTCATTTGACTCCAACTACAAACTATTCAAAAATCAGAATGGTGAAGTATTTGCTAGATATGTAGGCACTAACTGCAGGAACGGTCCCCCTATGAAGAAAATCTGGGTTCCCAAAAGATGCCTTGAAAATCTTCAGGTGAATGTCATCATGACGCCACCTGTGAAGAATAGGAGCCCCAGATCAAATTCTTCATATGGGCCAAATTCTTCATATGGATCCAAGTCCTCATATGGACCAAACTCCTCACATGGATCATATTCCTCATATGGATCAAAGTCCTCATATGAACATCATCGTGCTAACCCGTCTGTTTCGCAGGGAAGATCTAAGGATTATGGATATATGCATTATTCTTCAAATCATTATGTCCATAAGTCCTCGAAGAATTTCTCTGCATACTCTTATGCTTACTCTAACCCCTCTTATGTGAGATGAAATGGACTGGCGTCTATGACATCCTTTTCGTACGGAGCTCGTAGAATGATGAACTCTTTGCTGCCCCTTCAGATGTGGGTGGTGAAGAAAAATAAGTAATCTCTTCTGCAGGGTCAGGTCTCCAGACGCACGTAATCGTCTGAAGAATTTGCTGGAGACCTGAGCATGCCTGATAGGACGCAGGCTAATCATGAAGAAATGAACTTTCATTTCTCACGTCCTCATACTGCTTTATCAATCCTTTTACTTGATTAAATTGATCTGATGAATTGATGCCATATTCTTCACTGATGAAGTATATGAGTTTGTAAGCTGCACTAATTCATCTGCAGGATGATCAACCTAAAACCACTGAGTGGGTCCTCGATAGTGGATGTACAAACCACATGACTGGTGACAAGAACCTATTGATGGATGCTCCGTTATCTCCGTCGTATCTGAAGCATATCATCTTTGCTGACAAAGGCAAAAGTCAGGTATTGGGTCTAGGTAAGGTTGCGATTACTAAGGATCGACACATGGACAAAGTCATGCTTGTTGAGTCCTTAGGATACAACCTTATGTCTGTCTCAATGCTTTGTGATCTTGATATGGTTGTTGTCTTTGGCAAGTACCGTTGTGTTGTGGTTATGGAAGCTGACAATTCCAAAGTCTTCGAAGGCTTTAGGAGAGGAGACCTGTATATTGTTGATTTCTCTACAGGACCACAACCAGCCGTGTGCTTACTTGCAAAAGCTTCAGAGGGCTGGCTCTGGCATCGACAACTTAGTCATGCAGGCATGAGGAATTTGCACACGCTTGCAAAGAAGAAGCATGTCATTGGCATCGAGAATGTCAAATTCCTCAAGGATCACCTATGCGGAGCCTGTGAAGCTGGGAAGATGACGAATGCCAAGCATCCAGCAAAGACTATCATGACCACCACTCGCCCGTTTGAATTGCTTCACATGGATCTCTTTGGTCCTAATCATTATTCTGCTATTTCAAATGAAGCATCTCAATATGGCTTTGTTATTGTTGATGATTATTCTCGCTATACGTGGGTACACCTTGTTACTTACAAACATGAAGTGCAGGAAGTCTTCAAACGATTTTCCTCGAGGGCTTTAACCAACTTTGGTGTGAAGATCAAGCACATCAGAAGTGACAATGGCACTAAGTTCAAGAATTCTAGTCTCGATGAACTTGGTATTACTCATGAGTCATCTGCTCCTTACACTCCTTAGTAGAATGGCATCATGGAGCGCAAGAACAGGACTCTTGCTGAGATGGCTCGCACTATGCTTGATGAATACAAAACGCCTCGTCGTTTCTGGACTGAGGCAATTCATACTACGTGCCACATCATCAACAGAGTATATCTTCACAAATTCTTCAAAAAGACTGCCTATGAACTTCTCACTGATAAGAAACCCAATGTAAGTTATTTCAAAGTCTTCGGTGCTAAATGTTGGATTAGAGATCCTCATCACAACTCAAAATTTGCACCGAAAGCACATGAAGGTTTTATGCTTGGTTACGGAAAGGACTCGCACACCTACAGAGTTTTCAACAACGTTCTTCACAAAGTTGTTGAAACTGTAGATGTGCGGTTCGATGAAACTAATGGCTCGCAAAGAGAGCACCTACCTACTGTGATAGATGAACCAGCACCTGAGGAAACTATCAAGTTCAAGGCTACTGAGGATGTCATTCCTACTGAAGAATCTGCTGAAGAATTCATTCTAGAACATGAAGAACGTCGAACTAATGCACCTAAAGAAAATGCTGAAGAAAACGCTGATCAAACTCTTCAAGGGCAACCAGCTCATCCTCGCATTGCAAAATAAGTGCAAGTTGAAAAGATCATCAATGACATCAAAGCGCCAGGTCCTCTCACACGCTCAAAAGCTTCACATTTGTCTAACTTTTGTGGGCAGTATGCTTTTGTCTCTTTTACAGAGCCCACTAAGGTAGATGAAGCATTTCTGGAGCCTGAGTGGATTCAGGCCATGCAAGAAGAATTACATTAGTTCGAGCTCAACAATGTCTGGGAACTGGTCAAACGTCCAGATCCTCGCAAGCACAATATCATCGGTGACGAGGACATGTAGTGGGGGTAGGGTAACAGGCCTAACCTAAAGACCCTACCCATGGGAGTCGTACACTTTGTACTGGGCCCCTGGGCCAGATTGCCGTCTAGATGTACCGCAACTTGAAAGTCACTCGGACGGCATCAACCACACGGAGCACGTCACTCCACTTGACGAGCTCATTCCACTCGGCCGTGTAACTCACTCGGATATGCGCAGACCAGCAGTCGACAAGGCATGCGAAGCATCATCTTAGTAGTAGGCTGAGTTATGGCATTAACGCCCCCACTTTGTAACATAGGAGGTGAGGGGTGGCGCACTCTATATAAGCCACCCCCCACCGCTAGACTAAGGGACTCTTCTTCCACCTCTCTTGCTCTTTCTCACCATTAGTCTCAGGACATAGCTCAGGCATGGAGATCCGCTCTCTCTCTCTCTCTCAAATACACCATGTAATCTCCGGATACATAGACAGATAAAACAAAGCCTCTCTGGAGCACAAGACGTAGGGTTGTTATCTCCACCGTGAGAGGCCCGAACTCGCTAAAACCACCGTGTCACCCATATGCATCTAGATAGATCATGCTCCTTTATCCTACCCCTCTCTTATTGTCGGAATCGTTCCCACGACAGTTGGCGCCCACCGTGGGGCATGGCGTCTGTCGAGCCATGATGCAGATGGTTTTATTCTTCAATCGCCGGCAACAGACTAATTTCTGCGGGTGACCCAAGCTTTCTTCGGATGATCTCCCGAGATCAAACAATCACCACTACCAATTTTGACTATTGGAGTCCCGGCCATCACACGAAATACTCCTCATCATACAAAAGGATCAGGGAGTTGCTCATATCAACTTGTTCTCTTTACAATCAAACATTACAATGATCTAACTATGGTTTGTTCTTTTTCTGTATGCACACGAGCTCATACAAAAGGATACCTCCCTTTGTACCGATTGGTGGCTCGGCTCCCGGACGATGGAGCGCCGCTGTCCGTCGTCATCCCTGGCCTCATCTGCGAACGTCGTCGCCGAGAGCCCATACACGCACAGCCGCTAACACTTGGCCTGGCTCCTCGGCTGGCGGAGGACGACGACCGGCGGTCGACCCGGCTATCGGGCGACGACGCCTGGCTGCCGGCACTCGGCTCAGCTCCACGGGCGTTGAAGTGCGACTCCAACCGGCGCACGGCTCCGGCCCCTCGAGCAGTGAAACGCGACCACAGCGCTCGCACCGGCCTCGCCCTTGGCTATGCTGGCCTGCGACTCCCGCGCCTGGACTGTAGCCAGCTGCTTATCCTCCTCATCGCCATCTCTCGACTGCCGTCAGTTCCGGCCTGACCGGCAGTTTTCACCGCAGCGGAGCTCTCCGGACTCCGGGCTGCCTTCACAACTCTCCTAATTTCAACCCGCATCACATGCAGAAACTTCCATGTTTTACTTCCGGCATTAATTAGCGCTAATTAATGCCTCTTACATGCAGATTCTACGTGCTCCTACATGGTCAGGACGTGAGCTGTTTCTTCCATCAATTAACTGCATGCAGGAATATTTGGAAACGGAAGGAATCTTCAATGCCGGATTAATTGGCTGCCTCATTAATCAGACATTCAAATAAGGTGCGCTGATTCATTTTTTTTTCGGCAGCCACCTGCACCAGCCTCCAGCGCACACGCAGCTTGCGTTGACTTCAAGCTGGCCCACCCGGTCCGCTACTCCGAGTGGGTACTCTGGTACACTCAGACAAGTGCAAGTCTACACTCGACATATGCTACACTCGGGCATGCATCATTTTCTTGGACACGTTCAGGCGACTAATGTGCAGGCACTTGATCATTCGTGTGTTCCCACTCGGTCGGATGCCTCCTCGACGACATGCTCAACTCGACCGTCACATAAGGTGCCACTCAGTTGGACGCCTCCTCGACACTCAGGCCACCCATGCGTCGTCACTCCGCGGGGACACTCGTCTATTTCACTCGACCGCATCGCGCGTTGCCATCGGTTGGTCACCTCATAACCACTCGGCCGCCCCGCGCGTCGCCATCGGTTGGTCACCTCATAACCACTCGGCCGCCCCGCACGTCGCCATCGGTTGGTCACCTCATAACCACCCGGCCGCCCCGCG